>NC_140593.1:570513463-571066772 GCF_964204655.1 Triturus cristatus
ATGGTGGCTCGGCCATCTTGATCATGTTAGACCTGTCCGCGGCCTTCGACACGGTACACCATGACGTGCTGTTGGACAGATTAAATAGGAAGGGGGTTACTGGCAAAGCACTAGCTCTTTTAAATTCATTTCTCTCAGATAGACGCCAAATTATTGAGATTGGCACAGATTGCTCTAAGCCTTTCTCCTTGCCTTGTGGGGTCCCCCAGGGCTCAGCGCTCAGCCCTACGCTTTTTAATCTATATGTTTCTCCGCTGGCAGCCCTTATCCGCTCTTTTGGTTTCCAACTTACCTCCTATGCCGATGACACCCAAATAGTGATGTCTATTCAAAAAGGCAAAGAGGAGGCGGCCGGCCGGGACTGTTTTAATTGCATGCAATCTATTGCTGACTGGATGACTGCAAATTGCCTGAAACTTAATGCTGGAAAAACTGAAGTGATTATTTTTGGTAAATCTTGCAATCTCTGGTCACCCAGTTGGTGGCCCCAATCTCTGAGCACACTCCCAGTTCCCACCGAAAAGGCAAAAAATTTGGGAATTGTGGTTGACTCCAGACTGTCCTTTGCTGCTCAAATAAGTAAGGTGGTATCATCTTGCTTCTTAATCCTCAGGATTATGAGGAAAATCAAGCGTTTCCTCTCGGATGACTGTCTTAGAACAGTAGTAACTGCATTGGTCATGTCCCGCCTAGATTACTGCAATGCTTTGTACATAAATATACACAAGAGACAACTTAGCAGACTACAAACGGCACAAAATGCTGCGGCCAGACTGCTTTTGGGGATCCCCAAGTTTGTATCTGTAAGAAAGGGCTTTCATGACCTTCACTGGCTTCCCATAAGACAGCGGATTGACTTTAAGGCTCTCTGCATTGTCTTTAAAATTCTGGAAGGAGGTGGGCCAGATTTTATGAGAAAATACATACACTGGTACACCCCTTCCAGGGCACTTCGCTCAACCACAGCAAAGTTGGTACAAGTCCAACGAATTAATACAGCCAGTTGGGGGGGGCAGAAGTTTTTTCCACTGCGCTGCTAAGCTTTGGAATAGTCTCCCCTTACATCTGAGAGAGACCTCCGGCCTGCTTGAGTTCAGGAAGGGCCTTAAGACTTGGCTCTTTCCGTAATAACTCCTCACCTTTGACCCGCTCTTTGCATTTAGCTATGATTTCCTCCGCTTGACTAACAGGTTAATGCTTCGCTAGCGCCAGGACACCTAACGGTAGCAGCGCGCTTTACAAATCCCATTAACATAACATAACAAAGATTGCTTTAAGCCACGGTTCATCCGCTCCACAACAGAATTGCCCTCAGGCTGATATGGAGATGAGAATTGCACCTGCACCCCAGAGACTTCATCACACCACAGTATGCCTTAGAGGCAAAATCCGGACCTTGGTCTGAATGGAAGGTGCCACACGCAAATGTCCCTACAAAAACACGCAAATCTTTTATAACAGTTCGAGCGTCAGCACTGCGTTGCAGCCAAACCCAAAGGAATCGAGCGCCAGAATCCACTGCAACTAAAATATATATTTGAAAGCATTGTCTGATGTTAAAGGACAGCAGTGCTCAACATGAATACAACCAAATGGTTGATTTGAGATGTAAAGTTGAGTATGTGGTAGACGTGAGACAGCAGAAGGTTTAATCTGTTGACAAATGTCACAGGAAAGAATATATTTGCGCATTTGCTGGTATAAGCCACACCACCAGAAATGTTGCTGCAAAATTGAAATTGTCGCTGACACTCCCGCATTAGCAGAAGCCATACCTCATGAGCAGCCACAATTTAAAAAAGTCTGCGGTCTTCGTTGGTAATCAAATGATCACCAACATAAGGAATGGTTACAAATGGAATCTGATCAGGTATTAAGTGATAAGTGTAAAGCGAAGGGAATCTCTGGGGAAATTGCTTTCCATCCTTTGCAGCGGCAATAGCCGCCAAAATGTCATCATCAACTTTAGTCATAGACCTAGTAACGGTTGCTACTGAGCATGTGGCTACTGCGGATGTGGCGGCCTCAACAGCCGAGGTATTACCAACGGCGTGTGCTCCCACATGCTGATGGCCTAATGTATGGATAACGTGTGTGATCGGCAAACGTCCGTTAAGAGCAGCCACTCGGACCCAAAGCGTTTTATACTTTATTGCGCTAGCTTTAGTATCACAAAAATCATTTTGTTGTCAAAAGAACAAATTGTCATTAAAGGATGGTACACTGTAAAAGGAATCGCACACTACAAGTGTAGGCACCTTGGGATCAGCAAACTCAAGAGCCAAAACCAAAGCTTGGAACTCGGCCAATTGTGCTGTACAGTCTAATAGTGATTGTGTGTTAACCAAGGAAGATTTAAAATCACTCTCCACTATCATGCCCGCAACAATCGTTCAGGCTGCGGAATAAGCATGTTTAGAACCAATGGCAGGCTGTGCTGACCCATAAGTGTAAATTATACATTTGTACTGATCAAGTGGGAGTAGTGATTAATGAGGAGGATGAACAATGTCGCATTGTAAAAACTCGTGTATTTGCCAAGAAGGATCAAAGATAAAATTGGCATCAGTCGACATCAATGAACTAGTCCGTTATATCCAACGAGGATGCAAGGCTTTAGAATTGGGTACACTTACCTTCGTGACAGCTTCTAAAGCGGGCACTGGGGAAACCATGAAAATCCGTTTACCCTGAGCCAGAGAAAATTCCTTTAGAATTACCATCTGTACTGCTGTCAAAATTGTTTCTGTTAAAGAAAAACACATCTCAGCTGAAGTGTATAAATGTGATTTGTAAGCTATGGGAACTGTGTCCCCTTCATTAAAAGTCACGTAAGTGAATCCTAATGCACCTGGTACAATCATTATGACCAAAGTAGTGGTATTGTCTCTTGTTATCAAGAATTGAGTTGTGAGCAGATCAGACTGCAAAGACCTAAGTACTGAGGTATGTTCTGGGAGCCAACTGGAATCGGAAAAAGAAGGTTGTATCAAAGTGTAAAGCGGTTTGATACGCTGGGCATAATCAGGAATGTAAGTCCTGCTGAAATTTGAGAAACCCAGCAAAGAGCAAAGATTGCACTTTGTTAAGGGTAAATGGAGGATGCATTTGAGCACATTTCTCCAAAAAGTGAGGGGCCAACCCCCTACCTTCGTTATTGAGTTCATAACCAAGAAAAGGGACAGCCAAACAGGCAAAATGCGACTTCTCAAAATTAAATTTGTAACCTAACGTCGCAAAATGTGTGATAATGTGATCCACACCCTTAAGAAGCGGATTCATTTCCTCATACTTCAAGTATGTATCATCGACGTATGAAAAGTCATCCGGATCAATTTCATGTAAGATCGACACAATGCATGCCACAAACACTCCTGGTCTCTTCTTATAGCGCGTAGGCAATCTCGTATATCATCTATGATTGCTGAGCGAGGTGAATGCAGTCAAGTTGCATCTTTCAGGATCCAAAGTGTGACTGAAAAAACCATTGGTGATGTCCAACGTAGTTTTATATTTCTTTCTAACACGGTTTTTCACTAACGCAGAGCTATGTGGGTTCTGTACCGCGAAGTTACGAACATGGCTGTTCAAATGTCTGTAGTCTAAAACTATACGATATGAACCGTCCAGTTTCAATATCGGAAAAAGAAGATTATTGATTGACAAAACATAGTGCTCAATCACACCCTGATATTCCAATTGTGTCCATATATCACCCGCGAATGCCTTAGTATCACGTTTAATTGGATACTGCAGTTGGGGCTGTGGTGTAGATTGCAAAGGATTCACATGCACTGATGAACCTTTGTCCCAACCAGCCTGATTGCGATATACAGCGGTAACCAAGGCTAGGGCCCACTCCGAAGCGTAAGCAATATTAGCCTCCTCTGGAACATTTTGTGAAAAACATGGAAGAATTACCTCCTCACCTCTAAAGGAAGGAAGGACAAATGAGGGTGGCCAATCAACGTTTGCCAGCAAAATTTCATAAGAAGATGTGAGATTGTCCCAAAAAACTGCTTTAACAGCGTGTTTAATAACACCTTTAATTTGTAGGCTTACTTCAAAAAGTCTGTCAGCAGGAGCAACACGAGTGTCAGCTGTCTCAACGGTAATGAAAGTGTCAGTTGCTTTCACCTCTACACGCTGGTGGAGTGTCTGCCGCACTATGGTAATCTCCGCTGTGCTGTCGAGGAGGGTTACCGCCCAACTCCTGTCCAGGAGGAGGGTTCTCACAGTCTGAGAAATACTTTGCAGTCTAAGCAGCAACTTTCTTCTTCTGGAATGGGGCACGATATCGAGGTTGTTCCTCCTGCTTGACTTTCACGTCAAACATGTTCTGCGGGTCAAGCCTCGTTAGCATAGACTCGCCTTGTCTGCGATTCTAGCGCCCACCTCTGCCGAATTGTTGACCTGATGATTCCTGAAAGGAACGAGGAGTACGAGGATCTGGAATCTGAAACCTCTCAGGAGTCTTAATTTTAGACCGGTCAAGCAAATCTTATCTACGTTCAGAAGCGTCAGGTGGAGGGGAACCAGCACGAGAACTAGGTTTCTGTTGTTGCTGCCGCACATTTTTATTCCAAGCCTTCTTAAGAAAGACTGGACAACCGTCCTTCTCAGCAGGGAGTATACTCTGAGACTGTGCAAATGGTCAAATCCCTAAGCTATTGTGACCCAAGGATGTATACACATCTGCAATAATAATCGGCAATTGTCGCTCCTGATCAACGTCTACCACCGCCGCCAGGCGTTGGCGCACTTGTAAGCAACTTGCTTCACCTTTAATGTTGGCCAGAATCATATCGGAGACAATAGGGAATATGCCCACCAATTTCATCCCCAAATCCATGGCTGGACCAGCTCTATGCTCATCCTGTACCTTTTTCAGAACGCTCAGCAGAACCCTCATGGAAGGGGTGCCAAAGCACAGTGTATACACTAAGGCAAACACCGTATCCCATGTGCTGAAGGATGATTTAGACCACTCGGCAAACTCATTGTATGGATCATGTGTTTTTCCACAGGAGACGTATGTGGAAATGCAGCCTCAGGCTATTTTAAGGATGTTTTCCCATCACAGAGTTGATCATGATGGGACTAATCACAAGTCCTCTGTCCTGACCCGGTGCAGGAGGAGCAGCTCCAGCCGGAGCTGCCTGAAGTACACGAGACATAAACTGTATGACTCGTCTATGAAGATGAACCAATGGTGTATATAGTAGACTTAGCACCATGATAGTAACATTGAGATAATTGGGATGTGGTGTAAAACCAGTAAAAACCGGCCAGGTATCCCCATCGATAGACAACGGGGCCCGTTCGAACAAAAGAGACAGTGTGAGGAAGGGTGTCATTAAACCAAATAGTATGCTCCCAGGACATCAGCGGAACTTCAATTAATGCATAAGAACGGTACGCTGCTGGAGGAGCAGAGGCCGTGTAAGTGTGAAATAAATTATCATTCGCATTTACCACTGGAAAAGTAACCCAAGAATGAAATACTTCGAAGCCGTAAGCTGAATCCGCCTCAACCATGAAAATACAGTTAGCCCCCGCATTGGGGGCTCCGTGCTGAGTCAAGTAAGCTGTAACTGCCACCTGGCTATGTGCTGGAATAGCGACCCGTTGTGCCATGTTCAAGGGGAAAAAAGCCAATACAACGGTAGCGCAATATTGGGTCTATAAACCTTTTAAACTTCAAGCATGAAAAACCTACAGGAATAGGTGTACCTTACAAATGCAGGAGGCTGAGCCCCCTCACCACGGATGTCTCCAGGAACCGGTGAGAGGCTATTGTGGACAAGCACAAGCGCTACTTAGGGGTCTCATGAATAAGTACCAGACCAGACATTGGCGGTGCCATGTTGCCGGTATTCTGCACTAACACAGAACTCTGCGTAGGATTATGGGACCTTAGTGCATAGGGACTGGGTCATCCTACCACCTTAGTACCCATGAGCCCAGGACCGACTAGCTAAGCTATAGTGTCTCACTTGCTCTCTTACTCACTCACAGAGAGACAAATGATTAACACCCCAGAACACAACACCCTTGACTCTCTCAGGAATCGCAGTTACAAGACACACCCTTTCGCTCGCACTCTTGTACTTGTCCACAATAATATCTGACAGAGACACAAACCAGTTTAAAATATTTATTTAAACTGATGTGCTCTAATATGCAGTATACGTGCCACAATAAGTAGGAAAATGCATAACACAAATATGGTAAGCATAGCAATTAGTCCGTAAATCATGAAAGGAGCTGTCATTATAAAAAGACAGTGTAACCTAATCTCCCTCCCCTTGTATAGAAGAAGAATGAATATATATCAGAAGATCTCTGGGCGTTGACCCTGTACCTCAGTCTATAGATGCTAGCCCTTCAACATAGGTGCTGTCTTGCTCTTCTCCCTGGAAAGGTCCCTCTCCAAATGTGTGCTACCTATTCATGTATTCCAATAAGACCAAAGTACGTATTTCCAAACAACGGCTGCATTGGTATGTTTTGTCTGGGTGCTAGGGCCCGACAAGAACAGAATAACAAAGGACATTGTGGATCGACCTTTTGCACAATGTTCAGACTAAATCCCAGGAACCTGCAGAGTGGGAACACAGCGATAGGTTTTCATGTGAAAACGGCAAATGAGGTATTTGCAAAATAAACTTGTGTAGTAACGTGTGCAAAGCAGCGGACAAACTGCAGCGTGCTCATGCTAACTTAGAGAAGACAACAATGTCCCCATGGGTCATGTGACACTACCCGGCAATATCAACACAAATACACACAATACTTCAATTGTAACTGTAGGAAGGTGGATATCTGACTATGGTTACCCCCAACTTTTTGCCTAGTGTCTAGCTGGTTTTTCGACTTAGTTGGCCTGAGATCCTGCCATTCAGGGTCTCAGGCTGTCTGCTCTCTCTTTAAAATGGACTCCATGTACCCTAGGTACATAACCAATTGGTAAGGATCACCTTATTGGACCCTGTACAGTGTACCCTAGGTACCCAGGGCATAGGTGTACCCTAGGCCTCCCAGGGGCTGCAGCATGTATTATGCCACCCCTGGTCTGGCCTTCCAATCAGACACAACTGGCTGATCACTCAGCTGGGGCAAGGTCGTGTAATCACCCCTTGCTTAGGTGTAGTATTCCTATACCTACCTTATATATAGACAAATGTGTACCTATCAGTCACTCCTATGGCAGGCCTTAACAATCCTGGAGGCAGAGTGCTTGGTAACATGTGAGATGGTGCTCTAGCATGAGCTGAGCCTGTCTGCAGCTTTCGGAACCATGTCCTTATAGCTGTTCTATGATATAGCAACAACAGAACAAAGTATGGGGAGGTCCAAGGGATAAATTTTTGAGACCTGCAGGTTGCGTATCCCTTAATCATAAACACTATAAACACTGATTCAACCCGGGTCTAATGCTATATTAACAAAAAGAGGAAGAGAGTATACTGGAACAATCCGACATCTCTGATTAATAGAGAACCCTTCTAGGAACAGAACCCATCAATCACAGAGGAATGGTATGTTTGTCATCATTTGGGTCTGTATACCTCGATACAACGTACCAAGTCCTGATGGAACGACCCGGTAACGTGTAAAGAGGGATGGCATACAAGGGTTGCTGTCAGATCTCCAGTAGTGACAGAAATATGATGAGTCCTCAATTTTGTGAATGTGGTTCTAAAAGTGCAGCACTAAATCATAAAGGTGATAATAAAAGTGGCTAGTAGAACTCAAATGTGCTTTAATTGGTAGAGTGCGACTGCCACTGTTAAAAGGCAATATGGCAATTCAGCATAAATAGATTTGTCATTATGCTCGATATCCATAGTAATCGGTCGACATGTTTCTGCCCATAAAGATCTAAACAGTATCAGGGGCATTCATCAGGACCTCAAAAATGCTGCTACTATGTGAGAAAAAGTGAATTAACTAAAAATGAAAAAATTCACAGACAGTCCTACCGCACCGGTCAACTCTATGTAGTATTCGAAACCGGATACCTAGGAAAACAAAGAGATGGATAAGAAATACATTCATCCTACATTATGTAATAATAGCAAAAGAACAGTCTCATTTCCTGACTTCAAAAGAAGCAACATGACTAGTGCTTCACAGCATCTTATAGTGTATAAAATTGCACTTACCCAAATATTTTGGGTGAAACCCTCACCTCAACCTGGTCTGTGCTCAGGGAAAGGGGCCCCGCTCTAATAAAAAAGGAAGACAAAATACAAAGTTGCAGGTTTGCATACCTACGTACTGTCTCCTCAAAAGTGGCTTTAAAATAAAATAGGTAACGTCTTAATACAAACAAACAGTGGAGGATGGCATCCGGGTCTATGATCGACAAAGAATTAGCTTAGTCTGAGACCTATATAACAGGTCAGAGGAGTGCAAAGTATGAAGCGATTCTGCAACTAGACACCCTCTTGTTAGAGAGTCGATCATGAGAAGCACCCAAATTGGAGGAAACCCTGTGACCGGAGAGGTTCGGCATGTTTTATACTGATAGAGCCAATGATTTGGCTCTATCAGTATAAAACATGCCGAACCTCTCCGGTCGGTACCTCCGGTCTTGACTCAAAGACCGCCTCGGGGTACCGACGGATAGGTAAGTGCGGCGCTGTTTTCTTGTCCGTACACTGAGGCTCCAACATTACCAATAGAGCAATAATTTGATCGAAGGAGTCCTCACTATTTTTAGCTCCTGATAAATCCTCGAGTCGAGTGAACATTCACTCTAGACAGGTACACAGGGTTTCCTCCAATTTGGGTGCTTCTCATGATCGACTCTCTAACAAGAGGGTGTCTAGTTGCAGAATCGCTTCATACTTTGCACTCCTCTGACCTGTTATATAGGTCTCAGACTAAGCTAATTCTTTGTCGATCATAGACCCGGATGCCATCCTCCACTGTTTGTTTGTATTAAGACGTTACCTATTTTATTTTAAAGCCACTTTTGAGGAGACAGTACGTAGGTATGCAAACCTGCAACTTTGTATTTTGTCTTCCTTTTTTATTAGAGCGGGGCCCCTTTCCCTGAGCACAGACCAGGTTGAGGTGAGGGTTTCACCCAAAATATTTGGGTAAGTGCAATTTTATACACTATAAGATGCTGTGAAGCACTAGTCATGTTGCTTCTTTTGAAGTCAGGAAATGAGACTGTTCTTTTGCTATTATTACATAATGTAGGATGAATGTATTTCTTATCCATCTCTTTGTTTTCCTAGGTATCCGGTTTCGAATACTACATAGAGTTGACCGGTGCGGTAGGACTGTCTGTGAATTTTTTCATTTTTAGTTAATTCACTTTTTCTCACATAGTAGCAGCATTTTTGAGGTCCTGATGAATGCCCCTGATACTGTTTAGATCTTTATGGGCAGAAACATGTCGACCGATTACTATGGATATCGAGCATAATGACAAATCTATTTATGCTGAATTGCCATATTGCCTTTTAACAGTGGCAGTCGCACTCTACCAATTAAAGCACATTTGAGTTCTACTAGCCACTTTTATTATCACCTTTATGATTTAGTGCTGCACTTTTAGAACCACATTCACAAAATTGAGGACTCATCATATTTCTGTCACTACTGGAGATCTGACAGCAACCCTTGTATGCCATCCCTCTTTACACGTTACCGGGTCGTTCCATCAGGACTTGGTACGTTGTATCGAGGTATACAGACCCAAATGATGACAAACATACCATTCCTCTGTGATTGATGGGTTCTGTTCCTAGAAGGGTTCTCTATTAATCAGAGATGTCGGATTGTTCCAGTATACTCTCTTCCTCTTTTTGTTAATATAGCATTAGACCCGGGTTGAATCAGTGTTTATAGTGTTCTATGATATAGCCTACCATATACTCTTAAAGTGCCTTATAATCTTAAACGGTTATGGTAACTATGGTTGGGCTGTATCAAAACATGTCGTGTAAGGTGTCTAACACTTTGGAATAATACCCCCATACCATTTCTGGTGATGAGGATATTATTCCCCCCTTCTAGAGGGAGAGACATGTGAAAATCCTACTTTGCTGTGTAACCTCTGACCAAAGCCTCAGCATCACAAAATGGATGCTGCTGCCACAGACACAAGTCTGACCTCCTGCTGCTGGGAGTGATCCCAGCCAGGGAGGCCTGGACAATAGGTTTCCTGCTTGGGGAGGTGCTAGCACCTCCCCAGACAGCCTTTAGTGTATTGGGGCAGGGTGGGCTGAAAGTAATGAGACATGCCTGGGGCACACAAGGTGTTCCTTGCATAGTCCAGTTCAAACCGGCGCTGGGGCACTCCAGCCCCAGCTCTGGCGCGAAACTGGACAAAGGGAAGTGGGTGTAACCACCCCCTCCCAGGTCCCACCCATAAGGCGTGACCTAGCAGGTATCCCAGCCCCCCAGATTAGTATAAGAGTGGGAGTTGGGCCTCAAGACTTTGGATTATCCTGAACCTGCAAAACTGAACAGAAACTCTGGACCTTCGACATTCGACGAAAGAAGAAGACTGAAGAATCTCCCTTGTAGCCAAGGAGTGGCTACCCTGTGCAAACAGGCACAATCAAGAGACTACCCTTTGCTTTGCGACCGTTCTACGAGGAACCGACTGCAGAGCCCGACCAGAGCCTTGACTTCCAGACTTCTCCGACCCTCATCCACATCTGCAGCAGAGCTGAGATCCGTGGAGGCGACGAGCGACGTGGGACCGGCTACCTGGGAAAAGTGGCTAGTAACTTACAGCGCAGCTTCTGAGGTACCCTCGAAGTTGTGCACCGGGGATTGAGAAGCCCCAACCCCAAGCACCATCTGCACCGAAGATCAGCCCCCCACACTCCACGAGTCCTGCGTGGGGCCCTTCAGCATTTTCCTGCTTGCCGCGTCTGTCCGGTTGCTTGCCCGCTGGCTAGTGGCCTCTGTGACGACGCACCCTGAAATCTTCTGTGCTGGTTTGGCTCCTCCAGACTGGCTCCCGCTTCTCTGCAAAGAAGAAGCACCCCAGACCTTCCTGGTCTGCACCAGAAGTAAGTCCTTCGTTCTTCGTGGGTTCCGCTTGCCAAGGCTTGGTGAGTCCTAGTCCAACTTCGACGCCGCCGACAGCAAGAGCCTTCGTGGGACAGCTCGCCTCCTGGTCCTGGTCGCCCTCGACGCTTCCTGGTCCTCCTGGCTGCAGCGACAAGCTTCACCTTCACCTGCAACTCTTCACGACATCGCCTGGTTCCTTCCTGGTTCCACGTGGTCACTGGCTAGTGACCTTGACTCTGTCCCTTCTGCTTGCAGGTTTCTTCTCTTCTTGATCCCAGCCTTGGGATCCACCGGACACTCTTCACTGACTGCCTGTCAGCATCTTTCTTCAGGCATCCATAGGAGTCGACAACGAAAACGACGCATCTTCACCCCTATGCACCCGCAGCCTGTGGGCTAGGTAACTTGGGTACTCCGGTGCTCATCAGGATAGTGACTATCCTAGTGTCTAGTTTTCAAGTCTCAACTTCCTAGCTACTCCGGAAGTGTCCTAAATCTACCGTTTTCTAAACTGTACTATTGCTATTGACTTTTACGCATTACGCGTGAGTGTTTCCACTCTGCACACGAATCCCGTGGGCCTCCCACTTCCTAACTAACGCTAGTGTAGTGTAGCCCCAGCAATTCACTAGGCCTAGGCCTATTCTATTTCCGTGACAGTGGTTCTTATACCACTTACTTAGTATATGGTTTGCGTGGCCCCTAGGGCCTAACTGTATTACTTACCTGTGTGACTTACTGTATGCATTAATAAGACTGTGTTGTACTTACCTCTAATCTCATAAAGAGTGCTGAGGGTTTGCTTAGAATAAATACACTTTATTTTATATATATATCTGTTGTGGTGTCCTTTCATTTGGTATTCAAGGGATTATATATGGTATCACAGCTGGCTTCACATGCCATTCAGAGTTTAGCCTAAGACTGCTCTTGTCCATGCTACCACTAGGATAGCTGGTCTATAAGGTTGACTTTACAACCAATCACCATAAGGGTATTTGGACTGATATAAGGTGTACACTAAAACTAGTGACATCATACATCAGGCCAACTTCTCACAGTAACCAGGTAAGTAAGCACAATACACAGTGTTCTTCAGGAGGAGGCCAAACCATACACAAAGAAAGTGGAAAGCGACCGAAGTTGGGACTTAGACCAGGAGACTGAGAAGAGCTGGGGACACAAGTAATCAACCAAGGTAAGTACTTGGCAACTTCACGGAGGCTGTGTGCATAGTGGAAACACAAGCGTGAACTCAATAGAAGTCAACGTAAAGTCGCGGTTGCCATTTTGAAGAAGAACAACCCTTCCCAGTAGACCCTGAAGTATCCCTGTGGAAGACAGAAGGTTGGAGGGTCACCCCACCTGTGGATACCCCAGGAATCAGGATACCTACACCAGGGAAGCCGGGAGCATAGGCACAAAGTCACATCGGAAACTGCCGTAAACAAATAGGGAAGACTTCAGAAACGATGCCACTGGTGAGGACTGTGCAAGAGTCCAGTGGAATCCAATGGTGTATTATTGGAAAAAAGTACCTGCAAGTAGAAGGGACAGAGTCTGTGCCACTCGGAGATGACCAGGAGGCATGGAAGAGCAATGCCCACTGATGACGGAAGATACGGAAGTGATGACGGTGACCTTGTCGCTGCAGCTGTGAGGACCAGGCGATGCTGAGGAAGACCAGACGCTGTTCACGAGCTGTCTCATTTCGGAAGTCGAAAACCAGGGGGTTGATGTCGGGTGGGAGCACCAACAAGCCTTGTCAGCAGCAACAGATGTTGTGACGATGAAGGAGCAACGTTGGGACCAGCAAGGTCCAAGGCACAGGAGAGTCAGAGCAGGTCCCGAGCTGGTGGGGAAGCCCACTGAAGCGAGAGAAGACCCTTGAGAGGACCCACAGGCCAAAGGGACAGGAGTCGCAAGAGGACTTCGAGCAGCTCACCAAAGATGAAGGCCGCGGTGCAGAGGATGCGGTCAGGACAATGGTCTTGACAGGAAGAGATGCTGGAGGCTAGAGCTTCGTGTAGTCCGAAGATCTCTTGAGTGCAGAGGCAACAAGCCTTGGCAACGGCAAGTCAATGTGGTGCACAGGGGTTCAGTCCCAGTGGTTCTGACAAAGGATACTGGCCTCAAAATTGCAGAGAGGACAGGTCAGGCCTCGAGGGAGTTGCAGAACCACCACCTGTGTTGCTGAGCCTTTCGAAGTCTGTGGAACATCAGGAGCAGCAGACTGGTCAGCTCCTTTGTGGAGCCTGCAGATGCAGGGAAAAGACCCCTTCACTCCAAGGGAAATTACTAAGGGTATCCTTGATGCCCACAGGTCTGTTGAAGATCCTGGATGAAGCACAGACACAGACGCCGAAAAAGATTGCAGAACACCGAGACCAGGAGCAGCAGGAGTCTTCCCTGATGCAGTCTCAGTTCCAGGCAAAGTCCAGCGAAGTCCAAGTGTCCAGACAGTCGAAGAGTGATGTGGTGTTTCAGGCTTAAGTTTTGTCCCACAATGAATTTGAGGTCCCATCCCCAGGTAAGTCCTTTTATACCCTAAAAAGGGGGTTAGGATGACGCAGAGATCCCTCCCAGTGGAGGGGCTGGACATAGGGGAGGATACTCCTATCTCCTTTGTCCAGTTTTGCGCTTGAGTGGGAGCCAAGGGCTCCCAGAATTGATTCTAACGAGAGAATGCAAGGAGGGCACCAAACGTGCCCTTCAAAGCAGTCTGGTGCCACTGGCAAGCACCACCACCTCAGCCCAATTCACTAAGTCCTGTCTGAGAGGTGGTCACACCTCCCTGTGACAGAAACCCTATTGTTCTACCTTCCCCTGCTCAAGCTTAGCTCAGCAGCAGGAGGGCAGAATCGTGTCTGGGGTCAGCAGCAGCACTAGCTTGCTGCAGACCCTGGAAGGCTGTTACCGGTGGTAATGGGGGCGTGCCGGAGTAGCCTCCCAGTGCATGTAATCATACCTCCAACACTGATATCGGTGTTGGAGTATGATTTCAACATGTTTAATACCAAACATGCCCAGGTTCGGCACAACCAATATATAGTTAGCCATTGCGTAATGATGCATGGCTACTATATGAATCAAAATGACTGACCGCACTTACAAAGCCTGGAGAATCGACTCCGGGGCTTGTAGGGTGCGTCCTGCTCATACAGTGCATCCTCACACTTATAACCTAGCACCCTGCCTTCAGGATTAAAAGGCCTGCCTTAGGGGTGACTTATAGGTTTTAAGTGCAGTGACCTCTGCTCCGGCGGGTTACCAACCTCAGGTACTCACTTACTATATACTCACTTGGGCCCATAAACACACACTCATTCATATAGGCTAGTAGATACTGCTGGGGTCAATTTATTGTGCTAATACCTGTAAGATGAATGTATTTAATTATTTCTTACCAAACCCTTTGTCCCAATGTATTTTTCTCTGGTCAATGGACCTTTTAGTTAACTAAATAAATGAAAAATTACATATAATAAACCTTTATTAAATAACCACAGACTCTCGAGTGTTTAAATTGTTTATCTAGTAAATTGATGTAAGCCAAGAACCAAAATACAGTTAGAACACCGTCTTCGACAAGGAGAGGAAGAGAAAGTAATTTAATCAGAACAAAGTTATTACGACAACAGAACCTAAGTAGGGAGGAAAAAGAAAGTGCAGTACATTGACATACTACACAGAATTATATTTACCTAGTATGGTGTGGAAACCAACCCCTTGGCCAAGGAATTGGAAAGGGTCCCCTGGGACAGATCAGGCGACAAAGGCTCAGGACAGGATTCAGGACAGGATAGATGACCTCTTCTAGACACGACACCTGCATCGCACCCCTCGCTGACACTATCTTCCTCTCGATTCTTCCGCGCTCTTCTTCTATTATGTGCCTCCTCGATTCTTCCGCGATGTTCTTCTAATTAATTGGCTCAAATGTTCTAAGTCTGGAATTGGTTCTTCTTCAATATTTTCTTAATTCTCGGAGAGCATCTCGGTCTCTCAGCATTCTCCGTCTTGCTGTGGTAACTAATCTAACTGAACTACCTCTATTATACCTTTCTAATGACACGTACCACCCCGAAATGTTTCGAATTTATGAAACTCCTAACTCTGATTGGACAGGGAAAGGGGAGATGATCATCACACCATGCTAAGTTTAATTCTTTTCTTTAAGCTCATTGTTCTATGTTCTCATCCCCTTAATTTACTTTCCCAGGCTTTATTTCCCACCCGTATTCACAAGATAATGTAAAAATGTAAAAAAAAATGTATGTGTCTTGTAAAGCGCACTGCTACCCTGAGGCCTCGTAGCGCTGTAGACCGCTGGGGAACCCGTCCTGGCTATCCCTGTGAGATGGTCCCTCCTGGGTATCTCCAAGGTGAAACCAGGCATCCCCGGCGAATGTGGGGGGCCGTTGTGGAGATGAGGCAAGCTAATGCCCAGAGTTGCCGAGTGTGTTCCTGGTTAGAGTAGGTACCGAGGCGAGAATTATCGAGTCAGTTTTGACCCTGGTCCACGACCCTGCCGCGTCGGGAATTGAACCCTGGTCCCTGGCCGATTCTCTGCTTGCGGATCTGCCGCCTCTAACCAGTGAGCCACACCTCTCCAAATAATCAATACAATGTATGCAATTTTATATAAAATCCTTTCCGTTCTCAGGACATCATGCTGGTTCCCAGGGTATGTTGCTGTTTTCTTTTGAATGACATTCAAGGCTTTGTATCGCGGCTCCTGGGTTGTTATAACTGCGCATGTGAAATAGTCACATGATGCACCAGCTTCGGTCCCACTCGGAGGTCCAAATACGAACTAATAGAGAGGTTAAAGAAAGAGAATATTAAAATCAAAAATAAATGATTTCACTGAATACCGCTTATCCCTACTCTACTCCCATTTACTTATATAAATCTTTCGCATTAGCATTTTATTAAATTTGCAGGGTTTAGTATCAGCATAAGAATGCATATTAACATGTGAGTTCCAAGCGGCCATTTTGAAAGCATTTGCGCACCTGCAAAGATTTCCTTCCAAAGCAAAGGTACGTCATTACTATGTAGAAGTTGTTGACGCATGCGTAGTGAAAATTCCCGCGTTAGCAGCCATTTTTAATCACTCTCGGGTTACTTGTTAGTATGACACATAGGATGACTGTCCTCCGGTCGGCTGTTCCCAGTTGGTGCTAGAGGCTGCTAGAGGCTGTCGGTCCGGTTTCCCCGCTCCCTGTTGCTGGCTACCTGTTGCCAGCTCTCGGTTCTTTACTGCCATGTGGGAGTAGGGAGTGGGACTGCCGGAGGCTGCGAGGGGTCGCTGTGGCATGAGGGCCTCTCTGCAGCGGAGCCGCAAAAGTCACCCCAAAGCGGCAGGAGTGGCGGGAACCGCCTAATAGCGGCAGGAGCCGCGGGAACCGCCTAACAGCGGCAGGAGCAGTGAGAGTCACCCCGCAGCAGCAGGAGCCATGTAAGTCTCCCCGCAGCGGCAGGAGCCGCGTGAGTGTCCCCGCAGCGGCAGGAGCTGCGAGTCTCCCCACAGCGGCATGAGCCGCGAGAGTCTCCCTGCAGCGGCAGGAGCCGCGAGAGTCACCCCGCAGTGGCAGGAGCTGCGTGAGTCTCCCCTGCAGTGGCAGGAGCCGTGTAAAGCAGGCAGGAGCCGCGGGATCCGCCTGACAGCGGTAGTAGCCACACGAGCCTCTCCACAGCAGTGGGAGTAGCGAAACCCTCCAGGAGGAGCGAAAACCCTTAAACACCGGCAAGGGCCGTGGTGATCGTTCTGTTGTGGAGTCCGGTCCGGTTGTGGAGTTTCTCGTGCTTTCTCTTGAACTTCGAGCCTGCTGTGCTTTTTGACGACCACGATACAAACCGCAACAACCCCTTGGGGGTATTTACTTGAATGTGTTACTCGAATGCTTTTGTTTTTTGTAGTCTCACTTTCAACTTTTGGCGCTAAACATGCACCTATGAGAAAGAGGCTCTTTCGCAACAAAACACCTACCAATTCACCAGTGTCTGTAAAGCCAAACAAATAAAAGCGCCAGCCACTGTCTCACCTGTATAGCCACTGTTTCATCAGAATCAAGGAAGAAAATCAACCAATTGTTTGCTCCCTGCACAGCATCGTTGAGCCACGATCCCCTGGGTGATCTCTCCAGGCGTATAGAATATTCTAAGTAGCCCTAGCGGCTCGGTCAGCGGGTGTGTGTGAGGGTCACCCCGTACCCCATACCCCCAACGTCCCCCAGCGATGAGATCTGGGAAATCCAGGAAAGCTCCATCTAATCCTTCATAAAAAGACATTAAAAAGAAGGTTTCTTATGATGCAGCAGCGGATCAATCGCCACCTGAAAACCCAGCAAAATGGTCAGACTCACAGTTACAATCGGGTATTGCCACAGATACAGCCACGGATACTGCACCCGAGTTACAACCCCCTCAGTCTTCATCTCAAGTTCAGCCTCCCCTCGTCCAACAAATAACAAGCGGAGCTGGCGGAGTCGTGTGCTCAAGGAAAATCAAAACCACAAAGAAACGCATGTGAGATCCTCAGCCCTCTGTTACGGGACGACTCGTGGGTACGTTGTCAGGCCCGATCGGCGACGTTCCGATGAGCAGAACTACATTGCCCAGAGGTCTGTGCGGCGCATTCGGGACGTGCTGACACAATATCCTGCACGCAACACTGTTTCCGGCGTCGCGCGCTGGTGAAGAAGGGAGTAACGCGCAAGGCTGGTGCCGGATATTCCTAATGGTTCCTGTTATGCTGCAGGGCGGAGAGAGAGGTGGTAGGCTGTCGTGGTCGGGTAAGGGTGCACAGGCACCGTGGGGTTTGCTCTGGGGAAAAGAGTTTGTGGATTATTGATACGGAGATCACTAAAACTTCTTGTTCGTGCATATACTCGATGCACGCGTTCTGACGCGTTACGGAGGTAACAAATTGGTCACACACGAGGTTGAGTGCGAGTAGGGGTTACGGAATCTACTTGTTTGGAGCGAGTGTGTGAGAGAGAGAGAGCCACGCCGTGAAGTAAACGGCTTCTGTCATAAAAGACGATCGTATAAAAAACCCTTTATGCTCAGAGAAAGAAAGAGCTTGAATTTAGAAAGAACATAGTTACATGGTGGAGCACTGAGGGCCGAAGCCGGGGTTCGAACCGGCAACTATAGTGCATATTCATCCTTGGGCGAAGCCGTGTTGAGAAACGGTGGAGGTCAGGGGATGAGAGGTTGTGCATAAAGAAAAGCATGCAATTAATTATTTTGGTGAATTCACTACTGGTTCTCTGTGGGGTATGAAACCTATGGGTACAAACTAGCCTGAAACCAACCCCTGAAACGCAGTACTATTCATGACATTCTAATGAGATCCATGGTTATTTTCTTTTACAGGTACTAAGAGCATCCACCAGGTAGTTCCCATGTTAAATGTGTACTGTATAGAATGCGCATAGATACAGTGTATAATAGTGTGCTTCTATTTTTGCAGGTCTCCCTCCCCGCTGTCCCCATCCTTTCCTTTCCTCACTTGATCCGATCTATCTCTTGTGCTATTATAGCAATCAGAGAGGAAACGATCAAGGGGTGGAACCCTTTGTGCAACGAACCAATTCTGAAGTGGTCAATGGATTCAACTCGAAGCTATCGGAGCTGACACCCTCTCAGTTTCTTCAATGAAAAAAATGTCTGTGAGGGACTATTTCAGAAGCTCTGTATCCTCTTTGAAGTCAAGATCAAGCTCACTTGACATACCCCGGATTCCTGCTTCAATTGCCTCATCTTCAGTCTCAGCCCCCAGCCCAGCATCAAAAACTGGTTCAGCCCATGATCCATGTGTATGCCGGCGAGCAAGGCTTCAGTTCATCGTTCCCAGGCCTTCCAACAAGTGCCAATCCCCAAATAAAAGAAGCGTCAGTGGCTACTCCATCTCCTCGGGCTCTCGCCCAGGCTCTTGACGAGTCCTCCTTCGACTCACAAGTCAACAACCTTCACACATCGGCTTCTGTTTCCCCTCCACCTTTCACTAGATGCCAGTTGACCTCGCTAGATCATCACTCCGTTTGGATTCCTAGCCAGTTTTCTCCCTTAGCAAACAAGCCCCAAGCCCTCAAGGCCCATTCAGCAGGAACTACCAAAGTTCTCACCCCGCAAGTTGCAACCCAGGCAAACAAACATCTAAGCAACCAAACAACGTCGTCCCTAACAATTTAATCACCAACTGCCAATAGTTGTCGACAAAAGATCAACACAGGCTGTGGCCACAACACCATGCCCAATACCCACATTGACTTATCCTTCTTTACCAAAGAATCCAACAGATCGACTGTCAGCCCTTCATCTCAAGACCTAAATGAGCTCTGGTCACAACTCCTCCAAACCCTTCAATCTACAGTGTCAGCAATGAACTACCACTCAGACAAAATGGATCAACAGGTGGATCTATTAAACACTCTTGCTGCGTACACCGTAGGAATCGATCAAAAAATGGAGGCGCTCAATCCGCTGATAATTAAAGCCCAATCTCAAGTGCAACTAGTTCAATCAGTATGTTGCTGCTCTCCCATCATCGACTCTTTATCCTCATTGCCCCAATTTCTGTCATCAGTATTAACAGAAATTCAGAGGATCCCATAGTCCAGGCTTCCCGATTCCACGCCACTGGCTCCTCTACAGGGCAAACATCTGGATCCCGAGCACACGTCTGACAAATTATCACCCGTTTCTTTACCAACATTCAAAGCAACAGCAGTCTATAATGCACCCACCGACACAACTACTAACGTCAAATCACCCCAGCAACCTGCCCATCGACTAACATAACGGGAAAAAAAAGACTTCGGAAATCCCGTAATAGCCTCACAGAAGAGCCCAAAAAAACAATTTGCAACTATTTTACAAACAATGAACCAGTAATAGCACAGGCCTCAAGCACAGTGCTCACCATCCCCACCAGTCAGACGCAAGCAGCCCAATCCCCAACGTCCCAAAAAGGACTATTAAAAGTAACCACAAGCCCCAAGGCATTCCCCATACCCAACATCTCAGGATAAAATTTGAGACACTGGAAACAGGCAATTACAAACCAATGAAGAGCTAATAACTGTTACCAGGTCAGGCACAACCACGCCCTCCCAAAAGCGTCCATTAACCACCGAACCCTCTTCCCCCACTCAACCGATGATCAGCAGTCCAGCCTCACATCTTGCAGCTAACCCCGCCAAAGAACTGGACCACCAATTTCCGGCAATTCCATCTAGTCAACTTTGTCGTGTATGCGCGAAACAGTTTTTACCTCAGCATCAACCATCCAAGTCAGTGAGCAAGCCTCCCCCTCGCACAGTATATCAATTTCTCAACGATCATTAGAAGTTAAGCTTAAGCCATCTAAGTCCATACCCGCTGAAATCCACAACCCAGCCATAGACACCAAAGAAACCAAACTACTGTTAACACCAGAGTACGTCTCACAAGGCCCGCATGACGTATTAAATCGCGGGAACATATTCCGGCTCTTCAAATCGAATCCGGACCTGTGCAAGCTGGAATCAAAAGAGATCCTCGCCATCAAATTTAAACCTAGCATTGGCCCCCAAATAGGAGAATCGACTCTAATTACACTAGCATCTAAAGCCACAAGGGAACTGGTTCATTCTAAAGCTGACCAATTAAAAAACTGGGGAATAATTATAGCAACGCCCCGAGTTGCCCGATACCCTTCAATACTCGCACCTAGCCAGGCCCCAGCTTCAAGTACAAGCCACACCCCCTTTTCTATTCTAAAGTCAACCAGAAGCCGCTCTCCAGTCGGCAATGACGAGCGCAGTGAAGTCCAGCAAACCATCAGAAGTGCAGACTTGTCATGGCTGCCAGCAGCCCTATCCCAAAGCAGCATCAACTGAAATAACTTGGAACATGGTCTAACAATCTGTTCCTGGAATATCTATAATCTTTCGTTGAAACTGCAGTCTCCAGACACACGTGGATTCTTTAAAAAACACAGCATTATTTTTCTCACAGAAACCTGGCTATCAACGAGCAACTCAATTGAAGGGTACCTGGAATTTATATCGCCAGCCACAAGACAGAGCAAGTTTGGCAGACTAAGCAGTGGGCTGTCTATCTACGTGGCTACTAGACTGTCAGCACGTATCAAACAGCTAAAATTTGAAGTTGACTGTGTCACTGGCATTGTGGTCGAAAATGTTTCATCAGAGAGCAAGCTACTACTGCTAAATGTTCACATCTCTCCATGCACCAGTGAGAAAAAATCCAAACTGAATTGCCTGATCGAAATTGTATGCAACATCTTAAGCACATATGGCAGTATACCATGTTTAATCTCTGGAGACTTTAATACCAACCTCTTTCATAACCAGTTTGAAGACCTAGGGATCATCCTTCCAGCGGTACCCTCACATCTCGCCACAAAAACATTACCGCCAGGACTCAGATCGTCTAAACTGGGCGAATATGCAGTCCTCCAATTCAGCAGACTAGGCTATATAGTAATAAACGGTCGCTCATCTACAGATAACCCCCCGACCTGGACAAGAACTAACGGCCGAACCCATTCATTTTTGGACCTTACATTAGGAAACAGTGAAATGCTCACCTTAATTGAGTGCCATTGCATCGCAGCACTGGGGGAAAGCGACCATCGACCTCAAATAATAACATTATCCCTCAACATGCCTCACCATCACGCACTTGCTCACACAATATCAGACAGTCACTCTGTGAATCTAAGGTGAATGAAATGGTCGTCCAGCGTTGTCCCCACTGTTATGGAGAAATGTGGTAATCTTCTACGTTTACAATGTGAAAAAGATATGCCTATTATCGATGGCTGGGAAGCGCTTGTGAACAGTTTATTAAATGAATTTTCATCTAAATCTTACCCCTGGCAAGATCCACCACAAGTTCTGCAACAAAAACGTTAAAATTACTAAGAAACGCTACTCTACGCCGGGCCAGTAAAAGCACGGAAAATGTAATTTTATTCAACCACTACAAGCAAGCTCAAAAAGCTTTCAAGGCATCCGTGCACAGAGACAAATAATCAGCGTCAGACCAGTTCTGGTTGAAGTTAGTCTACGCCATCAAAAGGTCCAACACAAAGTTATTCTGGTCCCTTGTGAACAGAGGCCCATTAGGAGGCAGAGGACACAGCAGCGCAAACATAAGTGCTGACGACTGGACTGAGTTTCTATTTAATCCCTTTAGAGATCAGTTAAGCAAGACAGAGCACCCCAGCCCCCATTCGACATCCAAATTTTGGCCACCACTCACTGAAGACCACTGCACAGGCAACATCGGGTCCACTACTACAGTTGAAGGCGTGCTGGATACACCCTTAATTGAGAGAAAGGAGCCACGAAACGATTCAACCCTAGAGATGCTGATGACACATGAAGTTTGTTTTAATAGACACCATTGCCCGGATAATTAGGAAAGGCAGGTCAGACGGAGCCCTCGGTCCCAACGGACTACCTCAGGCCTTGTTCAAGTCAGACGAAACGTTGTGGTCAGGTCTCCTTGCGCCACTGTTTTTACATTGCAGGCTCAATGACTACATCCCGTATTCCTGGAAAGGTGCCATCATTCATCCCATCTACAAAAGTGGTAAAAGAGATGACCCAAAAAATAACAGAATGATAGCCCTTCTTCATATCGAATCCAATTACTACTCAAGCATTTTACTAGAAGAACTGTCAACCTGGGTTGAATCAACACAGCGTCTCCCCTTCAACCAGACCGGCTTCGTAGCTAATTCAGGCACAACCAGCAACCTATTGACATTAACTGTTTTGATGGAGAAGGCAGACGTTCGTCGTATGCAACTATACTGCTGCTTCGTCGACTTCAAGGTGGCTTTTGATCGGGTCCCACGTGGCCGCCTATGGCAAAAATTAGACCGCTTGGGTATACCCCCTGCCCTCTTACAAGCCATAATCCAACTCCACACACAGACCTCGATAAGGATAAAGTTGGGCGACGGGTCCCATGTTTCAAAAAAGATCCAAACAGAGAGCGGTGTTAAACAAGACTGTGTCTTGGCTCCCCTTCTTTTTAACCTGTTTACCTCGGACCTATCCCCCATACTTGACATGGTTAACTCCCATTCGCCTCAACTGGACGGAACCCGCATCAGCAACCTGTTATATGCTGACGACCTTGTGTTACTGAGCCACACAAAGGTAGGCCTGCAGAGGCTTCTTGACGAACTCCTTCCCTACACACTTGATAATGCTCTCCAATTGAATCTGTCAAAAACAAAAATAATTCATTTCAGCAAACAGAAGCAGCGGAAGCAGGTGGTTTTTCAATAATAAAAGCATTGTTACAGTGCCACGCTATAAATATTTGGGAATTTTCCTTGACTCCAGAGGTTCCTTCACCAAACAAAGAGATGCCGTCAAGGCTAAAGCACTGTCGCTGGAGGTTGCGTCGGCAAAACTTTCAAAGCATCTACTAGGGCCAAGCCTAACTCATCTGCTCAAGGTGATGAAGGCCAAGATCACCAATTCCTTATCATACGGACACGAGATTATGATGGGCTCAACAAACATCTTATTAAATAAATCAACCACCAGAATCTTTAAGCGAGCATGGTGCCTGCTGAGGTCTTCATCTCTGGCACAAGTCAGATTAGAACTCGGCCTGCTAGATCACAACGGCGTTGAGGCTGGTGCTTTTATTAAGTTCTGCAATAGACTGCGCAACTTTCGGGATGGCAGTCTTGAGACCAAACTCTGGAATGAAATATCGACCAGCGCATTTAGCCAAAAATATCGGCACCACTTGGCCCACTCCCTACAGCTACTCGGATTCACGGAATATTGGGGAACAAATCCACCACAACAGGCATTGAAGACCGTAATTGAGCGAAGTGTTCAGCTCTGGTCTTTCCACTCCGATAGGGCAAAATTATCCAGAAGGAAACATGCCTGGGCCGTTGTCTCCGATTATAAATCCTACTTATAAAGCACATACTCACTCTTTTGGAAGGTTAAGTTCATGGCCTTAAGGCTAGGCGAGTGGACCTTTTTAAAGTATTTGCCACAATGGCGGCGCCTCAGTCTCAATATCGAATGCTGGGAATGCGGCTACCATTCTGAAAGCTTGGAGCACATAGCCTGCACATGCCCAGCTCTGCTAAATGACAGAAGGACTTTATTGCGAGCGGAGTGGAACAAACTAGGAGCTCGCACATGTCGTCAGGCCATAATAGCAGCTATGGACCAAGAAAATACAAAGCTGAACATTCGGTTCACCAAATTTGTCATCAGAGCTGCTAAAATGCTGGGGAAAGAGAAGGCAGCAATTCTTCCGCTGGTTGGCCTTGCCATTTCTTTGTAATAAAAACTCTAGTGGCACCAGGCCCCTTCAGCTGGGCCTACCTGGACACTGTTTTCGGCATTTTAAAACTAGCTCTCATATTTATTTGTCCTTTCTTTTAGATTTTCTTAAAACCATTCTGTGACTGTTATGTTATTCAACGAGCCTGATCCGTAAAAGACAAATGTATATTCGGACAAGTTTTAATTTCAACCCATTTTTATCGCAAGATTATTGCACTGTTTTTGCGCTAACCGGAGTCCTTGTTGGTTTCTTTTTAAATTTTTGTATATGTATTCATGAGTCACATGGTTTTAACATTTTGTTATGGTTTTTAGTAATCAAACAATAAATTTGAATTTGAATTTGACATAGGCAAGCTTCCCTCAAGCTTAAGCGTACGAATTTTCTGATGCGTTATTAGTATTTACGAACACAATTATTACGTTATTACAAGTTATTTGAGCGAATTGCTTCTGAGCAAGTCTCTTTTATACGAGTCCTTGCTCCATCACCTCAGATATAAGAAAACTTATATAAGCAGTGGTCGAAGTGGGGAAAAAAAAGTAGGGGAACTGTGGGCGGAGAATCAGAGGGCGAGAATAACCCGAGGATGGGGTCAGTGGGCGGAGTTAGAGGTGTGGCAAGGATTGGCAAAACATCCCAATCTTTAGTATTTGTTTGGCATTTCACTGACCAGTTACAGCTTATTATGTTATGGAATTCAACCAATGGATGCACATGATTATTTAACGATTAATATGAGTTATTGACATTAAAATAAATTCACAAAGAGGGATATGTTTCTAATCACAGAATGTCCCAAATATGCTTAAAAATGGAAACACAAACCATTTGTTTTCGAGCCATGGAGTTTCTATCATCAGCAATATACACAGAGACAATCAATTTTACGTGTGTAAATCACTGTGTAGGAAATGTTATATAAGACAAAGGTCTACAAGATGTAGGATCACATGACAACCATATTAGTAGGCAGTATAGTTTAATAGTGATTGATCTGGAGAAACACAAACTCAGAATTTAAAACGTAATACCATGATTGGGGGTTCTCTTTAATAATCATTATTGATTTCTATCCAAATGAACACTTTTTGCAACATTAGGATAATCAAAGGCTTAGGGAAAAAACCATAAAGCTCTGGTTTATACCTTTCAGTTTGCTTGCAGCTCTTAGATGAAAGTTAATAGCTCACTGTTCTTTGTTAGGATTTTAACTTATAAACTGCAAGTAACAAAAGGATCTTACTGACAAAAGCACTAACCCACTGACCTATTTACAATATGTGCACTTTGTGATGTGCATGGTACATTTTCTTTGCAGCAGACACATTAACCCTCTGTGCTATCTTTCCATGAGTCAAAACTTCCACTAGACAAAACTCCGATCTCTCTCTAGGAAGAAGTTTATTCACCGGAGTTATCATGACATTTTTATTATTGCCACAAATTGTTGTAGGCCGGGAAGGAGACAGCAAGTGCTTTTAAAACCATAATTTACAACGCCCCCACTCAAAGTCAGCACCCGTTGCAGTCACACCGGTCGCACCGCCCTGGAGCCAGCTCTTCTCAGGGGTCCTGTGACCTCAGTAACAGTCACTGTTGCTCTAGGGTCTGCTACTTCGTAGGTCTGCCCACAAGACTGGAGGTGAACTTCAGTATGGATTATGATGGGCAAGCCTTCAAGGTGAACCCACACTTGCCTCTGCTAGGGTCCACCTACTGGTGCTAAGACACCAGGGCTTTTACGGTTTTGCAGGGCCTTCTAAGGTCTAGCATGGGAATGTGCTCCCTCAGGAGAGTGCTCTGGTGGACTGGTCGTGAAGGCTGAACCTGGTTCCCTAGTTCTAAATTCGGCAGCTCTGCCCCCAGTGCTACATCCACTCCCTCACTGAACACCATACTGCCCCACTGAGAGAAATTCACACTGCCTTCAACTACAATCCAATTTTACCTGCTATAAACAACCGGATGCGACTCAATTCAAATTACGCACTAGGCAAGAGCAATATGCTGCCTAAAGGAAAAAGAAACAACATCCTGGAAAAAGCAAACACTCATAGGGAATGAAAGATTAAATAAAGCATGTAAAATGTAAGCAGAAACAACATGGTGAACTTAACGCTTTTACAGTCATAATGCAGAAATCAATGAGTATTTTTGCCTGAAAACTACAGGGCCTAGAAAGGACCCATTTCAATGTCCACTACTTATATGCTTACAAAACGTAAGCAGTATTGTTTAAAAAGACTAGATTTGTGAACACAAAGCCGCCCTACACATTTTTTTTCCAATCCACCCATCAACCAGGTATTGCAGTACCTCCAGGTTTGGCGCACTTCCCCACCAGGGGAAAACAGCGCTTCACTGGCAAACTCGGTAAAGTGACGCTAATGTTTTTGGGGTTTGAATAAAACCAATCTGGCCACTTTAAGAACACTCCGTCTTGGTTTTTTTATTGATTTTTCATATTATGAACCTTTTATTTCCAAGGCTGCACTTTGGAATAGAAAAATGTACAAACGGCATTTCCAGCAAAAGTTTTCTTTTTTGCATCCATTTCACAGGCGAACAAATGAACGACAGGAAGAAAGAGAGGGTGAGAACCATTTCTGGAGTCATGGTTTTCAGTAAGTGAGGAGGAGTTAGACAGACAGAGAGGGAATAAGAGTAAGAAAGAGGGTGGGTGGCGGGGGGGGCAGCTGCCAGCGGCATAGCAGAAGCGGACACCTTCCTTGTCTCGTCATGGCAGGAAGCAAGAGACGGAGACCTTTTCCTTTCCTGCTCCCCGCCCGTCCCCGAGCAGCCACTAATGCCATCCTTCTCTGCAGTCCTTGGACATTTCTTACGTCCCGGGACGCACGTTCAAAATAAAAAAGTAGGGGAACGGAAGCTATAGAATTAAAGAAGTAGGGACACGCCGTGCCCTGCCGTTCCCGCCCACTTCGACCACTGGTCGTAAGTGGTGCTAGTCACAGTTTGAGTGGTCTCTCAGAGGTGACATAATGCATGCTGCAGCCCATGGGAGAACCCTGGTGTACCTATGCCCTGGGTACCTTCGTACCATAAACTAGGGACTTACATGGGTACACCAGTAGCCAAATGTGGAGTTACCAAAATACTTACCATGTCAAATTTCGGGAGGAAGGACAGTGGCTGGGGTCCTAGTTAGCAGGATCCCAGCCAGAAAAACATACTGGCATCTACAGTCTCCTATGTGAAAACATTCTCTGTATTTAAGGAAGATGTGTGCTGTTGCATTGTATGCTACATCTAGGGCCACTGGAATTATGTGAATCTGTAGCCACAGCTTGGTTCGCATTGTTATAGATTTGCTGGCGTTGCCACATAATCCTTCATCCGCTGTACAATCTGCAGATTTTTCCCAAAAAACATTTGTTCGTAGTTTAAATGGATCAAAAGGTACATGATGACTTGTTTGCCCATAGTGGAAAGCCCTTTGCAAATGTTAACTGGTCATCTTTCAGTTGCTCATTCCTGTATTTTGTTCGTAACCTGGTACTAATGAGATGAAATATTTGCCCAGGCAGTATTACTGTGTGTAAAAATTAAAAAAGAATGAATACTATAAGGAGTCTCTGATCCGTTTTGCCTGCTGTCTACCCGTTGGGCATTGGAAATCGAGTGGGGAGCTGCTGTGCAGGAGGACGGGACTGCGAGGCCCAGCAGGCTGTGCGTGTCCCATCGAGCACACCTGCCGCCTCTTCCCGTGACTCCGCCCCCTGCTGACCTGCTGACCGCTGATAACCCCTCGCGGCCCCCGCTTCGCGGGAGCCGCTCGCAGAGGAGTCTCTGATCCGTTTTGCCTGCTGTCTACCCGTTGGGCATTGGAAATCGAGTGGGGAGCTGCTGTGCAGGAGGACGGGACTGCGAGGCCCAGCAGGCTGTGCGTGTCCCATCGAGCACACCTGCCGCCTCTTCCCGTGACTCCGCCCCCTGCTGACCTGCTGACCGCTGCTAACCCCTCGCGGCCCCCGCTTCGCGGGCGCCGCTCGCAGAGGAGTCTCTGATCCGTTTTGCCTGCTGTCTACCCGTTGGGCATTGGAAATCGAGTGGGGAGCTGCTGTGCAGGAGGACGGGACTGCGAGGCCCAGCAGGCTGTGCGTGTCCCATCGAGCACACCTGCCGCCTCTTCCCGTGACTCCGCCCCCTGCTGACCTGCTGACCGCTGATAACCCCTCGCTGCCCCCGCTTCGCGGGCGCCGCTCGCAGAGGAGTCTCTGATCCGTTTTGCCTGCTGTCTACCCGTTGGGCATTGGAAATCGAGTGGGGAGCTGCTGTGCAGGAGGACGGGACTGCGAGGCCCAGCAGGCTGTGCGTGTCCCATCGAGCACACCTGCCGCCTCTTCCCGTGACTCCGCCCCCTGCTGACCTGCTGACCGCTGATAACCTCTCGCGGCCCCCGCTTCGCGGGTGCCGCTCGCAGAGGAGTCTCTGATCCGTTTTGCCTGCTGTCTACCCGTTGGGCATTGGAAATCGAGTGGGGAGCTGCTGTGCAGGAGGACGGGACTGCGAGGCCCAGCAGGCTGTGCGTGTCCCATCGAGCACACCTGCTGCCTCTTCCCGTGACTCCGCCCCCTGCTGACCTGCTGACCGCTGATAACCCCTCGCGGCCCCCGCTTCGCGGGAGCCGCTCGCAGAGGAGTCTCTGATCCGTTTTGCCTGCTGTCTACCCGTTGGGCATTGGAAATCGAGTGGGGAGCTGCTGTGCAGGAGGACGGGACTGCGAGGCCCAGCAGGCTGTGCGTGTCCCATCGAGCACACCTGCCGCCTCTTCCCGTGACTCCGCCCCCTGCTGACCTGCTGACCGCTGATAACCCCTCGCGGCCCCCGCTTCGCGGGCGCCGCTCGCAGAGGAGCCTCTGATCTGTTTTGCCTGCTGTCTACCCGTTGGGCATTGGAAATCGAGTGGGGAGCTGCTGTGCAGGAGGACGGGACTGCGAGGCCCAGCAGGCTGTGCGTGTCCCATCGAGCACACCTGCCGCCTCTTCCCGTGACTCCGCCCCCTCTATCCACAGTCAGCATAAGACCTGAAGTCATTACGCGTCAGCGGGACGCGTGTGCGGGACATCACCCGGGACAAAGCCCGGACTAAGGGCGGACCCTCTGAGACCCTCATAGACCCACAGAGACTGGACTGGGCCAGAATCCCTGGTCGATTACTGAACAGCCTAGGACTATTGTGTAAGTGCTTGGGGGGTACATTATATTACCAATCATTATGTCAATCGAAATACTAACCCCGGAGTTGCCTGGCCCTGAGAAGCCGGTGAGTTTGATAAATGGGAAATTAGATAATTACTTTAAGAAAACTCTCTTGGATTCTCCAACTACCCCCACCCTCGAAGAACTTCGGGCTGAGCGACGGCGGTCGGTTGAAAGCCTAAAGAATAGACCATTCCCGGTGTCACCAGTGTTAATTAGCTCTACGGGGGACGGAACTCTTACTGAAAATATCTGTACCCCCTCGCAGGACAGCATCCCTCTAATATTTAGAGAGGGAACACCTACGAGCGAATTTGAACCCTTAGGCACTACCAGTAAATTGTCAACCATTGTTACCACTCCCAGTACAACCAAATCTATTGTTATAACCAAAGCACAAATTACCCCTATCCCTAAACAAACAAAAGTAGTTAAAAGTAGGGCAAAAAAAGTCACGCCAGTTAAAATCTATGGCCCTCCTCCGACAAAAAGGCGTAAAAAATCTGACCTTCCAAAGAGGAAAATTAATCATGCAGATTTTGGCATTAAAAAGGACGACAGTACTAGGGGAGGACGGGTTAAAGTAACAGATAAAGGAAGGATAGTTATATCACCTACGCATCCATGTGTAACTCCCCTTACCGACCCTGTCATCTCCACCGCCGACAGCCCCCCCACGGTGGTGACGTTACAGGAACCTTCAAGCAGGGCCTTGATCGATAGCATAGAGTCTATAGTGAGGACCTATACTCTGGCTATCGTAGATAGACTTAGTAAATTAGAAGACAGACTTGGGAAGATAGAACATGAACTGGGAACCAAGATAGTGACTAATAAAGTGTTGCCTAATCCCCCTATACAAGCCCCAATTTTACCCTCTTCATCAGGTATTTTTGCTATAACTACTATACCTACCCCTGTTCAGACTACCATTCTTCCTCAATCCTCAAATAATATGAGTGGAAGTACATCAGGGAGTAACCCTGTTGGACCTAACAGTAAACCCACATTGTCCCTGGCTGTAACGTCTAATGGACAGCGGAATAATCTTGGTCAAGCCCCAGGGAATAAAAATAGAGAGAGAGGAAACGAGCGGCCGGCTCGAGGTAATTATAACAAGGGCCCCCTTCCAGAACTTCCACCAGAAGCTGTACCCTTTGTAGTAGTCCTTACTGGGGTACCAGAGCTGGAGAAGAACAAACGAGAGGGCTTTGCCCAGTTGAAAAATAAAATATCGCATTGGTTAAGTCTACACAGACCTATTGCAAATAATATCAATGGAGAAATTGTCCATGTCCGCCGCCTTCCTTGGCTGGGAGGAAGACCTAAAGATATTGAGGGAGACATAGTGGTCATTAATTTTAGAGATCAGAATGCCGTCCATTTTATACTTAACTGGCTGTCTGACCACGGTAGTAAATCTATTACCCCCCGTCCCCTAACATATTTTTATCCTCGCTCAGTGGTGTTCCCACTTAATCATCAATCACAGCGAGCCCCCCCGCCCCCGTTATTGAGGCAAATGCTCTCAAATCCATATCGTCCACCTGTCTACAATAACGGTCCTATATTTAACGACAAGCAACCACCTATAGCTGTAGATCTGTATGGGTGGAATACTATAGGCCCAAGGTACAACTCCCCAACACACAGAAGAATGGATCATCTCAAACCTTTTACACCCCTAGATACCACCAACAGGTTTGACGTGTTTAGTGGCCTGGAAGACTGTGACTGATGCCATCGAGCCACAGGGGAGGGGGATAAGGAATTCTGTGGAGACACAGGGGGAGACATGGGTGAAGGCACGGGGGAAAAAGGCTCAACTGATATTAACCCACCCAATGGGTACAATGCTACTTGTAGCTCTGGGGGTAATACACGTAATTCTGGGCAGCTTCACTGTAACTCAGATACTCCTACCCCGGCCAATGGAAGTACAAGTCCGACCTGTCTATCTGAAGACCCCGTGCCAGGGGAAGTAACCCATGTCCACACCTTACCCCCACCTTCAATTGAGGCTGTTAGTCTAACAGAACGGGGATATAAGATGGCAAGTTGGAATATTGCTGGGTGGAATAACAAGATAGATCGTCTAGGATGGTTAGAATTTATAACCCAATTTGACATCTTGTGTCTCCAGGAGACTTGGGCGGCCGAAGATGTCTATCTTGATGGGTATGTTGCCTATAATTGCCATGCTCAGCCATCCAACATGGGGAGAGCCAGTGGTGGAATGGTGATATTGCTCTCTGTGAGGTTACCGGTTCGAGTAAAAATCCACCGGACCGTCGGTCTGCACTCTCAGTTGTTGTGGTTACAACACAGGAATGGGCAAAATGTTTTAGTTATAAACCACTACAACAATGTCTTTAACCACTCAAAAACAGATATGGTTGATGAACTTGAAGCGGAGGTGGAAAGGTTATATGGGCGCAGTGATGTGTCTTTTGATATTTTGTGGGGCGGAGATTTCAACATTCACATGTGCCCATTTGTTGGCAAAAGGGTGTGTGGGCATGGGGATGAGGTGGGGGAAGATCAGACCCATTTTTTACATTCGGTTTATGGGGAATCCCTAAACACTCTTATGCTTAAAATGGATTTATGCATTATGTTACCTGGCGTAGACAGTGAGGGCAATTCGGTACCGACCTTTATTGGTAGGAATTGTGCCACGGTTATCGACTACCTCATTGTCTCCTCCAGTATTACAGCTTTGTGTTCCGTACCTGTAATAGTAGACCCAGCCCTAAGCGATCATAACTGTCTAACAATGTATCTCTCCTTGTGGGGGGATAAAGTAAAGGCGTTACATGGTGCAGTGACAGATGTAGTTCCACATAGACCCAATGGCCCTAGAATTAAATGGGGTAGGCAAAATGAGGAACATTTACTATGTACCATTGTGTCTGCTTGTATAGATGAGGTGGAATGCTGTCTCGAACCCGAAAAGGATAATGCTGATATTCTAGCTAGTTTCGACATCATTAATAAAAACATTGCAGAAATCTTAACTGGAAGAAAACCAAAGGGCCCTAGGACTAACGGGGGATGGTTTAACAGGGAATGTACTAAATCCTTACAAAGACTCAAAGTTGCTCTTAAGGGTAAACCCAGAGATAAGGAAGCAGTTAAAACCCTCAGAAGGGAATATTCAATTCATCTGAGGGATAGGAAACAGGAACTAAGGGAAGAGGCCTGGAACAACCTGACTAAGGCAGTGGATCTTAAGGATACCAAGCTTTTCTGGCCCACTGTCAATAGTCCCTTCCTCCAAAATGAAGAAGTCCCGGTAATGTCTGCCCAGGTATCTGAGGAACAATGGGTGGCTCATTTTACTAGTATTTTTTAACCCCGAAGGACTAGCTGTAGGGGGGGATAGGGAAACCCTGGCTTTTATCCCCATACCTCTTAATATCACAGTCTCTGAGGTGGATGCTGCCATCCGGGTCAGTAAGGGGGGAAAGGCGCCGGGCCCTGATGGGGTACCCGTTGACCTTTATAAAGCCGAGATTTCCATATGGAGCCCATTGTTAACTAAGGTTTTTAATGCTGCTGCAATGATTGCGGCCCCACAGACTTGGGGGGAATCAATCATTATCCCGGTGTATAAAAAAGGGGAGAGGGGTGAGGCAAAAAACTACCGCCCGATTTCTCTCCTCACTGCTTCCCTAAAAATTATGAGTAGGGTATTACTGAGTCGCCTGGAGGAATGGGTAGAAGATAAAGGGATCCTTGCGGATTCTCAGTACGGATTCCGCAAGGGGTTAGGCACCATAGAACAGTGCATTAATTTAGACCTTATTATATGCAAATATACACGGGCTAAACAAGGCTCGTTGTTTCTTTGCTTTGCCGACCTGACCAGTGCCTTTGACTTGGTTGACCATGGCCTTCTGTGGTCAACCTTGTTGGACATGGGTGCTCCACAGGATATTATCTATTTCTTGGCCCAACTTTATAGGAATCTGACGGCTAAGATACGATACGGGCAATCGGGGGAGTGTACACCCAGTATTAAAGTAGGTTCTGCAATTAGGCAGGGATGCGTCCTTGCACCTCTTCTTTTCTCCCTTTTTATTAATGCAATCGAGTCGGAACTACGGACCATCAGTGCAGATGCACCGACTGCTGGCGGCCTTTCCATCCCAATATTGCTTTACGCGGATGACGCGGTTCTGCTCTCACAAACCCCTCTAGGGTTGCAAAAACTTATGAATAAATTTGCAGATTTTATTAATGGGAGAAAATTAAAAATTAATAATTCGAAAACTTTTATAATGCCCTGTGGGAAGAAAATTAAAAACTTAAGGCCCTTCACAGTTATGGACCAAACTATAAAAGTGGTGGATAAATTCTGTTATCTGGGTATCACTTTTAACAGTGGGGGGATGTGGACACCTGAAATGATTAATGTAAGAGCCAAAATGGCCAAGTGTTCTTTTGGCATATTTAGGTTTGCATCCAAGTTAGGCTCAAGACGGATACCAGACATGTTGTACCTATATCGCCATAAATGTGTTGCTCTGGCCCTATATGGCTCAGGAGTGTGGGGCCATTGTAATAACAACATGCTCCAGGTTGAGGAAAACAAATGTGTCAAAAAACTCCTGTGTTTACCATCTTCTGCCTCAACAAAGCTGATCCATCAGGTGGTTGGTCTAGAACACCTATCTGTCTTGATCAGATTAAGACCCCTGTTAGTATGGAGATCCATATGGGCTAAGGAACAGACTGGTTTTACAAGAAAGATTATTTTAGATTGTCTTCACATGGACAAATGTTCCCGCATCCCCTGGCTTAACTATATTATCCGAACATTTAATGATGTTTTTAATCTCACGGTGCGTGATAACCCTTCTTGTGTTTTAGATATCCCGAAGAGTGAGATTAAATATGAATTTCTGAGGGTTAGCATGGTGAAGCGTAACGCAGCTACTGCTCAGTTCTCCTCGCATGTTTTTTACGACAGATACACTAAGGAAGAAATGGGGCTTTCAGGATACCTTAAATTGGTTACTATCCGATCCCACCAATATGTATTGACAAGATTACGGATGGGGATTGTTCATTTGCTTGTTGCGTATCCTGTAATGAAGACCTATACTACTGCCCCCTGTCCGTGTGATGGGACCACAAAGCAAAGTTCGGAGCATTTTTTATTGTTATGCCCTCTTTATCTCTACCTTCGAAAAGTATATCTGAAACCGCTTTTCAAAAAATATAATGTATCCACTATTGTATCGGCCATGGGGCTTTTATTTGGACTTAATTCACAGGACATCTGTTTTTTTACTGCTGTATATATTTTAAAATCGATACGCTTGAGGAAAAGCACCCTTTTTTGATATGTGATTAACTTAAAACCTGCTGTACCCTCATGTTTTATTACTTATGTATGTATGTACTTTTATGATTATTAATCAATGATCGAATAAAGTTTTTGAATTTGAATTTGAAATAGTGACACATTACACCGCAAATTTGTTTCTTCCCACATAATGTATTCAACCCTGCCGCATAATTTGGTGCTCCTATGCCGAATAATTAAAGTGACCATGGCTATATCTGTCACTTAATAAAGGTTAGTAAAATATTCGTCCCCTCTCCTGGCCAGTGTAGTCTTTCATTCTTTGAAGCTTGTGTTTATTTTAGCGTATTACGCTATTTCACCATTCGTTTGTACTTGTCAGTCTCACTTCTCGCTGCATTCCGTTTCTTATTCGTCTAATTATTCATTTTCTTTATTTGTATAACCTCTTTGCATTCCAGCATAAAAACGCAAAATAAACAAAATACACTAACGCGCAAAGCTGAAGTTAATTTGGTGAAGTTATTTACAAGCCTCTCGCTCCCGACTGCCGTATGAATGGGGAGATGAGAAACACAGGTTTCTCGAGACACACGTCAGTGCGCATGCATATAATTGTACGCATGCGCACCTGAAGCAATCAGAGCATCAAACTACGAGGAGCTTCAACCAACGGAACACCTCTGTGTGCAGCACGCGACCCGGACAGCCAATGGGGGCGCGGCGTGCTCCAAGTTCCTGGATTTCTGTTCTGTAAACGCTGCCGACCGGCAAGTGGGTTACGCAGGTGGAAGCTTCAATCCGGTGCTGGAGGGCGCGTGTCCGCCGAACTAGCACCAGCACATGGTCATGGAGACCTTCTGCGGCACCGAGGGCGGGGAGCGCTTCTGGGTAAGGGCAGTGTGTGGGACTTGCGTGATGTAACGGGCATTGGCTTCTGGACCAGTACTTATACATCTGCATGGTTAGGAGGGACTGGCCTTGATAGTGAACGAATACAGGGGTACTCGGTTCTGTTACTAAAATGTCAGCTTCGTGTTTTATCTCGCACGCTCGTTGTTGTGCACGAGGAAGCGAAAGTGTGCCACGTACCTTAGCTTTATGTAACCCTGTATGCCTCCACTAACCTCCTATTGTTTAATTGCGTTCTCTATACAAAAACAAGTGGTTGTGCCTTCCATTGGGCGATGAGCTGCACTTAGTAACCCCCCCTGCCCCTCGTTTGTGTTTAGGGTTATACCTGCACCCCTCATCCCTACTCTGAGTTGAGCACTGAGTACTTTGTGTCCGAGATGGAACCCCTGAACCACGTGGACTTTCGTTGTGTAAGGAGTCTGAAAAACAGTTGTCATCTGGGCGACTTAAGCTTTCACCTCAGATGGAGGTCTCCTCACACTTTTGGTCAAGGTTAGGAAGATTCAGTAAAAGCTGATACACCCTAAACTAACACGGCACCTGCTTCTGGTCATTTTGCGTGCTATGTAAAGTTTAGTGGGGGAAGTCGCACTCGGGCAAGTATTTAATGAGATATCGTACTTCCAACTAACTGCCCGGCAGCACTTTGTCGCATGCTTATTCTAAAATAATTGTCCATTCCGGAGGGAATGAAAATAACCACGTGCGTTCTCGATTTATTATGCGATTTTAGTATTCCTCTCTTTCCAACTTTATTCGCGTCCACTCATTGGCTTTTTTTCTTCAGATCGTCACCCCTCTCCAAATCTCGTACTAAACACTTCTTCACTGCCTGCAAGTGTACCAACCAGCCTTAGTGTTCGTTTTGTCTTCCTGGCATGCCGCCTTTCTAACACATTTATATTCTTTGATTAGTCTTTGGTGTAGAGTGAAGCAACACGACGTTGGGCGCAAACGTGAAAAATGCAGAGGCCTCGAATTAATTGTTTGGTCAGTGATTCGTGTTTCAGAGTAGTAATTGATTCGTGACTTGCATTAAGAAAATAACCTGTCGCTGAAACCTACGTGAATGAATTTGAGACTGTAAGCAGAGTCCGAGTGTAGGCCTGTGTCCCAATTAAGTGCCCCTAATTAGCAGATCAGTTTATGTTAAGAAAAAAGCATCACACGTTTGTAAATTGGGGCAGATTTAAAATTAAGATTTGTTGCAGTTTTAGATTGATCAACTGTAAAACCGCCCCCGATCATAACATAGGACCACAAACAGCCAAAAAAACAAACCTAAAAAAAAAAAACAGCCTTTACACTGATCTGTGAGACCACCCCTTAAGACATTGCCAAATTTGCCCTTTAGGCAAATCCGTCGCTGTCTGTAAGTTGTCTAATTAACTCTGTCTGGTTAGGTAAGGAAACCAGCTAATAGTCCAGGTTGCTATTCGCCCATTGCTTATGGGGAAGATTCGCTTTGACTTGTTAACTGTTGCTGCTCAAGTTTATGTTCAACGTGTTACGGACATTTTTTTTGATTAGCTTTGTTTCTTGAGCAAATAAAACAATAAGGCTGGCTTATTTTGGCCGTCTTTATTTGATATGAGTTGAATTTCTTTCAGTTTCTACACAGTGGTTAAACGGATTTTTAAATTCTGTGCAAAATACCATTGCTCTCCCTTGAGTTTCTTCGTAGTTTAAACCGCTTTTATATTTGGTTTCTGATGGGTCATTTACTAGCAGTATCTGAGCCCGTGGCAATGAGATAAAAAGTCACTATCTGAATATGCCAGGTCATCTGCAGTGTCTATTAACGCAGTTTTCCAATTTTGATTGACAAATAATCTGTACACAGGGGTGTAACGCAGGTGGGCTCCCAACGTTTCAGGGGGCCCCATTCAGCCCAAGGCCAATGAATAGATGTGAGAGACTAAGGACCCCTCTTCAGGCAGTAGCAATGTACATAAAATATACATGTACTGTTTAGACAGATTGAAGGTGGTAAACACCAGTATTGTCATAAACAGCGTACAATCAGTTAACCCCTTCAGTGCCCATGACGAGCTGGACTCGTCATGGGCTGCGGTGGCGCTGTGCCCATGACGAGTCCAGCTCGTCATGAACTCCGCCCGCTAATGAGAGGCGCGGCACTGGGCGGGGAAAGGGGCGGGCATGCAAGGGGTTAAGTAGATGGTTCAGGAGCAAGGGTACTATGTTGTTTATTGCTAAAAAGCTCATCCACTCTCCAGGCATACTACATTTTTGTTATTTTCATAGGGGCTACCTTGTTTATCCCTGTTGGGAGCGTGGAAAGTCAGTCCTTTATAATGTAAAACCTCTGACCAAACTTGTTTTTGTGGAGGGAGCAAAGAGTGACTTGTAAGGTGCATTTTGGGCAGGTAAAACAAAGATAATAAGACTGCATCAAAAAAACAATGGGTAGGACTTGCACACCTCAGTGTATCAAAACATGTTGACCCCATAGTTGTCAAACATGTTGACTTTTATTTATTTTTTAGTTCCATTGTTAACATTCACTGTCGTTTTCATAGTATGGTTACCCAGGGCCTGATTCTTAGTACCACAGACCCAACCCCTACACACTTCCCCAGTTAGCAACTTACAGGCAGCCACAACTCAGTTAGATATGGCTTACTTGCACCCTCAGTACAGTACCCTCCTAATGGCAGAGCTAATGCAAAATTTAACATTAAAATCCCGATGGTGAAGGTATTGACTTGACTTTTTTGTGTTTACTTTTTTTTTTTTTTTTAAATTTTATTGTGCAGATAAAAAAGGGTACAAGCACGGGCCTACAACCTCCGGGGCCGGCCGCTAAGATTCAGAAATGATCAAGCGTGTTTACTTTTTTTTATTTTTATTTTTTTAAAGAATCAAACCTACTTTTTGACGACAAGCATTCTTAAGTTCTAACCTTGCAATTTTAAAGAATTTTTAATTCTAAAAAGGGTATTGATCTTTATCCTATGTTTGGGTTTGAATGTCAGCATTTCTCAGTATGGAAATAAGGATTTAACCAGAACCTAAGAAGTGTTAATAGGCTTGTGATTGCTGAACTTTATAAAGCTTGTGCACTGTTTAGTTGATTCTTTAGTCAATGTGTTTTTTTGTTTTATGTCTCACCTACATTCTGTTTCTAATGTACTAAGAAGCCCCAAGTGTTATGCAGAGTTTATCCAATTGGTCATCAAAACAGTGTATCATGTTTTTGAACCTCAGTGTGTCCAGATGTAAAGGGTAAAGTAAATGCAACATAAACCATTATTACGGGAATAAAATACTTTTAAAACTGTTTAGTCACAGCAATTAAAGTTAATAAAGTTCCCCGCTGGAGGACAGACTCCTTGACGGGCATCTGCTTGAGCGTGCCATATCCCTGACGTACAGGAAACTAATTAATAACATGCATGATCCCCTGACCCTACTGCGGGAGAAATGGACTGAGGACGGAATAGAATTGGATGACGAAGGGTGGCAGACAGCGATCTCGTCCCCAAAAACAGTAGCAATTTCGGCCCGGCCCCGCCTGGTGCAACTAAAAATCTTGCACAGAATATATATAATGGGTCCTCAATTGGTACACGTGGGGGGGGGACATACGGATGGGTCTTGTAGACGTGGGTGTTCCCAGCCAGGTATTTTCATACACATCATATGGCATTGCAGGCTAATTCAGGAGTACTGGCACAAGATACATTCCATCATGAGTGAAACCCTAGAGATTGACATCCGGCCGGAAGCTCCTAGATGCCTCCTAAATATCTGGGAACCCACGGACCTCAATGCCTACGCCATACACTGGGTGACACTTGCCTGCATGATTGCCAAGAGGAACGTTGCGCAACACTGGGGGGCGTCACAGGCACCTACAATAACAGACTGGAAAAAGGACCTTGATTGGTGCATGCAACGAGAGATCTGTGTACATCGCAAGGGGTTGACCCCGAAAATGGTCCAAGATTTGGACCCCCTGGAACTCATATCGAGGTGAAATATGTACCGCCCCCAGACTTCACGATGTAGATGTCTCCCCTTCCCCGTAATTCCAACTGTACCATCATTTTATCCATTGCTGAATCCTTGTGCTCGCAATTACCTATGCGGTGTTACTATGAAACTATGCCTTGCAGTCGATGTTTTTCTAATCAAGAGTTATAAAAAAAAAAAAAGTTAATAAAGTACTCTAAAATGGGCCATGGTTTGCAAGAATTAGGTCACTCAACCACTGCCATCGGCGCACTCTGGAATTTAAATCGATATTCTAGGATTATTGTGGAACTTCATATAACGTGCATTAATCTCCCAGTCTCTACATGTCACCTTAAACAGCAAATTGTGTTCTTGCAACCTTTCTGGAGTGTGATAGGTCATATGAAGGTAGATGGAGTACATGAGGCACAAGTGGGCTGATATTGTTTCTACTCTGGGAGCCATCTTGACTCTCCAGTCTTCATCGTCTCGGGGCCGTTAATCTAGCTCCCAGTCTGAAGTCTTGCTAGGGTGATTTGATAATTTATCAATAGATGTGGTTTTTACAGGAGTCCCCATTCTTATCTAATGGTTCATTGTGAGTTTTGCTTCTAGACAGTTAAAGTTTGGAAAAGCGAGCTGTTCGACATGGCTCCAAGGTATGCCTTAGGAAATGACCGTGCACACCGTTTTTCTAAGTTTTTTTTCGTAGTCACGTAGTTTTAATATGTTATGTGCGTGCAGGCCCGAAATCGTGCACTGCTCGGCCACGTGGAAAACAAGTAGAGGTGTGGGGCAAGACTCCACCCCACTTCGGACGCACAGCATTCCAAAGGGCATATAAAAAATGCCACAAATTGATCCAATTTAGTCCAAGTTTATTTGCATTATTAATCCACTTTTTTTAAATGTCACTCCTTTTTATCCGAACAAAAGTTAAACACTATGTTTTGCATTAAATCCTTAGTGCTTGTAGACATGCCAATACAGGCCTTGATCTGCAGCATGGAATGATACATAGGTCCTCCTTAACAAGTACTTTTCATTACCCAATGCATTTCGGGCCTGGTCTGGCCCTTCGTCCGGGGTTATCTACAAATTAAAACAAATCGATTAACTTCTGTCATTAAACACCTCTAGTTTGTGTCTTTCCATGCATCAAAAAGACGAAAAATCCATCATTTATAACAAAAGTTCACCCCATAATTAACGTAATACTCACAGAATTCATGATATGCCTATGATGCGGTAAATGCCCACCCTAGCTCTTGCGACTCCCGTATTAAACAGAAGTCCAGCTCGTTAAGCTCATTAAACGGTTCCCCCGCAAATGTTTAAAGCAGGTGTTACAACTACGCATCCTTTTCACACAAACCCGTACCTTCAAAATTTCAATGACTGCTTCCGTTCGTGGTTCACAACGTTGTAAATGTCTCCCAATGTTATGCTGTTTTAAACACCTGCCTCGTAACCCCACCCATTTCCGTTCATCCAATAAACACACTTTATTCCTTCAAACTACGTCCATGCGTTTACAGAACTAAACAACCCATGATGCACTGTTATTACGAGATACCGAAAGGTATACCCATTATTCCGCATGTTTTCAATAAACCAGTATATGTCCCGTTGTTACCCCTCTTTGCATATAACTGATGGTGCTGCCCGCTATTCTGAGCATTTACCAATGAAATTCACCGCCCTCGGTCTAAACCCCTGTTCAACGTTAAAACAACTTACAGCTTAATTAACGTTGAACAGGGGTTTAGACCGAGGGCGGTGAATTTCATTGGTAAATGCTCAGAATAGCGGGCAGCACCATCAGTTATATGCAAAGAGGGGTAACAACGGGACATATACTGGTTTATTGAAAACATGCGGAATAATGGGTATACCTTTCGGTATCTCGTAATAACAGTGCATCATGGGTTGTTTAGTTCTGTAAACGCATGGACGTAGTTTGAAGGAATAAAGTGTGTTTATTGGATGAACGGAAATGGGTGGGGTTACGAGGCAGGTGTTTAAAACAGCATAACATTGGGAGACATTTACAACGTTGTGAAACACGAACGGAAGCAGTCATTGAAATTTTGAAGGTACGGGTTTGTGTGAAAAGGATGCGTAGTTGTAACACCTGCTTTAAACATTTGCGGGGGAACCGTTTAATGAGCTTAACGAGCTGGACTTCTGTTTAATACGGGAGTCGCAAGAGCTAGGGTGGGCATTTACCGCATCATAGGCATATCATGAATTCTGTGAGTATTACGTTAATTATGGGGTGAACTTTTGTTATAAATGATGGATTTTTCATCTTTTTGATGCATGGAAAGACACAAACTAGAGGTGTTTAATGACAGAAGTTAATCGATTTGTTTTAATTTGTAGATAACCCCTGACGAAGGGCCAGACCAGGCCCGAAATGCATTGGGTAATGAAAAGTACTTGTTAAGGAGGACCTATGTATCATTCCATGCTGCAGATCAAGGCCTGTATTGGCATGTCTACAAGCACTAAGGATTTAATGCAAAACATAGTGTAACTTTTTTCGGATAAAAAGGAGTGACGTTTAAAAAAGTGGATTAATAATGCAAATAAACTTTTGGACTAAATTGGATCAATTTGTGGCATTTTTTATATGCCCTTTGGAATGCTGTGCGTCCGAAGTGGGGTGGAGTCTTGCCCCACACCTCTACTTGTTTTCCAAGGTATGCCTGCCTGAACTGCAAATGTCTGTAGAACCTAGAGTTATGCAAAGCAAATTACCTACTCAGGTCCTCTATTTACTTACTAGGATCTCCGTGTTAAGATATCCTGAAGTAATCCTATGCTTGGAAACCAGACATCTGTGCAGGATTTGCTGGCTATGTCCTTTGTCCAAGTGAACTTTCTCATGTGATCTTACTGTTCCATCCTATTCATACTGGTGCTTTGCACCAGCAATCTAAGCTTAATCTAGTGACCAGAGGTATGTATCCAAGATATGAGGGGTATATAGGAACCTGAACAGGTCCATCTACAAACTGAGAGCGGGGTCCAACCTGCCGCAAAAATGGCATCCATTAATAGTAAGAAGTTGGGCTGCCTAGTTGGCCACCATTGTACACTCCCTGCTTGCATTTATCGAAGGATACTCTGCAATGATTAAGGGGAGGCTTGTCCCACCTATCCTTGTATGTAATTTGTACACTTTACCCTGAGTGTGGTCACATTTTGTTCTAAACAGCATTGGAGTCTCTGCCATTATAAGCATGCTTAAATATTTGAAATTGTCAGGACTCCAAATCTCTATTGCCAGTAGGTAATCAAGGTAGCACTATGTACTGGTATTATGATAGATTTACTCAACTGACTGAGCCCTGACTGCTTGCCATATACGTTTTTAAGATTCAATCAGTCACTGACCAGCCCATCTGGGGTATGTAGAAATGAAATGTCATCTGTGTAGAGGGAAACAAAGTCTGCAAACCCCCCCCACCCCTTCCCATGGAAGGCCCTGCTTCAGTCGATCCTATCGGAATAATCACTCTACCATATATGCTACAGTAATTCTGTGAGATACTATTTTTCTCTAAATTGCAATAAAAAAATCTGTTCCCACCTATATGTCCCAGCACCTTTCTTTGTTTGTATTGTTTGAATGTAGGCTTATTTTAGGCATTTGTAGGTGTACTGAGTCGTTTGCTCAGGGATGAAGTCTTGTATGCTGAGTTTGTAGAACAGCATATGCATTCTTTTTTAGGACTCGCTGGCGTTGTAGCGCGAAGCGCTGCCGCCAACGAGAACTATTGTTGCCCAGATGCCTCTCAAGGGAGACAGACCGGGGCACGCGCAGCGATCGGGGTCTGTGGACGCGCAGACGCACACACAGACACGCGCGCACACACCCCGCCGCTGCCGATTTCCCCCCCCCCCCCCTCACCGCATCCGCGGCTGCCTAGCGCGCGCGCACACACACATCGCCACCCCCCCCCACCCCCTGTTAAGAGACCAGTGTTTCTGTTGTAGCTCACTGCAGCTTCCTTCCCGCCCTCATCCCGCCCAGGGCTCTGATGCTCCCACCGCCGCCTTTTTCATTGTGCGGGCCGCCCCGCGCCCCGCTCACCTCCTCGTTCTGTGTTGTTTGGTGCTTTGCGGGTCGCCCGGACCGGCCACCCGCGCTGTTTCTCCTCCTGCGTGGGGGGCCCCTCCGTTGGCGGCATGGTGACTGCGTGGCGGGACCCTGCCATGCTGGCCGCCATCTGAGTGTGCTCCTGGTTTAACTTTTCAGCAATTGTCCATGTCGATCGCAGTTGGGCATTTGTTTGGTAGGATATGGCTTTGTTTGGGCTTCTTTTTTTTGTGTCGTCATGAAAATACACAAAAGCGAGTTCTTCAAGCCTTTTATGGTTTGTACATGACTGCACTGCCTTATTTACAAGCCCAAACACAAGAAAGCTTCGCTGTCTATGTATTTTAATGACCACATTTATATAATATGTAAACATGAATTATTTAAAGAACCCACTCATACTTGGCCGAAACTGGAAATATGTAGTAGCGTAGTTTTGTTTTCCCATGACAGCACACGCAGGGCATGTATGTCTTACCCAATCCAATATGGCCGAAGCACACGTGCTGTACGTGCCATTCTGTAGGGGTGATAGTCCTGTTTCCATGTTACGGAATGACGTCACTGAGACTTGGAGACATTGGGCAATGATGTATTAGAACAAGGAACGGTCAGCGGAAGTTTCTTGAAAAGAAAAAACGGTTTCGAGAAAACATAGTGACGAGAAGTCGAGTGGCTTGGTGGTAGAGGATTCACACCATTCCTGGAGTGGGAACCCCGGGGTCGGTGGAGTCACACCCCGGGGAAGCGCGGGGAGAATAGGAAATATCTGCAAGTGCAAAGTGTAGCGCCTCACCAGCAACCTCAGCCTTTACCTCGGAAACAGTAGGGTGTACCATAGTTTTCACTCCTGGATTACTGAAAGACGCCATTGATTTCAGGGATGAACCACAAGACTAAGAAGCGAATACAAGAAGTCAAACGCAGTGCCAGAACTGCGAGAACCGCAGGACTGGAGCCGACGGGAGTATAGCCGGACTTTCGACCTGAGCCACAGCACAGTGCGGGTAAGGGTGCCCTGCCCGGGAGAGGAATGATGTATGATGACTGCGTTGTCTTAGGGCATCCTCCCCCCTTATAGGTAAGTTATCATTAGCTCTGTTCTGCTTGTTGGAAGTGTAGTCTGAAGAACCGTACCTCTAATTATTGTTATTAATCTAATACGTCTTTTTATTTTTCCTACCACATTGCAGAATGGAATAATAGCATTCAGATTATTCGAGTCCGCAGGCTTTTTCTCTGCTGGGAGAGTGCATCATGGCCACCACTGATTAAGTGCACCTAAACGATCTGCAACTGTATCCGCTGCAGATTTGCTAACTGTTTCTTGTTTACGAAAGAAGCCTTTTAAATCGACATCACAGACCGTAACGAAATACTCTGATTATTCCATAATTTGTTTACAGCGAGGCGCTGGTTTATACTTTCCGGTGTAGAGTACCCCGTTTTGTTGCTCTTCTGTGTTGCATTGCAAGAGATCCTAGCATTTAGAGAAAAAAACATGTCCTGGTAATTCCCTTCAGAATAATTTCCTTGAATTCTTAGTTTTTGGTCTAATTGTACTGGATTCCCTTATTTTCTATTTATATTTTCTGGTGTAGATTACCCAAAACAGATTCTGTTTGTCTCAAATCGTGGTAGCATTAATATATTGAAAGGTGCTTTTCTCAGGGGGTTGCAATGACAGAGTTGTTACTCTCTTCAATATGGTTATTTGTGTTTGCTTCCCCCTCTTTCACAAAGTATTTGGTACCATAGTGGTCTTCTGCCTCAAGTATGTGTTAGAATATTCACATTCTGTGAGTATTAATAAGTTGGTCATAGTGCTCAATCACAAAACAGGAAGAACGAACATAAGTGATTTTGTTTATTATTCATTCCTTTTTAATTTACAAATACGATACATCCGTTAAGCTTACAGACAAATAAACTGAATACACACAGTAACAAAGGAAAGAAAGCATGCCTGTTACTCAAAAACTTAAAACCCATGCTAAGTACAACGCTTCTCAATCATTAATAACTCTTTAGACAATCAGAAAATGTTAATTTAAAAATATATTTTATTTGATTCACTGAATAAACAAAATTGCAATGCTGTCTCTGCTGTAGGTATATTGTTCATATTCAAAGTATCTTTTATTTAGATAAAACCTTTATTGACCTTCTATGGCTGGACAGTTACAAATATGGTGAGAAAATGTTTAATTGTCCAAACCACAATGTCATCAGTAACTATGTTTTATAGCATACTCGGGGCCAAACATTACAACATCTAACCATGGACTATAAAACCTTAAGAATGTATTCAGTACATATAGTTTTAAGAAACCTGTGTGATACTGTTTTGGATGAGCATCAATACACCTCAAACCCAGTCTTGGCCAAGATGTATTGATTGATCTTTGCAGAGATCGACAATAAAACTAGTAATCAGTACTTGCTCGCTGAGTTCTTAAAATTAATCCCCGATAATCCTAAATTCAACTAATCAGAGGATAATTATACTGACTAATTGTATCTTTCAAATAGAACAAGCATTTGCAATGCGATAGGTCTTGCATTTACGCAAGTTTAAGCTATTGCCATTGTAAATGACAATGTGTTTTATTTATGTTTCGAAAACCAAAGCATGAATAAAAGGCATCATCATTTACAATGCCAATAGCTCAAACTCGCGTAAAAGCGAGACCTGTGGCATTGCAAATGCTTGTTGTATATTTGCATCGATGTTCTTAACCATAGTGTTATTTACTACACAATAGCCTAAGGCCACTACCAAGACTTTTGTTTACTTATGATGGGAGCAGACCAAGGTACAAGAAAATTTAGGAACACATTTAGAGAATGATTGTCAGGAATTATTGACGTACTAACTTCTCTGCTTTAGCATGCGTGACTTCAAAGTGCCTTTTTTTTTTTTTTTTAGGTTGAGCGTAGCGACAGCACACATGCGCTTCTCTGAGGCATTCTGTAATCCCTCTGTGGGTTTCGACCACGCCCACTGCTTTCCATTTGTTTTGTGTGCCTTTCTAAATTGCATTCTTTTTATTGGTGAAACGCTGCTCTTTGTCCCACCTTTGAGTGTGTTTTCACTTTCGTGGCACCTGTCCCTATTCCATTTGCCATTACTCTTGGATTTATTTATTGTTTGACGCACTATTTTTATTGCATTGAGTGGTTCTGCAATGTTTCTTGCTTGGCTGCGCTAGTTCTTATTACGTGTATCTAAGATTCGCTCCTATATCTGAGCGCTACCTATTGTTCATGTTGCCTTTGCTCCCACGCCCTCCTGTTCGTGTTCTCCACCCCCCTCGTCCCTCCTTCTCTCCCTTTTCTGGGTACACGGTGTTTTTTTTGTTAAATGATTTTTTTTTTCTTTTCTTTTTGAAGAAACAATAGGAGACGCACAAACATCCACGCTAATCTCCTATCTCCACAATGTGGGGACAGCAGCAACTGGAGGTCTTGCGTGCTCCACTTAGCACGCTGGTGCAGCCATATTTCCTCCTGAAAGCTCACTTGGCTCCTGTTTACTTGCTGCACAGGTCTCTCCCTGTCCCACCTTCCCCCTATCAAGCATATGCGCAGCCCGCTGACTGAGCTTCTTGTGCTCATTGGAAGGGTTAACTTCCACCCCCGCACCCTTGTCTTTGGATGCCTCCTTAGGGGCGGTATGACTTTCAATGGATCACAACTATACATAAACTTTTCAGGGGTTGTATTATTGTGATATTTTGAAATTGAGATTATCCTAGAAGTCTATTTCTTAGCACTTCACAATCCTCTGTTATAATATTGGGTTCAGTCCAAGATGCCTCTGGTAATTTTACTCTGCGACGGGCGCGACCATAGTTCCTTCTAACATGCGAGCTTGCACATGTCTTTTTTCCAGCGCGTCCACACTGTTTCAAAGCGACCATGTCAATAAGAGTTAACTTGCTAGCCATATAGTTAAAGATAACCTGAGTGGCCCCAAACAGTCACATTGATGGCAAAGTGTGGTGGCTTCCTTTTTACAAGACTGGTCGGAAGAGCAGGTGTTTCTGCTGCGGGTACATTGCATTTGGAACATCCGAGAGCTTGCTGCCTCTACACCTGCCGCTTGCTCTGGAAGTTTTGAGGACCTGGCAGGATTGTGTAGGGAGCGTTTAGGGTTATGGGCAGAACTGCAGAGTATGGAGCTGCGGAGCCAGGTTCGAATTCCTGTCGGTATACGTTTTGTACTTTGTGATTGGTCCCCGTAACAAATTTGGAAAGGCCTCATAATAACCAGTTTGCATTTAGTAATGGAGCAACTGCTAGTGTCTTACTGTGTCCCAACATTTTGATGGCAGGTCGAGGTCTGTATTCAATCTGATGGCTCTAGTAGAGGCGCTGTAATTTGAATGTAGCCAGAACAGTAAACCCAGGGGCAGTGGAGGTTTATGAATAGGTAACCTAAACGGCACTATGCATGTACAACTTCCCCTTCTTTCCCAGTGCCACTGAAGCTGAGAGTGGCACCGTTAACCCATATTAAAAGTTGAAGAAAAATGTTGGGAAGCTATGCATTTTCAACATCCTGTCACTTTGGCCTTTGGCCAAATCATGTAATCTCCGAGTGCCTAAGATTAATGAATGAGTTCTTGAGTAATGTAACAGGTGCTCATTTAAAGTGCCTTTGGGCCAAGTTTGCGCTATATAAAACTGAAGAAAAAAAATTCAGTAGTAACAGCCGCATTTGGGGGCAGGCGCAACGTAGGCATTAATGTATTGTCCATATCATTTATTTATTGTAGTTGAAGTGGCCTGCATTGCAGCCACAGTACGAGTAGCTGCTCTACTTATGTTATTGACTGTTTTTCACTTAAAGTTTGAAAATACTAACTTATAATAAATACTTTCCAAATATTCTGATTAAGGGGAAATGCAGCTGCATGTGAAAAATACTTTCTTGAACCTTGATGGAAAGCTTATCATATTCTAGCATGAGGTTTGCGTGAATTATGTACATTTCGAATATGTTTAAAGTTCGAGCACGGGCTATTAGTCAGTCGACATGTCTCTCCCTGTTAATTTCTAGACATAACCACTTCTTTTCCCAGGTGCTCCTTCTGCTATGTTACTGTATATATGTATGGAAATGTAAATCTAGGATGAAACAAAAAGAGCGCTTCCAAGTCATACTGTTAACATATGGTGCTGCTAGAACTAGGGGAAGTTAGGGTAATGAATGGCTCTGTTAAGCTGTTATACTGCAGGTGCTCATGCACTTTTCTGCAGTTTCACCATTGAACCACTACAAAAACCTAATTGATGTGACATTCAGTGCTTGAATTAGAAAACATGTACGAAGCGTACACGTAAATTGTTAGCTAAGGCATGTAAATGGAAAGGCGGGTCAGTCAAAAGGAACGGAGTCATGAAAACCAGAATCTTGTTGTCAACTTAAACATTTACTTTTTTTTTCAAACACTGCTGTACAGAAATTGGCCACAAGTACAAATGTGACAGTACATATGTTGAGCCAAATTTGTCACAAAGGCTGCATTATAAAATCTTATGGGTTGAGGCTACTTCTGCAGAGATATTTACGTGCCCAGCAATTCTCGGGCATAATAATGGTAAAATAACTCTGGGGATTAATGCAGTTGCTAGAGATATGAGTTTTGTCTAGTTACAGTTTTGACTCATAAAGTCGCATAGATTGTTAGTGTGTTGCCTGCAAAGAACATTGTGTAACATTTCGATCCCATATTCTTATTTCATGTAGACCAGTATTTTGGTTTTTGCTTTAGACCAAGATGCTTTTATTATTTGCAGTTCACATTTTGCAGTCTTTCTAATATAGCACAGTGAGCTATGAATCGGCATCAATAAACTGCTTGCAAACTGCAAGTCAAGGGTTTAGAACCTAGTTTTTTTTTCTCAATTTTTCATATAAGGGTGCTAAAATGGTTTCTTTGTGTAGCAATAAAGTCTTGTAACCACAGACAACCCAACGCACTGTTACATTTTAAATCCTGACTTTGTTTCTCCCAGTTATGCATTTTTAATACACAACGCCTACCTTCTTACAGTACATGTATGTAGCTTATATACAAGGGGTAAACGTAAGAAAAACCTGCCTCCAGTGTTTTCCTTAAGTACTTGACTTCTAACGTGATCAGCTGTGTGCTTTTGTTTTCCCCTCCATTGAATTAGCATCTAGGTATTGGGCTCCAGGTGGCTCCCATCCAGGATCGTTCTTGCACAAAAGGAGGACTGGTGGCCCTTAAAATGAGGCTTATGTTTTGGGCCTAACTGGAATTGTAAATTGGAGAACCTCTTCACCATCTGCAGATTCCTGCTCCGAAAGGAAAGCAGACAACCTGCGGGCGTTTATCATTCTGTCCCAGTGTCGGGGAAATTACATTGGGAAACATTTCAACATATTTCACAGGGTCCAGCTAGGATCCCAGTTCTGGCTTAATAGCAGTCTCATTCTTTTGACTGCTTAGATCAATGCTGCTGCCCAATAACATTTTATAATTGTTCAACCTTCTGAGTCCGATTCTCTTTTTTTTTTTTTTTTAATTCTTTTTTTTTTTCTTTTTATATATCTGAGATTTAGATGCCACGAGTAAACCACTCATGTTGTGATGTTTTTTTTTAACTACATTGGAAAAACTGGGTCAAGACCCTATTAAACAGAGCTCTCTGTGTGAAATGCACCCGTTATTGCTCGTTATAAACAAAAGATTGGAGTGGTGATTGCCACAGATGTATATTGCAGAGCGCAGCAATCACAAGCATATTTAGATCCTTGGTGCACATAGCCTTGACTGCAGCGCACAGAGATCTTACAAGGCCGCAAGCAGATAAAAAAAATTAGAGGGAACATTGGGTGCGACCACTACAAACGCGCTCTTATCATGGCTTCCATTAGCTGAGGATAAGAAGCGTTGACAGAGGTGGCATGATTGTTTGAATGGCGGTGTGAAACGAAGTCTCCAAGGATAATGTGCTGCATTGCCAAATACTTACACGTGTTGAACCTCCCCTCATTTGTGCTTAACTTCCTCCTTCTAGTTTTTAATAGCACTGCCTGACCCGTTCTTCCAGTCTGAGCAGAAAGCCAAAGATGGTGGCATAGTGTGAAATTCTCAGGTTTTAGACAGGCCGGATGCACACTGGTGAATACTGGGAGGCATCACACTGCTTTTCAAGTCAACAGGCTATTATAGTGTGTAAATACTACCAGCTGCGCATGGCAAGTGGTCAGCACTGCTCCACCCTAGTGGACTGTTCTTTGGGCGGCTCGGTTTTTTTAGGTCTCGCCTGAGCCAGCGCATGTGCTCCTCTGGCGAGACATTTAGTCTGTGGGCTTTTAAAAGTGCTACCACAACTGTTTGGCTGGCATTGAGTGTTCGGTTACGCGCACAGTGACGAGCAGAGGCGCCAGCTGGCTTTCCTCTCTCGTCATGGTGCGCGCACATCGCACACCACTTGCCAGCCTGCTTTCACTTTTGCCTTTTAGCGCGCGCACACAACTCCCTGGCTTGTTGTAATTTTTGTTGGGCACAGTACTGTTTTCTGAGGGAGCCTGTTCCATCCTTCGTCTCCCAACACTCTCACGCTTTGCATCTTGACCCCCTCCCACACCACCTCCCTAACCGCTGCTTGACCTTTCCTTGTTTCTGGCTGTTGCTATGACACACCATGCCACTCTAGCAGAGCTTAGCTACTCGTGAATTAAAAATTATATTAACTAATCTTAGCTGTAGTTTCAGGTTTGCAGTTATCAAAGTCCTTCAGTTTCTCCTTTTATAATAAATACCAACATCCACTCCAACATGGTCGATTGTATGTTCTACCAATGGAGGAAAAGCAGTCCTTTCTTTATGTTCAAATTACCCACTGAAAGGCTAACTTCCGATGCTTGTTTTTTATGTAAACCTTCCAGTGTGCGAGTCATGGCCTGAAGACCTACTCACTCTTTCCGTTACTGCCGAGGTTTCTGGGCAGCTCAAGGCTCCTTCACTACTAATACTCTGTTTTTTGTTTTCTTATAGCAACATGGCTATCTTTTTTTCGTGTAGACGGCACAGTTCTGTCCAAGAGAACGTGGTGTCCACATCCACTAAATTATTTAACCTTGGGCTACCAATGCATTACCCGCAGTAGTGAATTTATACAAATTTTGCTGTGCAAAACCTGACGTTTTCACGTTATAATTTTTGAGCTTTACACGCTATTCACGGATGTGTTGTCATGGCTGGGCTTAAAAACAGATTGCCACCTGATTCCAAAGAATGCCCCCACTGCCCCCACACCCCGCCTATTTTTTTGCTCTTTTGCCTTAAACATTGAAAGCACTACAACGCTAAACTTTTGCTTTCTATAGCCCTTGGTCTATAAAACAGTCTCTCCTATTTTACCGTGTTAAAAGGTTTGCTTTATTATTGTCATGGAAAGGCTCTTTCTTGGAAGGTAGGTATATGTCACTGTGAATCTGTCCTGTATAACTTTTAAAGTAATTTTAGGACGGCGTTGCTTAAAAAAAATGCGTTACTACATCTACTGATGAATTGTGGGTCTGATTGTGATTAAGGAAATTGTCTTTCTGAACATTTGGAAGATAATGTAAATGTCAATCGGTCTTTAAGTTCGGTCGGACGTAGAACAATTGGTAATTGGTGTCTGTCACTTAATTAGAAAATGAATAAGTGGCCTAATTGTGCCATATTAGGGTTGCCTAGGAAAACACTCACATCGGAGACACGCTTGTTATAAAAACAAGGAAGGATGTTTATTTGGTGCCCTTGCTGCATAGTCTGTGTATTTTGCTGCAGGTAACCCAGCCCAGGGACTTGCAGTGTAGAATTTTCAAAAGACTAGTTAAATGTAAATTGGCTGTAGTTTCGGCACATGTCTGCAAAGCTTACACGTGCTGAAAGTTGCTTGCAACTGCTTCTGTTTTGAACAAATTTAAGAATTAAAAAAAAAATCATAATTGTAAATGGTAGCATGGTGACATCTTGAAACCCTGCCTGGCTCTCTCACATAAAACAAGCTGCTTGTGATCCAGTCATGGAGCAGCACACCCATAGAGGTTATTAGCATGAGTAAAACGTACCAGACCTTTTTAGTACTACATTAGCGATTGCGAGGTACAGTTGTCCAGTACAGTTCTATGCGCTAAGCTTCTCGGATATCCTAACCATGCATGTTTCAACAGATGACTAGTGTCAGTATTTATCCGTTCTATATCCCGTTCCACAGATGCTTCTTTTGCTTGAATTCAGATACAGTTTACTATGTTTAAGAAATCAATCCACTGGTGTATAAGTGCTCTTTGAAATCAAGGTCACAGTATGAGACCAGATCGGTTGTGGCTCGGAGAGTAAAGTGATTGTTGGAGAGGTTTCCAAGTGCATGCAACAGCTTTCCAGCAGTAGAGCCAAAAACGCTACACACAACTATAAAGGCGCTACGTGACGGGATTGATTTTAAGTTCGAGCTATTTCGTGTTCCATATTTTATGCGCTCTCTCTCGCAATCACATCTATATCCCTCCATCCCCTGCAGTCTTCGGCATAGATGCTACAGTGGTGATAGTTTCTCATTATTTGTCTTTATTCCTTGGCTTTAAGTATGTTTTGGGACAGCCTTTGTTAGTGACACAATAGTGAAGAAAAAGTTTCTTAACTTATCTCTGATGACTTTTGGCAGATTCTATCTTCTGGGTTTGTTTTATATATATTTAGGATGCATATGTTTGGCAGTGGCTTTATTTTCATAGTTTGGTACTCTGCAAGCATTTATAAGCTTCAAGTTTATTCTAGGTGACCTGTAACATCGTAGCATCTTGTTGCCTGTGTCCCAGTGCACTGGGCATTGATTCTTGTTGGGTTGGTCGAATTTCCTGGCCAATTCCATTTAATTCTTGGGGTTTCTGATGGTAGAATTCTGTGGGGGTACTCGGTCTGTTGCCAAACATATCATTAACTTAACCTCTTCGATGCCGATGACGGAACGGTTCCGTCATGCACGCCGGTTGGGCTGTGCTTATGACGGAACCGTTCCGTCATGGCCCCGCCCGCGCTCAGATCTTTCAGCACTGCGCGGGAATCCGCGCAGCGCTGAAGAGGTTAAAGTGGTCCATTGCTTATTGTTATTGCTTATTGGTTGCCTTGTCAGTCTAATTTTCTTGCTTATTTTAGTGTATTGTCTTTCCTTCCTTCTCATGTTTGTCCCGTCCCTCGAGGAAAAAACATTACTGTGCCCTTATTCAAAACCTCTTTGTCTCTTCCTGCTCCTTCTTTTCTGTCTCTGGACATCTCGTGTATCCCTCTGCCACCATCCTCTTTATTTCTCAGTTAATCCCATCCCCCGCCGCCGTTTCCCTCTCTCCATCTCTCAGACCATCTCTTTTATTTTTTTATTTTTATCCCTCCCTTAACCTTTCAGTCACTCCATGTTTTTCTCTGTCTCCTCCTTACTCTCCTAGGCAATGTATTCTCTCCCAGCACTATGTATCCTTATTTCAACCCAGTCTCTCTTGCACACCTGCCCCTCCCCCAGACCATCCCTTTTTATGTCTCTCATTCTTTTTATTCTCTTAGATCCTCTCATGTGGCCTATCCCACCTGCATCTCCTAAGCCACCCCTCCTAACTCTCCCCCACCTACCTCTCTTACACATCTCTCCTAACCCTCCCGCCTCTTACACATCTCTCCTAACCCTCCCCGCCTGCCTCTTACACATCTCTCCTAACCCTCCCCGCCTGTCTCTTGCACATCTCTCCTAACCCTCCCCCGCCTGCCCCTCCCCCGCCTGCCTCTTGCACTTCTCTCCTGCCCCTCCCCCGCCTGCCTCTTGCACATCTCTCCTAACCCTCCCCGCCTGCCCCTCCCCCGCCTGCCTCTTGCACATCTCTCCTAACCCTCCCCCGCCTGCCTCTTGCACATCTCTCCTAACCCTCCCCCTGCCTGCCTCTTGCACATCTCTCCTAACCCTCCCCCGCCTGCCTCTTGCACATCTCTCCTAACCCTCCCCCGCCTGCCTCTTGCACATCTCTCCTAACCCTCCCCCGCCTGCCTCTTGCACATCTCTCCTAACCCTCCCCCGCCTGCCTCTTGCACATCTCTCCTAACCCTCCCCCGCCTGCCTCTTGCACATCTCTCCTAACCCTCCCCCGCCTGCCTCTTGCACATCTCTCCTAACCCTCCCCCGCCTGCCTCTTACACATCTCTCCTAACTCTCCCCCGCCTGCCTCTTACACATCTCTCCTAACCCTCCTCCGCCTGCCTCTTACACATCTCTCCTAACCCTCCCCCGCCTGCCTCTTACACATCTCTCCTAACCCTCCCCCGCCTGCCTCTTACACATCTCTCCTAACCCTCCCCCGCCTGCCTCTTACACATCTCTCCTAACCCTCCCCCGCCTGCCTCTTACACATCTCTCCTAACCCTCCCCCGCCTGCCTCTTACACATCTCTCCTAACCCTCCCCCGCCTGCCTCCGTCTTCATATCTTGTATCGCTCTCCCTCATTACATCTGTTTTATCCCACATGCACTTCACACCCTTTCTCTCTTTAGGCCTTTTTATGTATCCCTTTTCCACTTTCCTCTCCTCCAATCTCTTTAATCCCTTTCCTCTCTCACTCTCTTCTAGGTCATCTTATGTTTCCCTCCCAACCTATTCCCTTTCCTCCCATCTCTTGCATCCCTTTCCTACGCCCTGCCTTGTGTTTCTCTCTCCTAGGACACCTCATGCACTTTACTTCATCTTCAACCATCTTTTTCAGCCCTCTCCAAAACCTCTCATTTTTGTCTCTCGTGGGCCATCTCGTGATTCCTTCTCCTCCCATCTATTGTTTGTATGATAAAGGCACACATGGCTAAACCACGCGTGCCTCTACCACGCAACCAACGCGTCTTAACCACGTTATTTCGTCGTAATGGGGTATGTGTGGCTAGGCTAGCGGCCCCCTCCCCCGCCCTAAGCTACAAACTCCCTACCTGCCCGCCTTGAGGTCCTCTTACCAAACCACCTCCCAACCCCCATGCTGTCCCTAACCCTTAAACACTTTGTACACCGACCCCCCCCCCCCCCCCCCCCCCGGCCCTCCACCCCCTTGCGGTGTCCCTAAAACTAGCCCAAACCCTTCCTCTGCCCTCAGGCAGAGGGCAGAGGAACACAAACCCCTATTTTAAACAAGCATTGGCATAGCCAATAGGTCTTGCATTTGGGACCTTATAAATGTTTAGCCATGCAACAGTTGATGTTGTTGCACCAAGGATATTGTGCTGGATAACTAAACACTTATAAGGTCCCAAAGGCGATACCTATTGGCTATGCCAATGCTTGTTACTACAAACTAGGCCGAGCCCACCTTTTTGACAATCCATGTGATCATTGGCAGCGAAGCGGGCAGCTTTAAGGGTTAAAGGGTTATTGGCTTCTGTCAACATTGACTCACTACTTTAAAAAACAAAAAACAAAAAAAAATCACATCATTGGGTAATAAGAGTCCACAAACCAACTACGTCTTCTATTCCCATATTGAGGATGTATTTGCACTTGTGGAGTGATCTTCTGCCTTTGTGCTGCCTTTCGGCACGTATAAACACATGCCTTCATACACACTGAAGGTTTACACTTGTAAACAGCACATCCATCCATCACTCCGGCCAAGGTCGAATATAATTTTCACACATTACTGTTATTGCCTGTGTATGTCCAGCAAGCGCCTGCATAGACAGACGTGTGAACTGTGCGCTATATAAAACAGCATAACGTATGTCCTGCAGGGGCTGGTAGTGCGAACTTTAAGCCCACCTGAAAATAGTGTGCTGTTTTTGCTTTGCAGAGGATTTCCAGAAGCTGGCATAATACTCTTAGATAAGAGTGTGACTAACATGCATTGGTATCAGGTTCATTCTTTATTATTTTTATTTTTAAAAGTGTGCTGAGACGTGAAAATATACTTATTTCACTGACGTTGTACCCCTTTCTCATAATTAGCGAAACATAGATGCATTATTGTTAACTGTTGCACAGTTTTTGTTAATATAGCGGCACTTAATATCTGCTTCAGGGCACTTTTCATATTCATGTAACTGAATGGAATATCAGAAAATATAGATGGTTTGTCTGTAGCGATACTACTTTAACAACTTTATTTGTATGCCTGTGAAAATGTTAACCTGGCTTAACACTTCGTACTGAACGATGTCTAGGCATTTCATGGCTGAATATTATGTTTCTGCATAGAATTTGTTCTTGGAGTTAAACCTGAGCAGTAGACCACATCTTGTCCTTATTTTATGTCTCTGTTCCCTTAATGTACACACAATTAATGGCCTGTGCCGCTTGAAACGTGGCATTTTATTATATTTATATACTGCCCTTGTAAGACATGGAAACACTTGAAAAATGCATTGCTTACGAGTTCCAAATGGTGTTTCACATACAGGGCATTGTTTAAGGCTGGTGGGAACAGCAGATGTTGTGTCACCCTGGATGATGTGCCTCATGGCTAAATACTTAAAAGGTCCCAAAGGCGAAATCTATTGGCTATGGCAAGGCTTGTTTTTATAGTACTTCCAGTTTCGGTCTGTTTCTTACCCTATTTGGTCCCAAAAAGTCTCATTTGGTAGAGGAGCATTCGGTTACAAAAGCAATTCAAAACTACAAGTAAACATGGGGGGTTTATGGGTGTGTAAAAACCTAAATTGAGTGCTTTTATTTTGTTTGACACTCAAATCAAAACAGTCGCTTTCAGGAAAATAAATTTAAGACCCAAGTTAATTACATTGCATCTAATCTAGAGAACTGCTACTGTGTCAAAATAATTTAGCGTGTTACTTTTTTCTCGGTTCAACTCGTAATGCTGATTTCTGTGTGAGCTCTTACGGTCACAGGTAGACTGTATTACTTCAGCTTTGTAAGATTAGCTTTCAGCTTCTGATCTTAAAGGTATGAATGTTAAACCAGATTTTAATGCATTGTTTAGTGGGTTGGTCATGTATCTAGGCCTTTATACTGGCACGTTTTTGATTTCTGAAAATATTATTTAAAAGTTTACACTAGAATTTTTAACTATCAGCACGCCCCAGATAACTTCATTGCAATTTGTGCAAAAGTTGAGTCATTGTTTTGTGATTAAGACTTGTTGATGGGGGGGGGGCTCTGATTTCAAACTATCATAGTAATTTTCTCGGTTTGATAAAACAGCACAATTTGTTGAATACGTGTCTCCAATAGCATCTGTCGCGGTAATGCTGACTAACAGTTATTGTTTAGAATTATCTGCACAAAGAACCTTTGTACCAGCGAGCTATGCAATTTCTCACAAGCCTCAGTAGTGATGGGTAGAAGAATTAGGATGGGGCCATCAAGACTAGACGCTTCACCATCCTGAGTAGTGACTTCCTGTTAGGGAACCTCTCTAATCAGGGTAAGGGGTTCACACAACTAAGATAACCACCTGATCACCCCATTGGTAGCTTGGCACGAGCAGTCAAGCTTATCTCGGAGGCAATGTATATAAAGCATTTGTACGTACATAATGTAAAACCGTGAAAACACAACAAAATGAGTCCACACCATCTGAATAAAACCAGACAAAAAAAACATGCACAAGTAAAGATATCACTTAACAAAGTTTAGTAAGTCTTAATTGGTAGAAAACAATGGAGGCGGGTGTTTTAGCACAAAGTACCTGAGGTGCGTCAAAGATGCTGCAGGGGTCGTGAGGCGCCGGACAACATTTAATGTGTCAACTTCACCAAAAGTTGTAATTTGAAATTGTGAGATCAGAGACTCCAAATCTCAATCTGATCCCAATAAGAAATTACACTTGAAAGATATTTCAAGGCAATCAACATGTTGCCCTATGGGAGAGATTGTCCTTGCAATGGTGAAAAACGAACTTTGCAGTATTGCACTATTAGAATATGTAAAACACACCAGTTCATGTCCTACCTTTTAAATACACTGTACCCTGCCCATGGAGCTGCCTTGGGCTACCTTAGGGGGGTGTCTTGCATGTACCGGAAGGGTTGGGTCAGGCAAGTGGAGGCATTTGCCAGGTCAAAATAACAGTTAAAAACCAGCATTGGCATAGCCAATAGGTCTCGCCTTTGGGACCTTATAAGTGTTTAGCCATGCAACAGTTGCATAACTAAATACTTATAAGGTCCCAAAAGCGAGACCTGTTGGCTATGCCAAGCGGCCGTGCGGCCGCCAAAGTGATCGCGATCAAACATCAAAGCGGCCGTGGGGCCGCGAAAGTAATCGCGGTAAAAGCGGCGCGCGCGCACATACACTGTAGCTCTAGGCTGGCCTGGTAGCACTTTTTGGAGCCCTCTCAATAAGTCTCGCCAGACCAGCGCATGCGCTGGGTCAGGCGAGACCTAAAAAAACTGCACATACAGACTCTGCAGTGGCAGGTCTGAGCCATGTTTAATTAAAGGGCTGCTTGTGGGTGGCACAATCAGTACGGCAGGTCCACTAGTAGAATTTGATTTACAGGCATCGGGCACACCTGGTGCACTTTACTAGGAAATCAAATATGCCAATCATGGATAAACAAATCGTCAATGCAATTTAGACAGCATATGCACTTTAGCACTGGTCAGCAGTAATAAAGTGCCCAGAGTCTTAAAACCAACAAAGACCGGTCAGAAAAGATAGTAGGAATAAGGCAAATAGTGTGGGGATAACCCTGCAAAAAGGGCCAGGTCCACCACTCCTCATTCAGCAGTGGAAGCTATAGTAAGCACCGTTCCCTTTAAGGCGCGCACCTCTCCTGACGTCAGCGCTCACTGCCGTGTGTGGAGCGCGCACACAGCCAGGACGTCGCGAGACAGTCGCGACGCCACTTTAAAGAAGCGAGCGGCACGAAAAGCAGGCACTTTAAAATGCGGAGTAGTCGTGACGGAGTGCAGGTAAGGGGGATTGGGGGCTTGGGGGCGTGTGGCTGCAAAGCGCAGGGCTGATTGTTGCCTTTTGTTTAAGTATTGATGTTAATCGGAGCCCCTTCACGGGCTCCGATTACCATCAATACTTAAAAGGCCACAATCGTCCCCGCACCACGCTTTACTAACAAAAGAGTAGAGCCAGTTTAAAAACACAGCGTGTACCAAAGTACACCCCGTATTTTGAAACTGGTTCTACTCTTTTTGTTAGTAAAGCGCGGGGACGATTGTGGCCTTTTGTTTAAGTATTGATGGTAATCGGAGCCTCTTCACGTGCTGTGATGAATACAGAGCGTGTACTTTCAGAAAGTACATGCTGTATTTTGAAACTGGCTATACTCTTTTGTTAGTAAAGCGCGTGTTATGTTAACCTATTAACTTTACACATCGGGTCATAAACACAAACAAAGGACCTCTTTTTGAATCACTACTTGAAGCCTTTTGCTAGAGAGGAAGGGACTTCTAATGAAACTGTTATAGGAGGGCCGGTAGAGTTTGGGTCCGATCAACCATATTTCAAGCTCGAGCCTCTGACTACTGTCTCTGCTATGAAGAGTTAGTCATGTGACATGGGTGTTTCTGGAAGCCTATCTCTGTCTGCACTACTGTCCGCCTTATCATTATACACAGGGGTATCAAGAGACACAATCTCCTTTTTGTCAAGGGGTGGGTGTGAATGTGCGGCAGGGATTACATAATCCCACGCCCCTAGCATGACGTGTGCATGTGCAGGAGCTTGTATGAGTGGCTGTACGAGTTAAGTATTGATGTTTGTTAGACCTGTCAGCCCTTAGGGTGGTCCCTCCTCATCATTATTTATTTTGTCCCACTTTTGCCTCAAACCCTGTTTGAATTTTTCCTTTTTGGGAACCACCAGACTTTTTAGTGTTGCTGCAGATTCAGGGAGCCATTTTATCTACCCCTGGAACTTCTGTCTGAGGGCCTGGAGCACAAAATGGTGGCCACCTGTGACCTCACCAGCACCCACTGGAACCTACTAGCACCTTCCAGAACATTCCAGAACCCTGTGACAGTTGGAGGCGGTTTAGAATGTTGGGAAGTTAAGACAGAGAGTTGGCAGTTGGAGCTGGCAGTTGGCACCTGACTGGTGAAGAGTGAGCAGCAGAAACCTGAAGGAGGAAGGAGTGAGGCAGCAGGGGTGGAAACTTGTGCCTGGAGTGGGGTCCATAAACCCACCCTTGATACTAGTCCCTACTGACTGAGCCCAGCCTGGAGCCCTGTGTGGGAAGAAGCAAGAAAAACCATCTTAAGGACCTGGACAGCAGGAACAGGCCTTAGAATCCAAGAACAGCAAGATCCTGACCTGGATACTGGTTTCCCTGGAGTCCGACGTCGAGTAGCCTGGAGACCTGGAGCCCGAGGTGGAGAAGCGGCGCTGACTGGAAAAGCAGACGTCGTACCCGGAGCCGCCAGAGGTCGAGAGAGGGCGCCGACGGAGGTCGGAGAAGTACCAGAGGTCGAGGAGGAAGTCACCCGAGGTCGAGTGAGCGGCGTCGACGGGGGAGTGAAGTCCGCCCTCCGGAGTCGCCGGAGACCGAGGTGAAGCGTGCCGGAGGTCGGGAGTGGAGATCGCACTCCGGAGTCGCCGGAACCTGAGGAGAGGAGCACCGGAGGTCGGGAGTGGAGGTCGCACTCCGGAGTCGCCGGAACCTGAGGAGAGGAGCACCGGAGGTCGGGAGTGGGGATCGCACTCCGGAGCCGCCGGAAGTCGACATCGAGCCAAGGCCGGCCGACGTCATCGAACCTGAGGTCGCCATCGGACCGGAGCCGCCGACATCGAACCGGAACCGCCTACCGGCGTCGTCAAGAACTGACATTGTGCCGAGGCCGCCGACATCGAACCGGAACCGCCTCACGGCGTCGACACGATTCCAGCGGCGTCGGAACTTCAGAAAAAGGGCAGTAAGTGGAATAGAGGGCGCCAAAGGCCCTGTGGAATCCTAAGAGACTACTCTAGGGGTTAGCGAGGTGCTGGAACCAGCTGGACTGTGCCAGGGGTGAGCTGAGACTAATTTAGAGGGGTTGTGTAGAGTGAGAGAGCCAGGTCTCTGGTATTTCCCCCTTGATCTACCTCAGTTTAGGCCTCAGCCTTGTCCAAGCCAGGGAGTAGACACCCTCAAGCCATCCACATAACTACAAGCTGTGCCTGGGCCAAATCAGCCCATAGTAATCTCAAATGTGATCTGATTCTATAAGTGTCACTGTCAGCTTTTAATTATTTATTGAGGGCACTGTATTGTATTTAACCTATTTATTGCTTCACTCTATTTATTGTTCCACAGTATTTATTGTTGCACAATATTTATTGGTTTACAGTATTTATTGCCTCAGAATATTTAATTGCCTGTATGTATTGCACTTATATTTATGCCTTTATTATTTATGATCACCCCTATTTATTGAATCATTAAGACAGTATTTATTTGACCTGCACTATTTAAAAAGCTTTGTATATTGTGATTGTGTATTATTTATCTAATCAGCAACTAAGAGAAAAAAGAAGATAAACAGATATTTTCATAATTTTTACGGTGTAGAGTCGTTTTTGGAACGGATGCACGCATGGTTATTGTATGGGTATGACGTATGCTTAGCACGGTGCCTGATTCCTGACCACTCGAGCCAAGCTACCACTGTATGTCCTGGAAAGACCCCGTTACCACCAACCCTTTCCGGTGTGGGAGTGGAGTAATTTCCAACAATGTTAATCAGAGACCCTTCATGGGCTGTAATGAACATCAATACTTGAACAAAAGGCCACAATCTACCTGCTCCTGGCCCACGTGCATCGTGTGACTCAGAGTAAGGCTGGCTTTGCTAGATAGCGCTATGGTCACCATCTGCACTTCGCTGGATCGAGGGTGTGCTGCTGTGCGTCAGTCCTCCATGCAGCAGCATGTGTGTTTAACAATGACTTCATTGATGATCTGGATGGTAACCTACCGTCCTCGGACCCAGAGCTGTTCGCTCTGCAAGACTGCTGTAGTAGAGCATGGGAGAGAAGCAGCGTCCACTCTCCTCCCACATTTTCCATTGGCTTGTGTCATTGTCTTTCGTAAATGCTGCCTTCGGATTCGTTAATAGGCTTGTTAATCCCTCCTTAGTACGGCCTTGTCTTCATTGTACCCTACCCTACCCTGCCATGGCGACTGGCCCTTTTACTTCAGTTGTTACACGGGACCGGTTATTTAGTCTTGAAGCAATATTTACTTATTGAGTTTCTATTACTGCAAGCTGGACATGCGCTGCTTCAGCTGAAACCGCTTGGTTTTTTTTTTTTCTTTTTAAGCAGCATGGCCACCCCTTTAACACGGGTGCCTGCTTTCGATCACTTTAACCTGCATTATCCCATGTCTGTTTCCAGCCCCCAAGTAAAATGAATTTAGAAATGATTAGCAAATTCAGTCATGTGAATTCTAGGTAGCACATAATCCTGTGCTAATGGACTGAAGCTGACAACCGCACATCTGTGTTACATGTCATCTGTACTTAACCCCTTGAGTGCCCGCCCCTTTCCCCGCCCTGTGCCGGCCGTTGCATTAGCGGGCGGGGTTTATGACGAGCTGGTCTCGTCATGGGCACAGCGCAACCGCGGCCCATGACGAGACCAGCTCGTCATGGGCACTCAAGAGGTTAAGCCACCTGACGGGTTGTTTTCAAAAGCCTGTTTTATTAATAACACAACCACCACTCCCAATACCACCACCAGATTGTTGGCTTTTGTGTAAGTATTCATGTTAATCACGGCCCGTGAAGGGGCTGTGATTAACATGAATACAATGCTGCCACCTCCTCAGCAATCATTTTGGCAGGTGAGAAGAGAGGCGAATTGGTGGACTACTGTGAGTTCCAATTAAAAAGGTCCTAAAAAATGTGTTTGTGAAAACCCCCATAATTGTCCCTTTGAACAAGCAGGGCAGCCGAGGCAACCCTGTCAATTACTAACAAAAGAGTAGAGCAAGTTTAAAAACACAGCGTGTACTTTCTGAAAGCACATGCCCTGTTTTTCAACGTGCTCTACTCTTTTCTTAGTAAAGTGAGCACAGCTGCCAAGGTTTCAGATTGCATATGTCACATTTTCATAATTTCAATGTACTTATGATGACGAGCATTCGATGGCTAAGGGTGAGATTTTCTTGTGAACAAAATCAAAGCAATGAAGATGTGGGAAATATGCAAAAATCTCTGCAAGTAAAACAAGATTGAAGGTTATTCTTCTTGATGCAGATTTTTAAATTTAAGGCTGAATTTTTGTGGCACTGTATGTGTGAAAATGCACCATCTTTTCACTTTTTAAAGTAAACGTTTTGAGTGACATTTGGTGCCGTGCGGTCTGGTTCCTGGCGCACATAGCCATGGTTGCAGCGCACAGAGACCCTCCACTGACTCACAGAGGAAAGAAATTAGAGGGAACATTGATAGTAAGTGGCTGACTCTTACCTGCAGGACAGATTTGACCAGAGCTCCAAGTGACTGTGAAATAGCACTTTCAAGAAGTTCGGTGCAGTTGACCTAGTGATTGCATTATAGATTTCTCTACCACCCAGGCCCCCAACCCACATGCCTATGGTGGGTGCTTTAGTTCACATTACTTGCTTTTATAATTTGATATGCGCAATATTTTTTCCTTGCGTAAAACTCGTCCTCTTAATCCTTGTCATTTTAATGAGGCAGTTTCAGTAAATATTCAGAGTTCTTTTAAGGTTTGCCCTTTATCTTTTTTTAAAATATGTTTTTACTGAAAGTTGTACAATAAGACCGTATATTCGACTTTGGTAGAATAGAACCCTATCGGTCCCTGCCTAAAAATCTGTGAAGATTGCCTAATAGCATGAAAAAACAAGCATTGGCATAGCCAATAGGTCTCGCCTTTGGGACCTTATAAGTGTTTAGCCATGCAACAGTTGCGTAACTAAATACTTATAAGGTCCCAAAAGCGAGACCTATTGGCTATGCAAAGCGGCCGTGGGGCTACGAAAGTGAAAGTGATCGCGATCAAACATCAAAGCGGCCGAAAGAGAAAGTAATCGCGGTAAAACGAGGCACGCGCGCCCGCGCACATGCACTGTAGCTCTAGGCTGGCCTGGTAGCACTTTTTGGAGCCCTCTCAATAAGTCTCGCCAGACCAGCGCATGCGCTGGGTCAGGCGAGACCTAAACATGTAAACATTGAGCAACAAACAACTGAAACAAAAATCAATGCAGAAATGAGCCCCGGCAGCAGTGAACTATACCAATACTTATCAAGTGATGACCTCCACCCGCATCACCCAGAGGAGGACAAGAGGGCATCGGAGAATGGGTGGTGGAGGGAGAGAAGAAGCAATCACAGACCCCAATAAGCTGGCATCACTATTCAGAGACACACAAATTAACAGGCACCCTTCCAGATTCGGCTCATAATACAGCTCCCTAAACCTCCATAGGGGATGCCTCTGTCTCCAGATTCTGGGAGGTAGTTGGAGAACCATCAACAGGCAGATCCACCTCTGCCAAATTGTCTAACCTGTCCTTCCAGAGTTCCGAATATTGTTCAGCATGGACGTCAGTATGTACTGATTGAAGCCATCTCTCCTGTCACACCCCATTCATGCATGTCCACCATCATATTTTGAACAGTTAGTGCATTGGGCTGCATCCAATGGTTAGCTGCACGTTGCTTAGCGAGTACCGCACTCCGGAGGGGGGCCTATGACTCATCTTGGCCCCACGCTTAAGTGTTGGAAGTACCACAAGTAGGCAGTGATTGACTGAGGTTTCCACTGGTACCGCATGATCTCCCCAGAATCTTTGTAATCTACTGCAATCCCATGTCGTATGGAGAACTGACCCATTCCTATGGCAAGCAGCAGACAGAGTTCTGTTAATTCTATGTAAGTGCTGCTGTGTCAGGCATGGTAAGTAATAAAACTGAGCAAGCTTGAACCATGCATTACTAGCCACCTCTTTAACTTGAGCAAAAGCTCACTTCCAAGTCATCAGCCCATCTGGCCCGGACCCCTGGCATGTCAGTCCAACGATTTCCCTTAAAAGCCATGTAAATGCGAGAGATCAACCCTCGAGTGGACCCTGGATCCAGTAGTATTTGCAATGCCTGGGACTCCGCAGTTCAGCTGGAAAGTCTGTCCAGATCTCGCCGAACGTGCAGGATACCATGGCATATTACAACAAGCATTTGCAATGCAATAGGTCTCGCATTTGCGAGTTTTTGAGCTATTGGCTTTGTAAATGACAATGCCTTTTTATTTGTTTTGAAAACCTGCAAGCGGTGCGTAAAATACAGTTTGTATTTATAGTCCTTGCTTACGAGAAGCAAGGCTGGCAGTAGAAGAGGCGCAGTTACTTTCAGCCTTGGTTCTCGTAAGCAAGGACTATAAATACAAACTGTGTTTACGGACCGCTTGCAGGTTTTCAAAAAACATAAATAAAAGATAGTCCTCTACAATGCCAATAGCTCAAACACTCGCAGATGCGAGACCTATTGCATTGCAAATGCTTGCTTGTGATTTGATATAATTCTGCCGTTTTGTTTTTAGAGAATGTTGCCAAAAGTGAGGTAAACCCGTTTTTAATGTCGACGGGAACGGTTGTGAAATGTCTAGATGACCAAGAACCACTGAATTAGACATTGAACCCTGAATGTCACTTGACTTAAAAATGTTGCTCTGCCGTTTTTGGAGGTCTGTGCGATTCTCGGCCCACATTTTGGTGAAAAAAATCTTAGTGGGACCGGACCTCTGCAGAGTGGGCACACCAATATCGAGGCAGGCTGGTCGATTCCCAGAGCAGTGGAAAATGCCTACTTATCAGCAGCATCTCCAAACTCCATTTAAGTACTGCAAATCAGTGTGCATATTTGTTCATTCTTTGCCAAACGTATACTGAGGTGGTATTAATGCCTTTATTTCCGGCAAACCCTGGTCTGACCATACTCCAAACTCTAGACTTCAATGCACTGAATTCAATGCACTGAAGAACAGAAATAGCCTTCTATCCCCGGTCCCAAGTACTAACTAGTACTTGCACAAAGCAACCATAGAAAATACATTTTGTAATGCATTTTTAACGTTGGTCCTCTGACGAATCTACATGAAGCTTTCCAAAATCCACAGTAAAAACACAATATTACGTATGTTTGATCTTGGGACGAGGGTGGGAGTTACAGTGGACGGCAGATCCAAAATGTTTATTTTGCATTGAAATTCCCATAGCAAACACTCTGAAACTGAGCATACAAAAACGCTGCTGCAAGTCCATTTTTAGGTCTCGCCTACGCAGCATGCATGCGCTGTATTAGGAGGGCCTTTAGCCGTTGCTCTGCTCCATTTTCAAGCACACACTCGTGCTTCTGGCGGCATTCACCTTGCGGGAGTGAGCAGGGGCGCATCACAAGCACGAGTGCAGTGCTTGAAAATGAGCAGACTGCGCTCCCAAGCGCGCACTTTCAGAATTTGCTCAGCATCAACAAAAAAGCATTGGCTAAGATAATAGCTCTAATAGGCGCAACCTATTGGCCTTACCGATACTGGCTGTTCATGGTGTTTATCTAAAGTGAAACGTGTTGCTTGTGGCCACGTCAGAGCTTTTCTGTTCACACAAAGTATGAAATATCAATCTGTACATCTGGGTGGGGCATGTGTGTCTAATGAAGACTGCACGACCTCTGACCTCATCTCTGCTCCGCATCTTAACTTCCAACAACCTCCCGCCATCTTCTCCAGTCCTCCATGTTTTTACTTCCACTCCCACCTTCATTTGTTCATGCACTCAAAGCCATTATTGGTCCAACACCACCATTCCCACCTCCACTTCGTAAACACTCCTATACTCGAATAAACAAATCATTCTTCTGCCTCTCCGACTTTCTCTTGTCCCCATTTATAAAAGTTATTTTTCCCTTGGCCTGTTGTGGCTTCAAAGGTCTCTCTTGGTTCCCCTTTGACATCAACTCCAAAATGATTCCATTCCACCATGGTGACACCATGTGGTGACCACCGTCTGCTCACGCTAACATCCAGGCTTGCAAAGCTTCTTCTTTTCAAGGTGCCTAGAACAGTTAACGTTTAATCTTACACCCTTGGATTTAACTAACCACTGCACCCTCTGCTCACGTCTGATCTTACAGCACTGAAGATTTTCAAAGTGCCTAGAAAAGCCATTCACTGCATCCTCTGCTCACGCTAACGTCTGGCCTTACAGCACCCGAACGTTTCATAGTGCCTAGAAAAGCTAGTGTTCACCAACTTACATGCTAGATCTCAACTAACCATTCACTGCACACTCTCCTCATGCTAACATCTGGTCTTACAGCACCCGAAATTTTCAAAGTTCCCTTTGTCATTTCGATGTAGAAAACCAGGAAATCCCCGGATGCGACGAGAACTAAGGTAAGGTGACGCCCTCATCTAGAGGTGTGGAAGGGGTTTATGCCTTTTCCTGAAACTTCACAGCAGGGTTATCTCAGCGTAACGGATGAGTTACTATATCACCCAGCTCAGTTGGACTGCAAGCTGCATTTTAAGTTCAATGCCGAGCCTCCACTTCTTTCTCCGAGGTCAATCGACCAGTAAAAGGAATCCCTTTACATCTAAACCTATCCACCTATTGGGTGCGAGTTTTGCGGATGTGGGCATATTGAGGCTGAAGAAGTGCGGCTTGATACGGCTTTTCCAAATTGTCGGACCCTTATTTTAGGCTTCTTCCTGTACTGTTTGATTTCTTTCTGGGTAAGTTTGAAAAAAATCTTCAATTGTTTCACCTGGGGCGACTGGCTAATAGCTTGCAGTAAGACCCCTACAAGCCGTAAACCAGCATTGGCATGGCCAAATAGGTCTCGCCTTTGGGACCTTATTAGTGTTTAGCTATGCAACAGTTGATGTTGCACCAAGGATATTGTGCTGGATAACTAAACACTTAAGATCCCAAAGGCGAGACCTATTGGCTATGCCAATGCTTGTTAATGAGCATGCCTAGGAGTGGTTCTGCTTGGTGCAGTCTGGGGGCAGGAATAGTTGACCCAGGGTATGTTGATGACTGCATGCGCTTCTCAGTGGTAACTGGGGGGAAAGTAATGTCACAGTATGAGAAGGTTTTACCAGTTTTAGGACAATTTTGTTTATTTAAGCACAATTCTGAGTTACCAGCCTTAGAAGCGACGTATATATTTTTTTTAATGAGGTTAATTAAAACAGTACCATGGAGTAGAGCTCATGTACTTTCGAAGCGTTGCTCAATACTGCTCTGTAGAGCAAGTGTTGCTTCTGTTTTGGTTCCTGTGCTGCATGCTTTAATTTGAACCAAAGACTTAGGAGGGCACATTATCCTTGACTGCTCCTGGCCCCGTGGCACCCTGGGTATGCTGCTGGTGGTTCAAACAGTGGGTCCTTCACCCTCCGTGGAAAAAATAAATTTGAAAAACCTTCACAGAAGGAGGGGCTTCACAGGAGAATCAATGGCAACTCGATTTTAAGAGCCCAGCAGCCGCCGACCATGGCTGCCAAGGTTTCAGATTGCTATGTGACATTTTCATAATTTCTATGTAAATGAGTGACATTTAACAACTGAGTGACACTTTCTCGCAAGCATAATCGAGCAATGAAGACGAGGGAAACGTACAAATATCAGAAATTGCACCCATTTCAGAAACAAGAGACTAAGAAGATCTTGAAACTGCTGCATAGACTCAAAAATGGGATGGCACTGTGGGACCAGACTGTACCAAACTGGATGTGAGAGGCCATACTGCCTGCAAATGAGCCTCTCGTTCCATTACGCCCAGCCCCAGGCATGCCATATTTGAATGCATATGGGATTTTACTGTATTATAAATACACAAGAACATGTGTCTTATTTTTTTAAAGAAGACTCAAGCTTGGAGTTAATACAAATGATCCCTGCTGCATGGATAATGATGAATGCAGCATGGGAGGGTAATCCTCTGCAGCTGGAAGAAACGTTTCCCGGACTGTGCACACCTGCGTGGGAGCGTTTTGGTCTGTGCATTGGCCATGCTGTAGATCAGCCTGGCACCGTGACCTCGCCACCCTGTTCCCTAGCAGGAGAACCTCCTCTGCAGAAAGGACGCAAGGTAAGTAATATCTGCCATGGCAGGAGAGGCAGTGAGTGCATGAGAAGCAGCCACGAGGGAAGCAATTGGTCTGTGAAGGTGTACAGTTCTCTGCAACTAAAACTTCATCACAATGCACAGCCTACCTAAGAATCCCAGAGCCTGCTACCAGTCAGCTAAAATGCTACCCCTCGTGCCTAACTTAATTTACTTCCAGCACTGGCGTTTCAAATAAATGCGATTGAACACAAACAGGAAACTGGACATTCGGAACGGAGTAGGGGACACTCACTAATCCAGCCGTGAGGGCAACGGCTTGTACCTGCAGAAACCACAGCCCCCAGGTGGCAGCGGGGCCGTCAAGACGCGATTCCTGCGCCCGGAGGCACGTTAAGAGGACCTATGGGCGCCCGTCCGTGGCCGATCAAGGCTAGGCTGGGCCCGGCCCCCTCTCTTGGCCTTGCACCATCCCAGGGGGCGTGGGGAGGGGGGCGTGGGGGGGTGTGGGGGGGGGAGGGGGGAGGGGGGAGAGAGAGGTTTGTAGAAACGTGATATCTGCCTGTTCCAGGAAACCTGGTTGGTGGAGAACTCATCCCGCAAGGGTTTTGTTACATTCCATATACTGGCAGTAACATACATGAGTTGGGAGTCATCTTGGAAGTAGGATTGCCCTGGTGCCGCACAACTCCCCCGACATACTGTGCCTTGTATTAACGTTCAAACTAGAGTTAACAATCGCCCTAATCAACATATACTCCAGGCCAGTTAGGATTGGACAGGAGTCAGCAACCCTAGAACATCTCGACAATCTGTTAGCTAGCCTCCCGTATAATGCTTTAGTAGTGATGGGATGCGATATAAACTGTCAATTCGAATCCCTGAAAGATCTAACGGGTCCATCAGTAACTGAGGACGACGAGCAGTGGTCAGTCCTTGAGACCAACATCACCCCCATTAGGGCCTGGACACCATTGGCACTTCAAATTAAGGCGCTTACTTTAAAGTATTCTTTGCGAGCCTGTAATGGTCGCCTTGGCTCAGACTTCCCTGGGAATAAAAATATTAACAGAGGTGGTCATTCCTCTATCTTAGATAACTTTTTTTTTTTTTTTTTTTAGAAATCATGCTATGGCCCCTGACTAAAGATTTTTTTTTTTTCGGTCCACGGCAAGATAGCAGCCGTAATGCCTGAATCCTCACACTTTATTCTCCCCCCCCCCCGGAAATAAATCTGCCAAATCTACCGGTGTTGATCACACATTGACCCTTTCAAATAATAGTCGGAAAGTTAGGTGGGCCTGGGTGGAAAAATCGCAGGAAAAATTGGCAGTCTTATTCAATTCCATCACTCCCAACATTGAGGCTCTAGCAGAGGTTGTGATATCTGGAGACCTTGCTGTGTCCCTTGATGAGGTTAATATCATCAATGAATCCATAACAGCAAAGTTGGAGAAGTTTTGGACAACGTGCACCAGGGGTCTAGGTAGGACACCTAGACAATCTAGGTTCGGTGGGGATTGCAGGGCGGCCAAAAAGGCATTCATAGAGGCCATTAAAACAAAGTGCAACACCTCATTAAAAGCAGCCATACATCTTTATAAAAACACCATTGCAGCTGCCAAAACCTTGTGGGAAATAGACCAGTGGGACAGCCTGAAATTGGCCTTGGAATCTAAAGATATGAAACAATTCTGGAACATCGTAACCACTGGTAGTAGTAATAGCCAAGTGGCATTTGAGCAAAATATTGCGGCTGATTGCTGGAGATTTTTCTTTGCCTTTTATGCCCCACCAGATGGTACAGAGAGTAGTCAGTCCATAGCAACCTCGACCCATTTGGGGCCAGTAACTGCCACTCCTGATATATCCCTGACAGAAGTCCTTAAAGCCTTAAATAAAATTGTACCTGGCAAGGCTGCTGGGCTATCGGGCTGAACCCAAGATCTGGGGCCCTTATTTCTGGGCAATCTTTAACGCCGTCTTACTGGGAATGGCCCTTCCTGCAACTTGGTAGGGTGCTGAGATTATCCCGGTATACAAGAAGGGATCCCCTTTGTCACTGGCAAACTATAGACCGATCAGTTTTGATCGATGTCTCACAAAAAATCTTTGCCAGGATTCTTTTAGAACATCTGCAATCTTGGTTGGAAGAACAAAAGATTCTGACCCTCTTGCAGGCTGGCTTCAGGGAGAAAATATCAACAATAGACCAGCTTTTCAGGCTCCAGCTTCTCTATTGGAAAACAGTCCATTTAGAAGGGGGCAGCCTCTATCTGATCTTTGTTGACCTGAAGAGTGTGTTTGACCTGGTACCCAGAGATGCTTTATGGAGGGTCTTAAGCGACCTGGGACTACCACTCTACCTTTTAAATGTATTAAGAAGACTATACAATGAAAATTATGCCCAAATTAGATATGGGGGAAAATGGGGAACTAACAAAGCCCATCCCTGTAAACCAGGCCGTCAGACAGTGATGTGTGCTTGCTCCCACTTTGTTCTGCATATACATCAACAGTTTGATCGATGCGCTGAGTCTGTAGGGACATCGACACTCATAAAATCGCACAAAAGCAAATTTCTTCCATGATGTTTGCAGATGACACCCTTCTTCTCTCTAAGTCACCGATGGGCATCCAAAGAATCCTTGATGGGTTTTGTGGATTTTGTAGGGCCAGGGGCCTAGAGATCAACATTAACAAAACAAAATGTATGATCTTTAACCCCAGCAAATCTACACGCCCAAACTCACACTTGAACGGTATCCCTTTGGAGCAGGTCTCTGTATTTGATTATTTGGGTCTCTTACACACAATATGACTGGGGGGGGCTCAAATGAGCAAGTCTAATCTCAAAATGGCAGACCGTAGGTGGCCTGGCCAAGTTCTTTAGGGAAGCATTCCAGAAACCAGTGAGCCCGGTTATGGAGATGTACAAAACTCAGGCCAGGAGTGCTGCCCTATATGGGGCTGAACTCTGGGGGCACTCCAACCTTGGGCCTCTGGTTACTACTGAGCACAAATTCCTTAGACAATTACTCCATCTACCGATTAGCACCCCCCTGGTTCCATTGTGTATGGACCTGGGGGTGAGATCCATTGCTGAGGAAATTGGCTGCAGACCATTAGTATTTTGGCGGCGCCTCTGGGTAACACCGGAGCTCCTAGAGTACAGATTAGAGCTATTGGAAATTTTGAGTCTCCCCGTTTCAGGAAAGCTACCATGGCTTAGATTCATTATGGAGGGCCTCTATGAAATAGGCCTTAGAGAACTATGGGACAACCCTGACACAGCTTGCTCGGGAACACCACGCAAATTACTAACTACCAGCTTACTGGGGCAGTTTATCTGCAAAACTCCAAGCAGAATCCGCTCATGGTTTCTTGCATTACTTTTCCTGGAAGTAAGACACTTGCAGGCTGGAGGCATGCCTTGATGCAGTCCGCCCGGCATTAGGCAGGAAATTATAAGTACAGTTTCGTCATGGCTGTCTTCCCCTGCGTGCCTTCATGTGTAAATGGGCAGGTGGTAACTTAAGTGGGTGCCCAGCCTGTAATGTGTGTTGAGTCTGAACTCCATGTGTTCTTCTTTTGTCCAGGATACCGCTCAACAAGACAAAGATGGTCAGTCCAGCTATGTAAAAACCTAGGCACAACCCACTGCATTGAAGCCTTCAGAATCTTAAAATATAAAACATTCTCATATAGTCTTTGCGGTTTCACGCTTCCTAAATACTATGTGGTGAGCTAGGAGAAATTTCCTTAACATGCAAAATCAATGATTTGATTGTGGTTGACTCTTTTTTCGTCTTTTTAATTCAAAATGTTACATCTCAGAAGAATTTTTTGTTGTGTTTTTTTTTTTTTTTAACTCTCTGTATATACTTGTGCAGTTGTTTTATAGTGAATAACCGAAATAAAGAAATATTGGATAGAACACCAAAATCGCAAGGGGCAAAACTATATCCATATTTTTTTTTTAATTAAAATGAGGTTTTATGTTACTTTCTCCAGGACTGATAGGAGGGTGGGCGAATCCATTAAGAACACTAATTATGAAATCAGTTATTGTCCCAAAATATGTTGAGCATGCCCCCTTGTGTACAATTGCAACGGGCTGCTTACAGGATCCCCACAAGCAACGGTTGTGCAAAGGACTATTTTGGAAGGTGTTTTAACCCCAAGCTTTTGGTTAATACTGAGGGGTAGCTCCGTCCTGCAGCGTTAGGTGCAGAGGGTCACAGCAAAGCCTGTAATCTCACCACCCATTATGTGGCCTCAGGTCGAAGAAGATCGGGGTCTTCTAGTGCACAGGTCGGTCTCCTGCTGAATGAGCAGGATCAACACAGCCCTGCCCACTGCCGAAAGATGTACATTCGCCAGTGATATAGCAGAGCAGCCAATAAACAACTTGGAACTTTCCCTCAGCCAGTCTCCAGCCACAGTAAAGTATCCAAACAGCCAATTAAAAGCGAGCAGTGAGATGTTCCCAGACAAGGCACCATCCAACCAAACCACGGGGAGCGGATTAGTTTAATAAAGCCTTGCGCCACCAGGAACACAATTTATCTTTAAACACATTGTGGTTGCTATAGTAACAAGTACACGGCGACAGCGGGCAAGTAAATACATTGATTCGGGCAGGTAGCATAGAAAGCAGCAGAACAGCACGCCTATGCTGCTTTAATTCTTAAATCCCGCCTCTGCTGAACATGCACGGCGTGGAAACGTTGCTGCGAGGTCCGGTACTGGCAGATGCAGCTTGTTTGTCAACCTTGGCGAGTACAGCGTGCGGACTGTGCCTGGTCCCTGTGGTGAGGCGCTTTAACAAGCCAAGGCGGCGGCCCACCGAGGAGCTGAGGGCCCAATTATTATTCTCCTGTCCACAGCCGTGCGAGATGAATTGCTGCGCTCGCAAGGATCGTGTGACCTCTGAGGTGGAAAAGAACGTGCTGTGAGCGTGCACATATGCTGTTCGGGCGCTAGCTGAGATCGCCAGGAAAGACACGCCGTGAGAGTGCACATTAGTTGACCCTCTTCGAAGACACGCCGTGAGTCCGCACATCGGCTGCCCCCCTTCGGACGCAAAACCCACAACAATAGATCTCGCAAAGGCGTGCAGCGCATGCGCTGCGTCAGGCGTGACCTAAAAACTGTCCCTGTTGGAGCTTTAGTAGATTGATTGCCTCCTTCATTGTGAAGGAAAAGTGTTAAGATATAGGACGCTGTTAGACCGGACATCCTTGGCGTGGGTTTTTCCCCTATCTTTTGCCTCTGCTACCCGGATTTTTGATGCTATGCTGAATTTCGTTTTTGCTGGTTTAGATGCTTTGGACACTCTGCCACTGCTAATCAGTGCCAGAGTGTAAGTGCTCCCTGTGTAAAATATCATCATATTGATTGGATATACCGGATTGGCATATTTGTATCACCATGAAGTCCCTAGTAAAGTGCACTGTGTGTGCCAGGGCTGGTGATGACAGATGCTACTAGTGGGCCTGCAGCGCTGATTGCGCCACCCACACGAGTAGCCCTAAAATGGTGTCTCAGGCCTGCCACCGCAGGCCTGCCTGCAGTCCCTGGACTGCCATGTCCTCCTGGCCAGTGTCCACACTGGCCGGGCCTAACCCTTCCCTTTTTGTACACGTCAGTCATCCCTATGGAAGGCCCAAGGTACCCCCCTGGGCAGGGTGCAGTGTTTGTAAAAGGTAGAGCACGTACTAGTGCAGGTAACATGCTCTGGTAGTGAACAACGGCCATTTTGTGTGTTCACTGCTGCAAGGTTATCTTGCTCCATAGGCTAACATGGGGGAGGCTGGTGCCAATGGCTATCAGCCTATCTTCTCAGGAACAAGATAAGACATGAGTGTTTGATATCCCTGAGCTCAGCATTTAATAACACATCTTTTAGGAGAGGTTGTTTTTAAATCCTGAGTTGGAGAGCAGTACTTTTTAGAGAGTAGCTGTTCTCTTGTCTGACCCTTCTGTGTGCCTGGGCATGCTTGTGGATTGACTGTCTGGTTTGAGAGTGACAGGGGCTGGGGACCCCCCCAGGAGGTTGGCTGAGTCAGCCTTTTGTTGAATGACGACATTTGCAAGTAGAGTGGAGGGAGGAGATAGCACCTGGGAGTGAATAGGGCTGTGCCTGCCTGCCACACTGCTGGCTCCACCACCTGCTGGGCGGCTGACGACTCTGGCCCTCACTCTGAAAGGAAAGCAGAAGCCAGGAAAACAAAGTGCTCCAGCAACACCCAGAACTGGATCAGACCGGGCTCAGGACCCACTTGCACAAAGACTTCAAAGACTTTTAGGGGTATAAGTACAGGACCCTTGACAACAGATTTTTAGATTCTACAATCAAGAGGAACCTCTGCCAGAAGAAGGACCGCTGAGGAACTGAAGGAAAATTGCCTTGCTGTGTGCTCCAAGGGCTGACCTGTTCTGCTGTTCAACTGAAGGAGAGAAGAAGGGCTTGCTGTGTGCTGTGCCCCTGCCTGCTTGTACTACCAAGACTTTGCGGTGTCTGAAACTGAATCTCCAAGGGCCTGAGAAGAGCTGGCCTCCTGTTCCAGAACCCAGGGTTAAAAGGTTCCCAAGAAACTGAACTAAGCTATCAAGAGTGTGCTGCCCCGGCCTGGAGCGGGAAGTTGCCTGCAGCTGCTAGAATCCCTGTTGCCGTGAGGGTTTTGCACTGCCAGAGGGCCGCACATCGCCCCGCAATCTCGCCGTATCTTGCCAGCGCTCCCGAGGCGAAGCTCGAGCTTGCTGTCCTCTCATTGGTGGAGAGGATCGAGCCCCCTCATTAACGCCGCGCTGGGATTGGCCAGCGTCATCGAAGCATCCTGAGAAGCCGCTGCCCTCTCATTGGTTGAGAGGATCGAGCCCCCTCGCTGAAGCCGCGCTGGGATTGGCCAGTGACATCAGGACGTCCCGAGAAGCAGGCGGAGTGGTGCCAGAGTCACCTGTGTGACCTGTCTTCACCGAAGGAGCCGCGAGAGCATTCAGCGTGTCCCCAGCCTGTGAACCCAGGAAGAGAAGGGCCGCACTGCCTTCCCACCGCTCGTTGGATTGTCGAGAGCGGGCAGAAGGGCGGACGTGACCGGCCAGGGCTGTCAAGGAAGAATCTGCCCACGCTGAGGCTGCAGCATAACGCGCACGGTGAGAAGAGCTGACTGGATATTACAGCCCTGCTGTAATACCCCCTATGATAGCGAGTAGAGACTTGAGACTGTTCCTAACATAGAAGAAACTTCCTAGTAACCTAGTGCAACCATTAAGCTTATGTGCAATTACCCTGTAAGTGATCGTCTTTTCTCCTGCTACACTAGATAAAGTTATATTTTTGATATACTCACCTGTGTGGTCTACATTTGTGGTGTACCGGGGGGGTCATTGTGGTTGTTACTTGCAAATACGTTACACATTGCCTTGGAGATAAGCCTGTCTGCTCGAGCCAAGCTACCTAGAGGGTGAGCAGGGGTTATCTACCGTGTGTGTCCCTGTACCCTGACTAGAAGCAAGGGTCCCTATTTGGTACTTACCTCTGCCAACTAGAGACCCCCAGATCTAACAGACGCCAGCTGTGGTGCAGCACCACAGCTGGCGTCCTATATCTTAACACTTTTCCTTCACAATGAAGGAGGCAATCAATCTACCAAAGCTCCAACAGGGACAGTTTTTAGGTCTCGCCTAACGACGCAGCGCATGCACAGAAGGAACACCACGAGGCTATTCAATTTGGCAAATGTGGATTTTGGAATGCTATATATGGCATTCTGCAAGGCATACAAGCAGCGGGGCAACAACCATTTTACAGAGGGCAACTCTGTCCATCACTGACGGAGGCAGGCGAGCCCAAAAGCAAATAGACTCCTCAAGGCCTTTAAGAACTATACCCATATTGAGGTGGTAGTGGGCCTCCAAGGTGTTAGTTACTTGAATCCCCAGATACCGTAAGGGGTTCCTTTCCCATCTATGCTCAGTCACAGAGAGAACAGTTGGCATTGCACACTCCAGGGGAAAAGTAATGTTTTTTTGCTTGTTGATCCTTAGACCGAATTTAGTCATAATGCACAGCAACACACCGACTGACTGTTCTGGGTGCGGGACATAAACAAGTGTCATCCGCGTAAAGCTAAACATGAGTGACGCTAAACATCCAAACAGTGCATTACACCTCCCAGCATGGCAACCATGTTAGGTTTTGTGCAGAGTCTCGAGGGATGTCTAGCTCCGTGACCATCAGGCACACAGTTGAAGTCCCCAGCCCACAATAGGGGGTTCCCAACATAGGGAAAGAACTTGTGCTCCACGTCGAGATGATAAAATGCCCTGTCATCTGTATTGGGCGCATACACATTCAGCAGGCAAGCCTCCCTTTCCTACAATAGGCCATACAGTAAAAGGTATCTACCCTCAACATCAGCTCGGAACCTGGAAAGGAACGTGAGGGGTAACCTGTATTGACACTCCATAGACATAATTGGAGTATGTGGCAGAGTACAGTTGCCCCCTCCACTTTTTTTTTGCACCATCTGAACCTCGCTCTCCGTCAAATGAGTCTGTTGAAACAGAGCTATCTCTATTCCCTACCAACAGATGTATGTTTATCCTATACAGCTTGACAAAGGAGTTGAGCCCATGAACATTCCACGTCAACAATTTAAATTGGTCAGCCATATCACTATGTAGTATTCAGCGTCCCACTCTTCCTCCTCCTCCATCCCCCCCCCCCCTCAGCTCCTCCTCTCCTGCTGCATAACCAATCCTAAACCACTCTGAAAACCCCATCCCTCCCACCGTCTAGACACAGCTGACCACACATGCCTCCCCAAGCATCAGACCCCTGCTACACCCACCCTGACAAAAGTTCCTTACTCTACTATAAACTCCCAACCCCAAATTAAATACATGCAACCTACAAACAATCCGCAGGCTCCATAATATTAGGGGTGTTGCACCTAGTGTCTGCAACCACAGTTGTTGCCCCCGAGCACAGCCCAACCCTTATCACACACCCTCAACACCAGTCACTCTCCTGCACAGCCAACACATACAATCACGCCCCCGAACTTTCACCCAAAAAACACTTCTTTCCAATTATTTGCAACTATACCAATCAATTCTCTCCCCCCCCCCCCCCCCCGCCCCCTCAAACCTAGGAACAAAATACTAATCCACTATGGGAGAAAAGAGGCTGCCATCCCGTTTTACTCAGCATGTGCCACCCATGCGTTCACATCCACTTATTTTCCCTCAGAACATGCTGTCCATTTTACCGCTCTGCCTCAGTGGGATCTCCAGGGATTTCCAGGCTTCATGCTACTCACTGTCCGTGGCACACATCTAATCTGGGATGACTACACAGTAGTGAACCGATAGACGAGTAGCAGTGTCACTGGAGCCAAATTGAAACTCTGATCTCTCCCAGCTCTGGGGTTTCCTCCACCACTTCCGGACACTCTTGTCTGAGTTTGAGGTCACCTCCACCAGTGCTCTTGCTTCCTCCCTTTTCGATCGCTGCTGCACTAAATCCAAAGTGCCATGCTGCCGGACCACCACTAGAGAAGATCTTGACGACCCACCACCTCGCTACCTATGTCTGCCTGCCTCCCGCTAACGGTGTGAACTCCCAGTCTTATTTCCAGAGCCACGGGGGTTGGCAACAGGATCTGACAATCGCCCCAAATCTCTAGCCAGTTCCACACCACCTCAGGGGTGGTGAAAAAATGTGAGCGGTTGATGTATATCCCTTTCAGGTCCGTCAAGTAACACAGTATAAACAGTCCCATAGATTTTAACTTTTGTCTGAAATGGGCACTGCCACTGGAGGCCAGAGATCGATTCACAGACCAAGGAAGCGGCCCGCCAACATCCAACATCCAGCGTCCAAGCTCTGCCAGCTGTAGTCCCTTGGCAAGCCCCTAGGGCCGCATGTATCAGTTGTGCCGCAGGGCCTGTATCTAAAGAGGACCACAGGTTAAGATTCCAGGTAAGTGAAGAAAATATGTCCCTCCGCTGGTGCAGAGATCCCTATCCAATATCCCCAGGCTCCACGTCCGTCCCCGCCACTTGCTCTGCATATCTCCACCTTGTATTCTGGCGTACTCACATGCTTGCACCGGGTCTCCAATGGCCTGGCTGCACCTCTGGTGGAAGCTGCTGTCGGCGGCAGCCTCTGTTTGTCACCAGCCACCTGGGTTGCAGGGCCCCAGTCCGCTCTTCATTTAGGCTCTTGGAACCGTCCATGGTATCGCATTACAGGAACTGTCTACTGACGTGAAGACCGCGCAGCCCTCCCCCCACAGTGATTCCACACTCCAGCGCTGCACCACACCAAAACCAGAGGGCAGGCAAGTAATGCCCCTTAGCCACACAATTGAACCCTCTGGTCTAGATTATCAACAAAAGTAAGAAAAAACAAAAGTGAGAGAGAACGGTCCAGGAATTAGCCTCAACGTTCCATGGGGTGTCCCTTTTATTTGGATAAAATCCCTCACCTACCATAGTTGGCATGCTTCATCATTGGGAAGTCTCCTCGTGGTGGGATGCCTAGTCCCGGCATGGGCTACAACCCCCTCTCTGAGAGGGAGGTGCTCAGGGATGTTTTGTTTCTAGTTTGGGCTATACTAAATCCCACAAGGATGACTTGGGTTAGGTGAAAGACGCAGCGCAAAATAATATTGTGATCGAGAAGAGATAAGATGAAACGGGCTACCAGGTATACAATGTACCTTTTGATTTGTCCTGGGGTCAGGGTTAACCAGCATTAAAAATGCTATAGATCTCGCAATTGTTTCAGTTAAAGCGATTGCCATTGTAAATGGCAATGTCTTTTACTCATGTGTTAACTCTAATTCACGCTCAAAACTGCTATCTTGCGTTACCACCTGCCCGAAGCGTTTAGTTAAAAACAATCATTTAAAAAACACAGGAGCGCCCTGGATTTATGGCCTGTTGTCCCGTTATCAGGGCCTTCAGAAGTTCACGCCTGCGATGCCCACTAGTCCTACGTGCCCGCCAGGTGTGCCATGCGCCTGAGGTTGCCCTCCCACTTTGCCAACCATTGTGACGCTGCACCACCAGCAGGATGGGGGTATTTGCCCACTTTCCTGAGGCACCGCTTTGCACACCGCCTAGGTTCTGAGAGGAATAAGCTTCCCCGACTCTCTGCATTGATTTCTCAATCGCGAAACTGCACAGGTTCTCTGCTCTGGGCAATATTAACAGGCGTACAGTAATATTACGTGCTACTTGCATGCAATATACTGCAGTTGCTCAGGCACGTGGTAGCTTTATTGAGTCCGCTTTACACAAAAAAATATCATTTCCTAGGAGGTTTGAGATTGAGATCCCCAAGTAACAGAACTAACACACCCCACTACCACATCCCAAAGTATAGAGTAAACAAAAAATAAGGCCACGGATGGTATACCATGGTTACGAAAATCGCACATTTAATATTAAACCATTAAGGATTGTCACAAAGGAAAAACAACCACCCTTCTCTTTGGCCTGCAAAGTTTCTTTATTCATGCATCCATGTCAGTTATTCTCTACGTGCCAAGACGTGTTTCTAGGAGTAAACAGGGTGTTGTGTCGGGAAGAGATTGCACGTTATATGCCCATCAGCCTGCACTGGATTAAAGAGATTTGTATAGCAAAATAAAGAAGGAAAAAGTTAGTAAATACATTCTTTGGGTAGAACAAAAGCAGCCTCTTTGGTAAAAGAGTGGAGTGGTAGTTGTGTATGGGGGAGGGGCATGCATACCTTTTTGCAGAGGGTATATAACCACTTATCTGTTAGTGCGAGGCGCAGCGCTGCTTCTGAACGAACTCCCTCTGTCTTGCTCGAACCGCAACCTCCCTGCCTTAGCACCATGCATACATCTCCTGCTTAAGGGACCGCCACAAACTCCCAGACCCTGCGCTGGATCCGAGAAGCCTCTGTGTAGCCGCTCCTCAGGAAACTGGGAATGTGCTCTGCTCCCTCGCACGCAGGGCTGGCCGCTCCTGAGGAGGATGGCGGACCCACCCTCCACCGCCCGGCCCACTGCAAATCTTTAACTATTTATTAGATAACATATGTTTTCTGTCAGTCCGTTGATTGGCGGTGCAGCAGTGGGCGGATGTTTCCGTTGCCATCCTAGCTCACCTCCCAGGGTCGGATTGGTGCTCGGTGACGTGAGGGAAGAGTCTTTTATTGTGTTCAAATAATATCTGCTTTAATGACCTCCAGTCCAGATACTCCCTGCACCCATCGCAATTTTACAAATGCCTACAACCAACTGCGACATGCCCTCCACGTACATATACCAGATGACACCAGGAACCCAGAATACAGTACCCCCCCCCCCCCGACCCCCCCCCCCTCCCGAGGCAACCTGGGGAAGGGAGTTATTTCCCGTATCTACAGGACGCTGGTCAACAACACCACGTCCTCACTAGATTGACTCGGGGGCCAATGGGAGGAGTGGGTGGGTCCTCTGGATGAGGAGCACTGGCGAGATGCTCTCATGTCACCCAAGATGGTCACCACATCCGCTAAACTCCGCTTGATCCAATTCTACTACTTACACACGGCCTACCTAACCCCGCAACGCCTACACCGAGCAGGCTTCTCCCCATCCGCCTCGTGTACGAGATGTGGTCAGGACCCGGCCGACTTCTTCCACATGGTGTGGCCATGCCCCCGACTGGCGCAGTTCTGGGAAGAGATCAAAAGTGAGCTGACCAAGGTCCTGGGGTGGGAGGTTCCCCCATGACCCACGTCACTCCCTTCTCTGGATTACAGATGGACTAGACTGGTCCAGGAACAAGAAGTTACTTTACAATACAGCCACGGTCGTGGCCAAACGGGATATAGCCGCCTCCTGAAAACTACCCACACCACAGAGTTCTGAGAAATGGCGAAAGGGGGTGGATTGGTGCGCAGCACAAGAAGAAAAGTCCATGTATGAGGCACGGGGTGTCCTGGGAAATACTGGAGGGTATGAGGCAAATGACTGGGTGCAGTGGAGTAGCATGTTCTTTATGCAATGTTTGTATTCATTGCTGGAAGATGGGGTTTGAAAGCAATGTCTGTGTTCTTTAACTGTATGGTGTCAATATTTGTGCGATCCAATGTCATGTCATTGGTGCTTGTATTATTTAAAACAATAAATGTATCAAAAAAATATCCGCCTTCTGGGCTCCCCCTAATTTGTTTGTCAATACAAAGTTTTCTCATGTGCCTGTGTTCATGAGTTACACAATCTAACTACACGGTAAGCGCAAATTAAAACGGTGGAAAAATCCAATTGTAAATGCCACAATGCACTTTTTTTCTGTTCTTCCAGCCGGATAATGTTTCTCTGTCTAACTTTCCAACAAATGCTTGAGGCATTGATAAAAGTAAATAACAAGATGTTAACACGTTGGACGGCCCCAGCGGCGCCTGAGGGAGATGGCTCCAGGAGAACGCGGCACCGCCTGGGGTCCGTAAGCAAGCTGTCGCCATTGTGAAACAAAAATAGTGCCTACTGACTAAGGCAACAGTGTCACGCTGCAAGTAAAACATCCAGTCGGGATGGACCGTCCAAAAATGAGACCGGGCGGTAACCAAGAAGCCTCATTTTCAATCGGAGGCCACGTTTGGCATAAAGGATGATGCCAGCCAATCAAACAGATGGGTGTGGCTACAAGTCCACTACAGAAAGTTTATCGATCACAATAAGCATCGCAGTGATGAGTGCATGCACGCTCTAGCACTTGGTCTGCGAGACCTAAAAACAGGGCACTAGCAGGCGTGAAATATACCTGCAAATTGGTGACAAATGGTCTACATGTTTCAGCCTACTGACACTCCTTGGAGGTCTCGTGGCTTTCGTAAGGACCAATGTGTGCTGCTGCTTACTAAAGTGGTGTATCCACAAAATGATATTCTATAAAGTGATATAAACAGTTGCTGATAATCAGGAAAGATTTTCTGAATATCTCATATCAATTAGCAAATAAATGAAAAGAAAGATACAAAACCGGTGATTCTTTTCTTCTCTGGCATAGCTCGTAACTGATCCATTGTTCATACCTGCATAGGGGCATAATTATAAATTAGGTTGAAGTGGTTAAATAGTTTGCATCAGGGACATAGTTTCTCATACTTTATACAATTATAATTAAATTATTGAGGGCAATATCTTTTTGTCGCAAAGCATAGAACAGTGTAAATTAACTCTGTAATTACATAAACAAGAGAATGTGTCTCAATGTCTTACCCATATATTGCAGGAAAATTAGCCTCCCCTTAGTTTGTCATGCAGCTCAGGTAGGGGGCACCACTCTGTGAAAACATGAGATGGATTAGTGGAATCAGTCATGTTTTCCAAATAATTCTATAGTTTTTGTAAGGAACAATGGTCCCATTCAAGCAGAATAAATTGACATACCGCAATTAGTACAATGAAAAATTGGGTTTTATGTTTAAGAAAAATGCAAAGAATAATAGTAAATTACAATAAAATAGTAAGGAAAAAGTTGAACAGTGAGTTAGTGGCAGGGTAAAGGGAAATCAGCCGATTTCCGGTACCCAGGCAAGTGATTAAAGGGTGACTTTTTGGTGCACGAAGGTAAGTATTAACAAAGTCAGTAAAGCATTTCATACTCCAACATTACAGATAATAATACAACGGCGTTTAGAAATGGTTGTCGATGACGTTTCGATCCCTGTGCGAATAATGGGATCTCTTCAGGACAGGAGGATTTCAAGATTACCTGGGGGTTGCCTAGTAGGGAGGGGAGAGAAGGGAAGGAATTACAGTTGCAGAATTTAAGAGAGAAAAGGTTAAAATTAACAATAAAAAGGCGCGGGGGAGGGTGAGTTGGGTAGAAGGAGGAGAGCGAGAAAATTGCGAGTAGTGAATCCTAAGATGAGAAGTAAAATAAGGAAGAGGGGTGTAACCCTATAGTGGTCAAGAGACCAGTGAATGGGAAGGGGAAGTGACACAGAGAGCAGATAGTGAAAACTTACGTAATCAGAAAGGAGGGGAGCCAATAACTGCCACGCAAGGTGAAGAGATATGGGGCGAAATTGTGCCCAGTAAGGGCAGAGTAAGCGGCGTCAAGGCCTGACCTGGTTGAGAGTAATTAGTCCAGGGAAATAGTCATGACGGATCTGCGGGGAAGCGGAGGATGAATGAATAGTAGAACAGAGGTGTGGAGCTAATTGAATGAGGCGGGGGGGGGGGTACTACGATGGCTTACCCACTAGGAAGCAGGGAACCCGGAGTGCAGCGTGGGTAGCGCTCGTCAGAGTCCGGCGAAGGCGGGTTCAGAGTACCGGACAACGTTAAGGCAAGTCCAGATTGTGTCGGGTGTTCCGGGGTTGCGGCGTGTGATACGCGGATAACCTGCGGGAAGGAATGAGGGTAATAAGCAGAGAAGGGGAGCTAGGGTGCCAGTGGGACACGGTCTGTGGAGGGCGGCGAGGACTCACCAATGGTAGACGGACGATTCCGGGATGAGCGATCCAGCAGTGTGGACGAATGTAACGGAAGTGAGGGCTCGTGGAGTGCGAGCGCTGGGAGGGCCTAATTCAGCCTGTGGTAGAAATAGTACCGCCCAGTGGTAGAGAGAGAAGAGGGGACAGAAGGAGGAGGCGAAAACGGTGGCCATGATGGGAGGATAGGTATTATCCAAGTGAGATGTGTTAAGGGGAGTGGTGAAACAAGGTGAAGTGATGCAAGGGGAGGAATGAGAAGAAATGGGTGCGAACGTGGGTCAGGGGGAAGCGAAGGGGATCCGAAGGGGATTAAGTATAGAATAAGGAAATTGGAAAGGAAAGGGAGTTGGGTATAAAAAGGCATGGAAAGTAAAAAAGGGCTCTATAGAGCATGTCTGGTAAGGAAGCTTATTTCTTAAAATTTTTTTGCACAGTCATCGATACTATGTATACTGTGTTATGCAATTTGTAAGGTATTCGTCAAGTAGGTCGGTATCAAAGGGGATAGAGTTAGACATAACCCCAAACTACAGGTATATCGTCCCTGTTGGTCCATTACAAAAGCCAATCTTTACTGCACTTTTCCCAGAGAGACGCACGTATGTCTCACAAGATAGAAATTAGTGAGATTTCGGATATCAAAAGAGCAATGTACCTGACTAATGAAATCTTAGTGATTTTCAGAAAATTGGTCTGGACATATTCCTCAGCATGAGCTGTCAATCCTTGGCTCTCACGTGCTCCACTATACTGAAAGATATGCCCAAAGTAGGTATTATAATCATAAGTGAGATACCTTGAATTAGTTGGTTACTTCTGAGAAAGCAGATTTCTACTGTAGACATCAGAATACTAAAAAGGCAGTGATCATTGGTTTGTGTCACGATCATTTTGTTGTGATAGGAGTCCAGGACATGTTGTCATTGAGTCCATTGGTATCGATATGCAACCTATAGACCCATCTTGGCTCTCTTAAAAATAAGAAATTGTGGATATTGCCAATGTGTGAGGCAATGTAAGGCTGGTCAAGGACCACCCACTTCAGGTCCTCTGCTGGACTACTCTTTTCCCAAAATTATTGGTCAACTTGGTAGCTTGTTTTTAACAGTTTATGGTGCTCTTATTTCCATGATTCTGGTCTTGATTTTTCGAGGGGTCATACCTACGTAACACAATCCACAGGGGCATGGGATAAGGTAAATTAATTTGTTACTAGTACAGTCGGGATGTCGTTTTAGTTCCCAAGGTCTGTCTGTGCCAATGTCATTGAAGGTTGTACGACTTGTTTGAGCACAAACCCCACAGGAACCGCATGGAAAATGTCCCTTAACTGCAGGTAGTCCCTCATAGGCGTGTCTTAGTTCAAGACCGCCTTGCCCTGGGGCCTCGTGTGTATCAGTTTGTCCTTCAAATTGGTAATTCTTTTGACTGCAAATAGTGGTATCTCAATGGAGGTCTTGCCTGGTAAAAAATTTCCAGATCTTACATATAGATTTCTTTATCCTATTTGAAAAGGTACGGAGAGTGTTAACGCATGTCAGTCTGGACATCAATTCTTTGGGAGAGGCGGTCTCTAAGAGTACTTCTCTATTTTTCTGTGAGCTCTGCGCCAAACTACTTACCAATCGCGAAGTTTAATCCATGTTCCTTTGCTAGGATGGGGGGGGGGGGGGGGGGGGAGAGGACACCCTCATCTGCTTCTGTGCTGTATTTTGTGTGCCCAGAGAATTTCACTCACAACCGGGTCTTTGGATGCAGCAGAGGATGAAGTACTGGGTTTTTAAAACCCAGCGGTGCTGGGGAACACACCCTAAGACTTCGAGTTCTTCCTGTTTCACACCCACAGAAACAGTGTCCTCTTGGTGAAGTCAAAGATCAATTTATTGGCTGCAGACCAATTAGAGGTGTCCGAGAAGTACAACACAATGTATGTTCTCAGGAGACTGCTTAAACTTACAGAAACGGCCTTCTCCTTGTATACAAAATATCATGCTTCAGGCACACATTCCTCGTTTTACGATGTGGTCATTCATATGTATTCATTACAAACGAAAAGGCAGAGTCATGATGACCATCCCACCTTCCAGTTTAGCCAGCCCACAATTATTTACCCAGCGAGGCTCAGATCCCACATCAGATATCAACAGACCCCAATAAACACGGGCACCTCCTGTTTGTAAAACAAGCCATAAAGAAGGAAGAGTCAGGTGAGAAAGAGATTAGCCGGAGGCTTGTGTGGGATGAAAAGGCTTTATGGTGTGTCAAACCCTGATGCTAATCACAGGTGGCCGTAGGATTGGGAGCTCGTGGGACCGGACTGACCTGGGGCAGCGGAGCCAAGTCGCATAGGTCATAGAGAAGTCAAATGGAAGGCGCATGTGTTCTGAAGGCCTGTACTTGTCCTTAATGTGTAGCCTATGTGAGGGCAACCATAAGATGGCCACCGCTCCAAGATGGAACCCACGAAGTCAATGTGTAATATCGTATACACAGTGCATTTATCGATAAAACGTTATACAAAGCACTTGTACATACCGCATTGGCCATTCGCGGTTCGCTAATACCGGAATAGGCAGGGTAGGGCCCTGCCTCCTACGTGGTCCCAAATTCTAAAGTACCACAAGGAGACTAAAGGGGAAGCGACTACAGCCCCAGCTTCCCTGGCTCGGCAGTGACACAGTGCAAGGCGCCGAAGCACCATAAGTCAAACTGAGGCGTCCCACCATGCGGGTTGCGCCTTGGCGGCTGAACATGGCTAGGCTTAACTGCTCTTTTGGCTTTACCATTTGGTTGGTACCTTTACCAGCGGGAGCATTTGATGAATGAAAGTTAGCATGTAAGTTAGCATGGCTCCCTGGAGGCATGTACGGTCTGCTAGCGTGTTGCATTGGATATCTGATAGGGCCTTACATGCTGGTAAGGATATAAGGGTGCGACTCGGTGGATGCTTTGAGAGGGCATTGAAGTATTGGCATTGGATATTGGTAGGCACAAAAATACTCTGACACCAACTGCTATTGGTTCTACCCTCAACTGTTTCCCCAAAAAAGTGGCAGGGGCAATTGGCAAAGAAATCGAACGGGGAGAAAGGGGATGATTAGCCCTGCCCTCACACTCAGTTGGATCTGACCAAGGAGCAGACAGTTAATGTCGTCCTTCTGTTCCACTTTTGCCTACAGTTTTTATTAACTCTGCAAATGACTGGGTGGCCATATGATCACACACCAAAGGGAAGAAAAAGAAAAAGGGCAGAGCGTGCTATAAAATCAAAAAGACAGTGCCTTGTGCCCAAAAAGAAGTCAAGACGCAACTTAGGAGGTACCCATTATGCCCAGTGGTGTGGGAGAAGGTGGAGTATTATCTGCATACAAGGAATTTTACACCTGTGCCAGCCAATATATTTCTGATGGATACATCTGCCAGTGGATTCCTCATCTTGTGAATATCCCTTGCGCCAGCATCCCAAGGAATTTCCCCCCAGCTCTCCATCCCGACGTGGACGTCATAATACCTCGGCTCCGCTCGCGACTCCGTATGACGTCACCGGAGCCGTAAGAGCCACGTCGGCGTGATGACGTCCGTTCCCTTTTTTCTGCGCTGTCAACTCGTAACGGTTTTCCAGTACTCTCCTGTTACTTTGTAGTCTCCTTGTGAGTTACTGTTTCTGGATTAACAATGTCTTCGTCGAGGAAGTCAGGATTCAAGCCATGTAGGGAATGTGGGGGTCACATGTTCATCACTGACCCCCATGAAGACTGTTTATGGTGTCTTTCGTCGGACCACGACGTGGAGGACTGTTCCTGCTGTAGGAAAATGAATCCTAAGGCACTGAAAGAGAGAAGCAAAGCTTTTCATGGCTAAGGCGAAGAAGGAGGGCAGAGGTAGGAAAAGAGACAAGTCGAAGCCGGAGTCGTCGACTTCGCACTTCTCGAACTCGAAGACACAAGAAGAAGAGGAAGCATAGTTCTTGGCGCTGATCGTCCAAGAGTAAGGCTTCGAGGTCGCCGTCTCCTCGACGTCTAAGTAAGGACTTTCTCTCCTTCGCCTTCTCCTCGTGTTTCTCCGGAGAAATCACCTTCGCCCAAGTTAACTCCGGCGCAGTCTCCGGCGCCAGTGGATTCTCCAGCTTCCGACGCCGAGCTGGAGCAGGTTGTTGATCTTTCGCCAGTGCCAGAAGGTGAACCTGCGGCTCCAGTATAGGATACTTCGGCTCCAGCTACTCCTCGGCCAGATTCAGGTTCGAACCCATACACGCATTTCCCGACTCCGGGTGCGGATCAGACGCATTTTCTTAATGCAATGTATGGTGTTTTCCAAAGAGCCTTCCCACCCGGTGCACCTTCAGGTCCCGTGGGTCCAATGGCGTTAAGTTTGGGCGTGCCTCAACACTATGCTCAGGCACCTTTTATGCCCTTCTTGCCGATGGCTCCATCATAGCAGTTCCCGGCGCCGTCTGGAGAGCCTTCCTCCCGGCCTTGACTGGATCGCTTGCCTTCATCAGAGCCTCCCTCGGCACGGACTCAAGCTGCACCGCGTCCAACGCAGACGACTCCACGTTCGGCGCAGACTACTCCACGTTCGGCGCAGACTACTCCACGTTCGGCGCAGACTACTCCACGTTCGGCGCAGACTACTCCACGTTCGGCGCAGACTACTCCACGTTCGGCGCAGACGACTCCACGTTCGGCGCAGACGACTCCACGTTCGGCGCAGACGACTCCGCGTACGGCGCCGCTGATGCCATGTCCTCGGATCCGCTCTCAAAGAGAGGCTCAGAGGATTATAGAGGTAGAGCAATATCGGCAGAGGAAGTGGAGGAAGGTGAAATGGGTGACTCCACTGACGAATTTGAGGGCATTCAGGAGGCAAGTGGATTGGACACTACTCCTGAATGGGAGCATTCTTCCAGATCTTCTCCTCAAGAGTTGGCTCCTTACCATTTGGTCATCAGGAAGGCTGCGGAGTTGTTGGACTTACAGTTGCCTTCTGTGGAATACAAGCCAAACCTTTTGACTGAAGTCCTTCATTCACCTTCTTCCATTGTTGAGCCTTTGTTGCCCTTTAACGAGGCTATCTTAGAGCATGTTATGGACGTTTGGCGCAAGCCACTTTCTTCACCTGCAGCTTTCAGAATTGTGGCGAGGAGATATAGAGTGGCTCCTGGGGATCCGAGCTTCCTTTCCTCGCACCCTTCTCCAGAGAGTCTTGTAGTGCAGGCATCCTGTTCGAAACAATCTTCAGGTGCTTTTCCACAGGCTCCAGCGGACAGGGACTCTAACAAGATCAAGCAGTCAGCTAAAAAGGTCTTCTCTTCTGGAAGTATGGCGCTTAAATCAACTAATGCCACTTGCTTATTGGGCCGCTACGTTCATGCTTCGATGGACTCCGTGAAGCAGTTGAAATGCTGCAAACGCTGGTTTTGGGCTTTAGGTAAAGACGCTACAGGGAAAATTAGGATATAGTTATATGTGCTGAACTTATTAGTTAACGGTGCTACAAGGTGAGAAGTACCACCTGACTTCCCAGAATTATGAGCCTTTGCCCAGTACAATTCGAAAAACAATCCTTAGCACACGTACTTATTTATACAAAATAAAGATGTAACGTGTTTTCACAGTGCAATTCAATTCAGTGCACAAAAGAAAAAAATTTAGTCTTTTGCTTCTTGATGGTTCTTTTATTGATTGCCAGTCTTCTTAGTGGTTCGTAACATCCAGCCAACACGTGTTTCGTCGCTACAAGGGAATGTAGTCCCGCGACTTTTTCAAGGCTGTGTTTGCAAAAAAGATTAAAAGAACTAAAGTGTCTATCTTACAGAAAAACATGTTGTACTTAATGCCAATATCACAGCAACACGGTAGTGGAACTCAAAAACCCAACGGACTGTGGGTGAAAATAAGATCCAATTGGAAAGACAACTTGTACGTTCAAAGTCAATGTCACCATAAATTGTGAATTCATAACATGAGTAGAAATCTATGACTCTAATCACGATGGAGAGAGCTATTTAAGTGCATTTAGTGAAGACGTTCTTTAAAACCTATGCTAGTCCTAATTGTGAACAATACACCCGCGTAGTGAGTCTCAGAAAAAAGTGAGGTGGGTGTGGTTTAGTGTATACAGGTTCTAGGGAGTGTTAATTAGCGCATATTCATGCGTGTAAAAATTTGTGCTGTCTTGGTGCCAGTATTGTGAACAAGTATATATAATACAGTGCATTTAATCATAGCTACCTATTCTTGGCTTGGTATTTACATCTGGAAGGTAAAGTAATATCTAAATCACACGGATGTCAAAGCGAAAGTAATCAAATGAATAAAGAAATATATGAAAAAATATATATCAAAAGTGAAAGACCTACTTATTAGGTGGTGATAATTCCAAACCACCTATGGTTTCTGGGGTAAAGGCGTCACTTGTATTTGTGGAATAATGCAATCCTTGGCGAAATCCTGTTTCCCTTCAGTACTGTGAAAACAAGTTGAGTCCTAATTAACCTATAGTCATGGTCTCCTACCAGTTATGCTATGATGAGTAATAAGTAATATGATATGAAATTATAATCTAGTGGAGCATGATATCTATGCAACGATATTATGACAGTCCCATTATAACAAACTGGGTGGTCGCGTAACACTATTACGGGACTAAGCACGTGACGATATAGAGGCGCCAATGAACATATCGCGTGCGTGAAGTCAGAATCCAAATATCCCCGATTTTAGAGCAGTCTGGTCCTGATCTCAAAATGCAAAGCCCCAAAATACGTGGATCTTTAATGTCATAAACGCTAGAGTGACTATGTCTCTACTATGGATATTAGATCCATTCAGAATCACAGGCTACTAAAATATAAAAAAAATAATAATACGGAACTATCGACAAGTAAACTAATTTCCAGGACCTCCCCTATGTTCTGTGCCATTCTACAAGTCTCCAACTCTATCTGACTGATGGCATAGTCTTGAAATAATCATCATAATTAGTGCTGTATAATGGGAAACTGTCAATATGTAGTACTGAGTTTTGTTAGAAAAAACGGGGACGTGGTTCTCACTTGGTAAAAAATGTAGCCGGCGAAGTAACCTTTTACTATCTCTCGTTTGTGCATTCTATCTGTGAATGGCACCGCATTCGGTAAAGCTTACCTTATTCAACTGAAGAGAGAACCTGACGAGACGCCCGTCCCTGGTATCCCGGTCTCGAGTGCGTACATGCGAGAGGTTTCCCTTCCCTATATTCAGAGTTTAGAAAGCCGAGAAGTGTATTCACGTGTGAGGCTCGGTCTCATCCAAAATCCCGTAACGTGAATAAAAGAAGGACTAAAGATGTCAGGCTAATGCGGCGGCCATTTTAAAACATGTTTGTTTGTGCGTAATTATATGGGTCCCAACATATAGGGTGGAAATGGAAATAGTGCACCTATCTCGTGCTTGGTGTATATCATCGAATCTTTAAGAGTCTATTGTTCTCTCCATCTATTAGACTCAGTACATATCTTTTCAACGGTGTAACGTGAAATTCAAAAACCAATATTTCTTTGGTGAAGAATAAAAGAAAATTAGAACAAATGTCACACGTACAAATTACAAAACAACGTATTAAACAACTGAGAATTGAGACGAAGGTTGCTCATTGGAAAGACGGTCATACCTAATGAATTAATTGGCGTGAAGCCTATTCGCATCTATCATTGGTATTTACCACAATTAAATTCTTTTAATAAGAATTTACATAAAGTAATGTTATGCTGGGTATGTATAATTCATTTTAGCCCTCTGTCAGAATGGAAATGAACAATAAAGAGCTTGCATATTAATCAATCTGATAACGTCCCACAAAACAGACAGTGGGGGTCTTAATTGCCCAGAAAGTAGTGTAACTCGTGATCAATATTAAGACCCTGTTCCACACTGTGCATTCTTAAAATCCAGTGTGCCTCTTTTTGTCTTAGTGCGAGTTCCCTGTTACCCCCCCTTGGATTTCTTGGGACATGTTCTATTCGTAGAATTTAAACGTGCGATTGGGTGACTGAGCAGGGCAGATTGACATATGTGCTGCCAACGGGTATCTCATGTCCCCCTGTTTAACTGCCCTGGTGTGTTCCCCTATGCGTTCACGCAATGGTCTAATTGTGCTACCAATGTATTGTTTTTTACATTTGCACTCAATTATGTACACCACAAATTGTTAGGCAGTTGATGTTGGAGTATATTTTGTATCTTCTGTCTCCTGGTCCTGCGAAGTCTGTCTTGCGGTCATCAGCCCATTTGCAAGAACTGCAGTGACCACATATGTAAAAGCCCTGTGAGTGTTGGCTTAGCCAATTTGTTATGGTTGATGGTTTTGGGTAGCTTGGACTGAGTAGGTTCCTCAGTGAGACCCCCCTCCTGAATGTGATGTTAGGTTTATCTGTAATAAACTCCCTGAGAGTATTATCTGCCTTGAGTAGATGCCAGTGCCTGTTAAAGCTCTTTCTCAGGATTACTGCCCAGTTGTTATAACCAGTGATAAGTCTGATTTTTTTGGTCTTGTTCTTTATGCTTGGGTTTGTCCCTTAGACAAAGTTACCCAGAGTGAAACCCTAAGGGACAAACCCAAGCATAAAGAACAAGACCAAAAAAATCAGACTTATCACTGGTTATAACAACTGGGCAGTAATCCTGAGAAAGAGCTTTAACAGGCACTGGCATCTACTCAAGGCAGATAATACTCTCAGGGAGTTTATTACAGATAAACCTAACATCACATTCAGGAGGGGGGTCTCACTGAGGAACCTACTCAGTCCAAGCTACCCAAAACCATCAACCATAACAAATTGGCTAAGCCAACACTCACAGGGCTTTTACATATGTGGTCACTGCAGTTCTTGCAAATGGGCTGATGACCGCAAGACAGACTTCGCAGGACCAGGAGACAGAAGATACAAAATATACTCTAACATCAACTGCCTAACAAAATTTGTGGTGTACATAATTGAGTGCAAATGTAAAAAACAATACATTGGTAGCACAATTAGACCATTGCGTGAACGCATAGGGGAACACACCAGGGCAGTTAAACAGGGGGACATGAGATACCCGTTGGCAGCACATATGTCAATCTGCCCTGCTCAGTCACCCAATCGCACGTTTAAGTTCTACGGAATTGAACATGTCCCAAGAAATCCAAGGGGGGTTAACGGGGAACTCACACTAAGACAAAAAGAGGCACACTGGATTTTAAGAATGCACAGTGTGGAACAGGGTCTTAATATTGATCACGAGTTACACTACTTTCTGGGCAATTAAGACCCCCACTGTCAGTTTTGTGGGACGTTATCAGATTGATTATTATGCAAGCTCTTTATTGTTCATTTCCATTCTGACAGAGGGCTAAAGTGAATTATACATACCCAGCATAACATTACTTTATGTAAATTCTTATTAAAAGAATTTAATTGTGGTAAATACCAATGATAGATGCGAATAGGCTTCACGCCAATGAATTCATTAGGTATGACCGTCTTTCCAATGAGCAACCTTCGTCTCAATTCTCAGTTGTTTAATACGTTGTTTTGTAATTTGTACATGTGACATTTGTTCTAATTTTCTTTTATTCTTCACCAAAGAAATATTGGTTTTTGAATTTCACGTTACACCGTTGAAAAGATATGTACCGAGTCTAATAGATGGAGAGAACAATAGACTCTTAAAGATTCGATGATATACAACAAGCATGAGATAGGTGCACTATTTCCATTTCCACCCTATATGTTGGGACCCATATAAGTACGCACAAACAAACATGTTTTAAAATGGCCGCCGCATTAGCCTGACATCTTTAGTCCTTCTTTTATTCACGTTACGGGATTTTGTATGAGACCGAGCCTCACACTTGAATACACTTCCCGGCTTTCTAAACTCTGAATATAGGGAAGGGAAACCTCTCGCATGTACGCACTCGAGACCGGGATACCAGGGACGGGCGTCACGTCAGATTCTCTCTTCAGTTGAATAAGGTAAGCTTTACCGAACGCGGTGCCGTTCACAGATAGAATGCACAAATGAGAGATGGTAAAAAATGTAGCCGGCGAAGTAACCTTTTACTAAGTGAGAACCACGTCCCTGTTTTTTCTAACAAAACTCAGTACTACATATTGACCGTTTCCCATTATACAGCACTAATTATGATGATTATTTCAAGACTATGCCATCAGTCAGATAGAGTTGGAGACTTGTAGAATGGCACAGAACATAGGGGAGGTCCTGGAAATTAGTTTACTTGTCGATAGTTCCGTATTATTTTTTTTTATATTTTAGTAGCCTGTGATTCTGAATGGATCTAATATCCATAGTAGAGACATAGTCACTCTAGCGTTTATGACATTAAAGATCCACGTATTTTGGGGCTTTTCATTTTGAGATCAGGACCAGACTGCTCTAAAATCGGGGATATTTGGATTCTGACTTCACGCACGCGATATGTTCATTGGCGCCTCTATATCGTCACGTGCTTAGTCCCGTAATAGTGTTACGCGACCACCCAGTTTGTTATAATGGGACTCTGTCATAATATCGTTGCATAGATATCATGCTCCACTAGATTATAATTTCATATCATATTACCTATTACTCATCATAGCATAACTGGTAGGAGACCATGACTATAGGTTAATTAGGACTCAACTTGTTTTCACAGTACTGAAGGGAAACAGGATTTCGCCAAGGATTGCATTATTCCACAAATACAAGTGACGCCTTTACCCCAGAAACCATAGGTGGTTTGGAATTATCACCACCTAATAAGTAGGTCTTTCACTTTTGATATATATTTTTTCATATATTTCTTTATTCATTTGATTACTTTCGCTTTGACATCCGTGTGATTTAGATATTACTTTACCTTCCAGATGTAAATACCAAGCCAAGAATAGGTAGCTATGATTAAATGCACTGTATTATATGTACTTGTTCACAATACTGGCACCAAGACAGCACAAATTTTTACACGCATGAATATGCGCTAATTAACACTCCCTAGAACCTGTATACACTAAACCACACCCACCTCACTTTTTTCTGAGACTCACTACGCGGGTGTATTGTTCACAATTAGGACTAGCATAGGTTTTAAAGAACGTCTTCACTAAATGCACTTAATAGCTCTCTCCATCGTGATTAGAGTCATAGATTTCTACTCATGTTATGAATTCACAATTTATGGTGACATTGACTTTGAACGTACAAGTTGTCTTTCCAATTGGATCTTATTTTCACCCACAGTCCGTTGGGTTTTTGAGTTCCACTACTGTGTTGCTGTGATATTGGCATTAAGTACAACATGTTTTTCTGTAAGACACTTTAGTTCTTTTAATCTTTTTTGCAAACACAGCCTTGAAAAAGTCGCGGGACTACATTCCCTTGTAGCGACGAAACACGTGTTGGCTGGATGTTACGAACCACTAAGAAGACTGGCAATCAATAAAACAACCATCAAGAAGCAGAAGACTACATTTTTTTCTTTTGTACACTGAATTGAATAGCACTGTGAAAACACGTTACATCTTTATTTTGTATAAATAAGTACGTGTGCTAAGGGTTGTTTTCCGTGAAGCAGTTGGCTCCTAAACTGCCAGATGAGAGAGGCTCTTTTATGGAGGTTGTTGCAGACACTCAAGCTGCCGCTAGGCAAGTTATTCAGTCGGGCCTAGATACGGCTGATTCCGTGGCTAGGATTATGGGATCTTCTATAGCCACTAGAAGGCAGGCTTGGCTTCGTTCTTCTGGCTTCTCTGCTGATGTTCAGGCCACTTTGGTCGACTTACCCTTTGATAGGGAAAGGCTTTTTGGGGAAAAAACGGATTCCGCCCTGCAAAGATTTAAGGATAGCAGAGCTACTGCGAAATCTTTAGGTTTGCAGATTCAGTCAAAGGGGTTTGACTTCAGGAAGTTTAGAGGATTTGGGAGGTCATCCTTTCATTCCTTCCATCAACCTCAGCAGCAGCAAAATCCTCTCTACAGATCCTATAGAGGAAGACAAAGGGGTCGGCGTGGTTCTGGTCGCAATCCCTCCTCCTCTTCAGCCTCCTCTGCTCCCAATAAAGCTACAGGGAAGCAGCCCTAGATCCCCCATCCTGAATCATGTGAGGCCAGTTGGGGGTCGGGTGTCCCACTTTCTGCGAGGTTGGAAATACGTCACGACGGACCTTTTGGGTTTTAAACCTTGTGGAGAATGGGTACGCCCTTCCCTTTCGAGAATTTCCTCCCCCCTTACCCTCCTTGCCAAGGTTTTTGCTCAGAAGACCATCTGCTTCTTCTGCAGAAGGAGGTTCTTGCATTGCTACAAAAAGGTGCGATAGAGGTAGTTCCAGAGCAGGAAAGGGGTCAGGGATGCTACTCCCTGTATTTCCTGATTCCCAAAAAGGACAGCAGATTGCGTCTAATCCTGGACCTCAGTCTTTAATTTTTACCTGAAACAGGAGAAATTAAAGATGCTAACCCTTGCACAGGTTATTCAAGCGTTGCAGCAAGTAGACTGGATGGTGTCGATCGACTTGCAGGATGCGTATTTACACATCCCAATCCTGAAGACGCACAGGAAGTATCTCCGTTTTATGGTTGGGTCGCAATACTACCAGTTTGTGGTTCTCCCATTTGGTCTTACTACTACACCTCGAGTCTTCACCAAGGTGATGGCGGTGGTGGCTGCCCATCTCAGGAGGTCGGGTATTCCGGTTTTCCCCTACCTGGACGACTGGCTTCTGAAAGCAGAGTCCCAAGGATGGTGCAACCTCATCTGAAGGTAACTTCTCAGCTGTTATTCAACTTGGGTTTTTCGATCAATGTGCCCAAATCTCACCTGGTGCCCTCAGCGCAACCTGTTCATAGGGGTGGTACTGGACACTGTGTCGAGCATTTCCTCCTCCACAAAGAATTCTCGACATTCAGGAGATGATCCCTTTTTTCCACAGTGGAGCAGTTGTTCCAGTTCTGAAGGTCCTTTGCCTGCTCGGTCTGTTCGCCTCCTGCATTCTGTCTGTCAACCATGCACGCTGGCACATGAGGGCACTCCAGTGGTGTCTCCGCAGGCCGTGGTATCAGCACAACGGAGACCTCAGGGAGTCAGTATCTCCAGAGAAGCTGCAGCGGATCGGTCTTGGTGGAGCGTGGAGGTCAGCCTGTCTCAAGGAAAGCCCTTTAATCTTCCTCCAACAGTGGCCACAGTGATAACGGATGCCTCAACCCTGGGGTGGTGCTCATCTGGGGGATCTGGAGGTCAAGGGTTTTTGGTCTCCAGAGGAAAGATTGTCTCATATAAATCTTCTAGAATTGCGGGCTATATGTTTGGCGCTCAAGGCCTTCCTCCCTGCCCTTCGCGATCCGTCGGTTCAAGTCTTGACTGACAACACTACCGCAAAGTGGTACGGCAACAAGCAGGGAGGAGTGGCGTCGCATTGTCTCTGCAGAGAGGCTCTGCGTCTCTGGTCCTGGGTTCAGGACCATCAGATTTGTCTGATGGCATTTCACCTGGCCGGAGGTCTCGATGTGCGTGCAGACAGTCTCAGTCTGCAGTTTTTTGCCGGACACGAGTGGAGGCTTCATCCAGAGGTGGTTCAGCACATCTTTCGGATGTGGGGGAACTCCACGGGTGGACCGGTTTGCAACTCACGAGAACACTCACTGCCTGTCATTCTGCCATCTCCAGTTTCTGATACAGGAGGCGTTGGGGGACGTGTTTCAGTTGAGTTGGGGCTCACAACTCCTTTACACGTTTCCTCCCATAACCTTGGTTCTGAGGAAGATTCGCCAAGACCGGTTCTAAGTAATATTGATCGCCCCGGATTGGCCAAGAAGGGTGCGGTACACAGATCTACTTCACCTTTCATCGCACCCTCCGCTCCGTCTCCCTCTCAGGGCAGACCTCCTCTCGCAGTCGGAGGGGCAGATTCTACACCCCCCACCTCCAGAGCCTGCACCTTCATGCCTGGAGATTGAACGGGGCAACCTGAGTTCTTTCTCTCCCGCCTGATGTGGTGGATGTTATTTTATCGGCCAGGCGACACTCCACCAAGTCTATCTACTCCTACAGGTGGTCTAAGTTTGTAAAATGGTGTGGAGAAAGATCCATTGACACTTTAAAAGCCCATCTTTCTAATGTACTTCAGTTTGCTCTTTCCTTGGCTCAGCAAGGTTGTGCTGTGGCCATGGTTAAGGGATATTTGTCAGCCTTGTCAGCTTTTCTGTGTCTTCCGGATCAGCCGTCGTTTAGATCTCCTATTGTTTTAAGATTTATCAAAGGTCTTACTAACAGGTTTCCACCTACTCCCTTTGTAATGCCACAGTGGGACCTTAATCTTGTTTTAACTTTTTTGATGGGGTCCCCTTTTGAGCCCCTTCATAGCTGTCCTTTGAGGCTGTTGTCCTTTAAAACGGTCTTTCTTATAGCCATAACCTCGGCAAGGAGGGTGAGTGAGCTTCAAGCTCTTAGTTCAAAACCCCCGTTTTTATCCTTGCATGCTGAAAGGATGGTCCTCAGGACCAGGGCTGCTTTTCTACCTAAGGTAGTTACTCCATTTCATCTGGGGCAGTCCATTACTCTCCCTGTGTTTTATCCTCCCCCCTCACCCTTCCAAGGAGGAGGAGAGACTTCACCGATTGGACCCTAAAAGAGCTGTGAGCTTTTATTTGGACAGAACAAAGGATTTTCGTTTGAATGGTCAGCTCTTCGTGGGCTTCGGAGGCAAAGCTCTGCACAAGCGCACTCTGTCTAGATCGATCACCTAACCATCAAGATCTGCTACGCCCTTGCTGGTAAGGTTCCTCCTGAGGGTATTAGCTCTAAGTCTTATACTTCTGCTTTGGCCAGGGGTGTTCCAGTTGCAGACATTTGGAAGGCCGCGACTTGGGCCTCCATACTTTCGCAAAGCATTATTGCTTACTCTGAGATGAGGAGGGAGGGCCATTTTGTGCGCTCTGTCTTGCAGGATTTTTTGGTATAGGAAGGTGGACACCCTCCTCCGGGAGTGGGACTGCTGTGGGAATCTATTCACAAGGTGAGGAATCTACTGGCAGATGTATCCATCAGAAGAACAAGTTACTTACCTTCGGTAACGGTTTTTGTGGTGGATACAGTATCTGCCTGTGGATTCCTCACTGACCCACCCACCTCCCCGTTGTCCACCTTTGTATACCTTAAAGGATGCCTTGCTTGACATGTTGTTTTACATTGTATCTTCTTTCTATCTGGTACACTTATAGGAAATGCTTATGTTCTTTTAGCTTTCCTTTTGTATATGTACTATGTATATTTGTTCGAATGTTGTATACTTTGAATCTGTTGTCGGTCCACCTGTTCGCCTCGGAGGCACAGAAAAAATGGGTGGAACTGACGTCATCACGCCGACGTGGCTCTCTTAAGTCATCCGGAGTCGCGAGCGGACCCGATCTATTATGACGTCCACGTTGGCGTGGAGAGCTGGGGAAAATTCAGTGAAATGCTGACGCAGGGGATATTCACAAGGTGAGGAATCCACAGGCAGATACTGTATTCACCAGGAAAAAGCATTTCCGAAGGTAAGTAACTTGTTCATCTGACACTCTTCAGCCCATTCTTGCCCGTCTTGGGTCCATTAAAGAGCAACTTTTATTGATGGTGAGTAATATAAAGCAGAGGCCAAGCTGTAGCATAAGGAGGGAGACCACTGTTAACCAGGTAGCAGCCCATCAAAATGTGGACCATGCCTCTCCACTTGCCGGAATTCCCCCCCCCCCCCCCCTACATGTTACTATTGCACGCCCTAGGATTGGCACTGGGGTACCAGTTGTTACTCAAAGGTTTACGAGCTGGGCTGTCTGACCGTACAGATCAGGCACATTACTCCTGGTGTAACAGCATTTGGATGCAAAAATTGCACCGAATTGCAATCAGTTTATTCATGTCCCCCCCCCCCCCCGAAGGGCCGTAAGATTGGTTGAATTTACCCCCTTACCACACACTGATATTAATGGGTGTGCTACCACTGCCTGAAGGCTCATATGAAGACTGTCAAAGGATATTAATAAAGCAGCACATTGGTGTATTAGGAATACAGGGTGACTCGATTACAGAAAATATCATTATGGCACGTAGTTGAATATATGGGCCACACAACAAAATCTATGGCGGGAGATTGTTTTTAGAATTTTAAAGATCCCAGGTGTGTATGCTCTTACCACGTTTGAGCAATGTCATTGGATTATGGCAATTTAAGGGCAAATTCCATAGGATTATTCTATTCCCCACCACCAGCAGGCCTTATTATTAATACCTGGCCAGGCTGCATTAAGCACTTGCAGAATCATTCTTCACCCTTGGAGCCCTTTGCTCACTTAAGTCGATTTGATGTCTTATCAAGTCTAGCAGATATAGATTGACGTTTGGTCCCAGCTTCCATGGAAGGAGTACAGGGTTTAGTGGCTAGGGCAGACTTATTAACTAATGTCCCGCCGGAAGTTAACTCGGCTGGAGGGATACATAAGTGGTATGATCTGTTCCCATTCTTAACCTTTTGCGTATCTGATTTTGAGCCGAGGGGGCAAGTAAACCCGGAAAGTATGAACATCCCTTTTAGAATACTGTCATGGAACACTGTGGGTGCCCATACAATTCTTTTTTATTTTTTCTTCAAACTGATCAATCAGCACGAGACAGTCCTCACATGATACATCTGTAAGGTTCGATCTCAAACCACTACCCCCTCTTCCCCTCTGTGTGAATCCGTGCATACCACCAGTGTCTTTTTGTTGTGGTTATGTGGTTGTGTCTTGGGCCAGGGAACGGCCTCATGTAAGCCTCGAGTAATCTTTAGGGCGTCATACTCACCGGCCTCTGTTTAAGTCCCCTGTGTAATGTGCATGGCAGACTGTTGCATGTCATCCCCACATGAAGCCCGAAGTGCCTTCTTTATGGGCCCCAGATCTTGTGGAATTTTTTCGGGCACCCTCTGCTATGATATGTGGTCTGCTCAGCCGTCCTAGATATGTCCATTCCTCTCGTCCACTCCTGAATGGTCGGTCTGTCTGCCACTCCCCATCTCCTAGCTATGTCTCTTTTGGCTACTACTAAGCCCAAGGAGGCAACAATTAGCTGTGTTCTAGTGATATCCACCTCGCTGGGAATCCCTAGTAGCACGAATCTTGGCTCCAACGGCAAAGTTACCTCCAGCATCGTTCCTATTGGTCCGACTACCTCTGTCCAGTATAGCGGAAATACGGGACACGCCCAAACTGTGTGGAAGAAATTGCCTTTTGCGGCGGTGCAAGCCAGGCAAGATGGTGATTCTGCCCTTCCCATCTTATGTAGCCTATCCCTGTCATAGTATGTTAGGTGTAGTATTTTAAGTTGTATGAGCCGAAGCCTTGCCTTTATGCCAACTTCTCTGGAATGCATTAACGCCGCTTCACAATTGATATCCTCCACGAACCCCACGTCTTTCTTCCATCTTGCTCTGAGCCCTGTTAGCCCATCTGGGATATTGTTGATGGTTTTATATGTGAAAGAGACCGCCATATGGGATAGTTCATCCTGTAAAAGCCTGCCATCTAAGGGTGCGTATTCCGAAGGTTGCTCACTGGGGATATTTTTCGCCCGCCAGGCGTGACGCAGTTGTGCATATTTAAGAAATTTGGAGTGGTTCATATCCTATTCCTGCTTGAGCTTTGCCCATGTTTTAAGCTCCCCTTTTTCAACTAGGTTCCTTATTGTAGAGATCCCAGGTCTCGAACCCTGTGAGCTTATGTAGTTTCTTAAACGAGGTCCCCTCCCAGAGCGGTGTGTTTCGCTTGATTCTTCCCTTTCAGCCCAAGGTCCTGTTAGCCCTTGTCCATGCCAACAGGATCACTTGAGTCACGGGCAGCAGACGTGAACTACCCTTCCCCCGTAGGTGTAATTGAAGTGTGTATGGGGCAGCATTTCCTCCCTCTCGGGCAGTATGTGGGGTGGTCTCGGTTTGTGGAGCCAATCGTTTATAGGTATTAAGTGGGGTGCCTAATAGTAGGTTCTGTCTGAGTGCTATTCTGCCATTGTAGGGATTGCGTGCCAGTGTCCTAAGTGAAATTCTAGGGTGTCCCCCCTTGCCACAGTAGTGTTCTAAGTTTGCTAGCTATTTCTGTGAATATGGCTGTAGGTAAGGGATGGTACGAATTTTGGAGGACATATAGGAGTTGAGGTAGGGTGATGCTTTTAAAGATGGCCGCTCGACCAAGCAGGTTAAGGTCCCTCCATCTCTCCACGTCTAATCTAAAGTTGTTTAGAACTAAATCTAGGTTTTCCCTCCTACACACCTCCAAATGGGAAGTAACAAATACCCAGGTATTTAAAGCCCCTTGACACTACTCGTAATTCTCCAGGTAGGGAGCAGCGGTGTCCATACAATGTTGAGCAATGAGGAGTGGTTGAGTTACGGGTCAGGTTTTAATTTAATTTGTTTACGAGAAACTTGTTCTCCTAATGATTTCTTAATAAATGGGTACCGCTCCTTTTGTGTCACTGCAAATCCCTCTATATTGGGACGATCCAAGAGTGGTATAGCGTTGCTCAAAGCAGTCAAGCAAGCATCTGTAAAAATTGAAATCCTTTTGTTTCTCTCCCTGGCATCAACTACTTGTAATCTGTGGCTTGGACCTTGTATTACTTGTAAATTTCTATTATAACATCTTTGACAATGGTAATTGTCAAGTGGTAGAGTACAAGCTACAGAAATGAATAAGCCGCTGTGTATCCTATGGGTTGGTGATTTTAATTGTCCATTATGTAAATATAGCAGCCAACGTGTTTTTTGGATGGAAGATGAGGATGGCCAGCCAATGGCCCCTTTTATTCACTCTGGCCTGCGGAAAGCCCTAAATGCTATAATGGCTGTTAATGATTTAATCCCTTTGAATGATTGTGTTAATGACTCCAATTTGTTTTGCCCAACCTATATAGGGGGTGGTTGCATCGGTTCTTTTGATTTTATGCAAATAACTAAAAATTGTATTACCCTTGTGCAAGATTTTAAAATTACACCAAACTGTTCGAGTAACCATAACCCTCTCACAACGTATCTTCATGTAAGCTAGGGACAGGACGATCTAAAGAATCACCTATTCAGCACAATCAAAATAAGAAAATGAGGCTGAAATGGGACTGGGTAGAGTCCCAAACGTTGTAGCTGAATGATCTCTGGAAACGTGGAGCTCCTAGATAGTTGCTTGAAGCAGGATGGTACCCCCTCAGAAGTAGTACGGGACTACAAATCGCTCTGTTCAGCAATCTCTTGGTCTCTTGTAAAGGGGAACAAACCCACCCCCTCCTAAAAAGACACCAATGTTGAGTTGGTTTAATAACGAATGTACAGAAGAACTAAAAGGGGCATTACACGCCATTTATCGGAATAAAGAGCGAGTAAAAATCATTAGGAAGAATTGTAGATTTGTGATTGAACAGAGGAAAAGAGAACTGAGGAATAACCTGCACCATAGACTTTATCTCGCAAGTTTTCTGTTAGGCAAAGTGCGCTTTTTGGCATCCTTTCCATGTCAAGGATGTTGGTCAGACAAATTGTCTAAACAAAGCACCCTGCACTTTGTATTATTTTGCACACTTTATAAAACGAGAGCAAGATTTTGGCTTCCATTCTTGAGCAAGCAACTTCCTTACCTATAGAGAAGGTATTGAATACCTGTATTCATTGGCCTCTATTGACCGCTGTACTATAGCTGTGAACTTTATTGAGGTGGCCTTGTCATCGGCAAGCGATATGGGTAAAGACGGTTATAGGGTGCTATGTTTTGCAACTCCTATATTAAGTGTGTCCAATCTTTTTATAAGGGATGAATTGTTACCACAAGTCGGTAATGCCTTCTATCTTATTTGATCCCGATGCCCTAATTCAAATGTTGTAACATCTTTTGAATAAGGTATTCAATTAGGTTTGATTTTTATAACTCTTCAACAAGTGTACCTCCCTCTTAACCTGGTGTACCTGACCACAGGTATGAATTGCTGGGAGATATGCACCAGCTTAATGACATCCATTTAGGTTTTTTTAATTTTAAAATGTTATATCTTTTATTACTGCAAGTGCAGTTTTTTTTAGCTAGCCCACTGAGTTGTTTTGAGCTGCCCTTCCCTGAAAATAACAGTCCGAGTGAGATAGTGGACCCTTTAGGAACCCATTTTCAAGGACTCTTTTTGATGTTTTTGTTTCTTTGACCTTTATCTTAGTATTGGGGCAGCTTTTTATCAATTTGAAGTATTATGACTGGAATTGTATAAATATATATTTTTTCTGTCCTAGGATGTGATCTGTATTTATTAAGCTTTTATGTTGTCTTTTGCACTGCGCCCTTTTATGGCTCATTGAACCGAAATAAAGTTAATGAGACTGGCTGACTGCCTGAAGAACTTAGTTAAAATGAAAAATAAACTTCTGTTAAAAATGCAACATAATTTTATTTAAATGAACACACATAATGTAATCCTTAAATAATGAATACTAAGATGTGTAGTGAAATTGTGCAGAAAGTTCTGCAGTTTTTGTAATGTTGTAAAATTGTCATGTTTGTAATTAACCACAGTACATTTTTCATGTTTATAATAAACCACATGTACACTACTTTCAGTCTTTTTTTATTTTTACATTTTTTTTTAATCCAAATGGTTGCCTTTTCTACCGCATCATCCCACTTCTTACAAATCTAAAAACCCCTTTCTCACCAAAATAAGCCATTATGCCTACTCAGCTACCAGAAAGAGTTCTAGTTGGTAAAAATTTAGCAAGTTAACATGTCCTAACTCAGATAAAGAGTTGTTTTTAAAAGCGCTATACCGTCTCTCATTAATAACAAATAAATTAAGGTGAGGGGAGGGAAAGATCTTCCTGACGCTTTGGTCCCCAAAACACACAATTCCTGGAGGGAACTTTCTGTAGGTACAAATTAGTTAACCAACCGTTGGCAAAGCAGTAGGTCTGGCCAACAGATGTACACACAGACCTTTCCCAGTAGCGTGCACAAATGTTGTTCATCACATTAAAGTCTGTTCTAGTGATAATGCCAGTGCTAGAGAAAAGTAGGAACAAATGCTGCTTTCTGTAAACAATTCATATAGAAGGAAAGGAACCGAATGTGATGCACAGTATAGTTTAGTTTATAATTCCGATTTGGACCAATTCCTTTTACATTGTAATGAAAGCATTTCCTGCGAGGCGGAATGCTACCTTGCCAGCTGACAGCATGAAAAGAGAGTATCAGTCAAACTCTATTCGACGCAAAGGAGCCATAAAAGTGAGCAATACAGATCTAAAACAATACATAATTTAAAAGAAATACATTACTCTTATAAAACATTAACAATCTTGCAGAGCACCCTAAATCTCAGACATCCCAAAAGCTAATAAGACCATAAATCGGCAAAAAACCTTTAAGAAACCCTAAAAAACTGGGCTAAAAAGTCAGTCATGCTGTCTAGGTATCAAAAGCTACTAGAGATTATTTAACAACCCTAAAGCATAGAAACAGATAAAAGTACATTAAAAACAAATGCAAATTCCTGACTTGGACACAAACCATAAGGTCAACACGTCAACCTGGCAACCTGTTCCTAATCCCAAGGGCCCCTATCAGAAAATTGCCTACATTAAAACAGATAAGAGGGCTTGCCAACATTTGTAAATACATCAGTACTGGTCGGTCTTTCTCAAAAGGTTGGTCCTTTAAATAAAGGCAATAAGTACAGAAACCGTGTAACTCTGTAATAGCCGCAGAAAAAGATAAAATGCGAAGCGTCTTGTGTAGAAAAATCATCACATAAGCAAGACCCTCTATCCTCCACCTTCTGGCTCCCTCGTGGGACCACACGGGACCAATGTAAGAGGTTGAGTCTGAATCTGGTGAACCGGGATCGGTTTTGAGACAGCATGGCTTTGGCCAAATAAGGCTCCATTGAAAGGCAAGTTATCAACCAAATATAAGACCGAAATGTAGGTTTAGTGTGTTCCTGCGCCTCCCTTACAGCGCCCATAATGCGGACAAAGTATTTATTTGCTCAAATCAAATCCTTTTTAGGTCTCGCCTGAGCCAGCGCATGCGTTGCTCTGCGAGACATTTAGTAGGTGGGTTTTCAAAGTGCTACCCCATGCTTTGGCTGGCCTAGCGCTTGCGTTCACCCGCCAGCTTTCAGTGCCCGATCAGGCTTCGTCTTTCCTCTCTCTTGCTCTCTGAACGTTCCTCCGCCCCTCCCCCACCGCGTCTCGCGTTAATTCGCACTGCTTTCGCTGCACACCAAACAGAGCCTTGATGACTGCAGTGACTCGCTCAGGCTTTCGACCGGCTTCAACTTTTCAGGTACTTTCTTTCTCAGCATATACTTGTTTATGCCTCTGCAATCTTTGGCATTTTGCATAACCCTTTTACACGAAATGCTTGATATTGCTTTCGGATTAAAATCTTATCTCACGAGCATCGGAACCACACAATGAATGGTATGTGAATGCTTGTTAGCAACGCTTAAAGTTGTGCTTAATGTTGCTTGTACACATATATTTTTGTCCATGGCAGTGGGTGTGGGGTTTGAGAGGGAAGGCATGCATTTGAATTGAGCCACTTTCCAATGCAACAGTTGACTTGTATTTCTGAACTATGAAATTATCACTTCATGAGTAGTCATCCGACTTGCTCTCTAGTTATGAGAGATAGATAGATAGATAGATAGATAGATATATATATATATATATATATATATCTATCTATCTATCTATCTAATTTTTTTTTTTTTTGCATCTCCCGAACGTATTTAGGGCTTTGACATTGGCTCTGTTTCCTAAGAGTCTCTACTGACCTTTACCGTGGAAGGTAGTTTTCTAAGTTGACGACAAGACGTTACTTTCAGCCCAGTATTCTGGTTATCTTTAGTAAGGCTTATGAGTCTGCTTAGCACCCGTTGTTAGTCTTTCGGCAGTGCACTGATCTAGTGTGGCAATCATCTACAGTAGCTTCTCTGACGCAGGTGGGAGCACGATTTTGACAAGTCATACCACAGAATTCATGGTACTTAAGATGATGCCGAAAGTAATTAAAGCATCTGTGTATTTTCTGTATTGCTTTTAACTCAGTCATTCAAATCAGAATCCTCTTGTCTGTCTTCAAATACATTTTTCGGTGGTGTCGACCTTCCAAATTAATACTCATATTTGACTTCTTAGCCCATTTTTCTGCTTATTGAAACCCTGCTGTTTTCGTCTGTGTTTGCAAGTTATATCAAGTATTCAATTAGTCTTCAGAGGAGTCCAGCAATCAAGATCTGGCTGTTTGTGAAAGTGCGGTCTCTCCTTTTTATTGTTCGTTAGGATTGTCCCCTCATTTGTTTTCCTTCCTCGGTCCAAGATGAAAATAAATTTTCAATATTTCAAATTCATTCTTTGTGGTTAGTTCAAGATCAAGTCACAATTGATTTAATAAATTCATACATTTCAACTTGACAATCGCAATAAAAATCAGTGTTTGGCAACAGTCTTTATAAAGAAACTATGGTTAATGTTAGTTGCGGATCCCGTTCCAGTATTCTCCAAAGTATGTTTGCTGCTTTCCATGGCCTTTCCCAATCTCCCTCTGGCCCCCCCCCCCCCCAAAAGAACCTCTATCATGTGGTAGTAATATGTTTTAATTGCATTTAGGGGACATTACATCACCCATATTTTTGAAAGCTTTTCCCAAGCACATTTAGTGTTCACCAATCTCTTTACTCCACTATCTTTAAAGGACATATTGTGAGGACCCGCATTCTGTGTAGATCATTAAATTTATGGGCAATGTGAGATGGAATGGAGGTCTAGGCAAAATGTACATTATTCTTGGTTATCGGTCTCGCACCCCTCATTACCTTGCCCACTACATTTGTGTGGGGCCGAACAGTGTGTTTCAGTCACTCGAAGGAATTTTACAGATGTGATGTCCATTGTACTTGCGGAGTCGCCCCCCCCCCCCCCCCCCCCCAAAGGGTTGAAATCCGTTCTAAAATGAAAATTCTGCTTCCGCGTAAACGAGTGCAGTTGTAAAGCATTTTAAATCCTCAGAATGGAGACTACAACTGAGGTGATCATTGTCGTAGCACACAGATGGTAGACAAGCATTGGCATAGCCAATAGGTCTCGCTTTTGGGACCTTATAAGTTTTTAGCCATGCAACAGTTGATGTTGCACCAAGGATGTTGTGCTGCATAACTAAGTACTTATAAGGTCCCAAAAGCGAGACCTATTGGCTATGCCAATGCATGTTGTAATACCAGTCGGGTGTTCAAACAAGTCAGGTTGGCCCAATTTGCAAGTAACAGCCTTTATGTGTAATCCATGGAATATAGTGCCCTTTCTAAAGTCAGACAGTCCTCTATAATTGCACGGTTGAGATTGAGCACTGGGTTACACCATACCCTGATCCATCTGAGCAAGAGTGCTAGTTGATTGCATATATTGCCAACCCCCAATTCTTCATGTATTAAGCGGGTACTGAGTGTGGGGCGACTATTAGACTTTTTGATAATGTATTTTCTACAGACTGAAGATCCCTCATATTATGGTAACCCCAGATATCACTGCCATTACAGGCAACTGAAACACATGTTCACTGATAGACTTTAATGAGTGCCTGTATAGGTTTGGCCCCAATCTTTTAGCAAAGTCAAGGGTTGGAACTGTGGTTCTTGAGAATGCATTTAATTTTTATCTTCTTTTTTGGGGCCTAAAAGCCTCTTTCATAAAGGAACCCTAGGTTTCCTACTTCCCACAACTCTCATAAAGGTCACCAAGGAGTCCACCAGCTGGTGCAGACCTACCGCTGTCCGAGAAATTAGAACAGTCGTCCACAGAGTGGAGGGCAGGCACTGCCAATAAACCAGCCCTCAGGATGTCTTTACAAGCTGCTCGCAGATTGGGGCCCAGACTATTAAATGTATAAGCTAAATAAAAAGGAGCCTAGATACACCCGTGTCTTACCCCTTGTGTAGGTTCACAGCATATGGGACGTCCTCTGGCAGACCATACCTTATCGAGGCCTCATGATTTAGGTGTAAATCATGCAGGAAATTTACTATGTTTTGGTCCACCCGAGATCAATCGGTGCAAATCCCCCCCCCCCCCCCCCCGCCCCCCTCGAAGAGCTTCTTACGAGCAGGTTTACTAAAATCCTTGGCCATATGACCAGAAATCCGGTGAAAGGCAGTCCAGACCTCCTCATCACACTGAACCGTTACTAGGCAAGTACTAAAGTCAGATTTACAAATACTATAGAGGTTTCTAACAAAGGATTCTGGTATAATTTTATCCGGAGGCTCTGATCCTTAGTAACTACCTCCCTGCCTACTACACCCATGAGTAGCCCAACAATTACCCCTATGTCCCAATCTACGTCAAACACCAGAGGATTATGATCACTAAATTGGTTCCATTCTATCTCAAAATGTTTGGCCTAGTGAATCACCATTGCAGGAATGAGAATGTAGATTTTCATCAGCTTTGATGGACAGAAAATCTGGATTTTATTAAAGACACGGAGGCTAATATTATGCAATCCTCTTTATTGCCGCCACCCACAGCAGCATTGTTAGAACATAGAATACAACAAACGTTCTTTCCAACATATCAAAGATCTGGAACCTCCAATACTCTTCCTTCTTTTATGCTGCAATTAAACGAAAACCTAAGTCCTTAACTCCAATAACATCCAGGATGCCAAACAACTTCAGACGTAAATAAGATCCATCTTCTTCGTTGTTGTCCACGTGCAACAACCAGATCTACTGAGCTTGTGAGCTCAAGGGAGGCTTTTCGAAACAGGAAGGGGTGGGGGCACACTTCCTCTCAATCCAGCACTGTTTGCCCCGATGCAGCATAATAAATGCAGTGCATGTTAACTCTTTCTTCGGTATCGGGCTTTAGTTTTTCACCCTTGTTGGTGCAGAAAGTGCTGTGTATCTGTAGAGACCTGTTTCGGGATAATTGTCCTTCATCAGCAGACAGCAATGCTGTTTTTGGGGGGGGGGGGGGGGGGGGCTGGAGATGATGCCCATAGTCTTCTCAGGTCTCAGTACCACTCGCTGGGCGCAGGTGCATCAACCAGAGCTCCTCAGCTCGTTAGTTCTAGGGACCTGCTGGTATTCCAGGAAATTTTGCTAGGTCCTTCAGGGAGATGCATGATCAAGTATTGGAATTGGGCACTTCAGGCTCAAAGTGCCCAGGGATATTGGGACCTCAGGATCAGAGGACCACAGGATTGGACACAGCACGATTCAAGCATAAATCATCACAAGATGTGGACCATTTGCTAGTAAAGGCTCTTATAGGCAGTGTACCAACCCTGAACTGGAAATATAATTTCCGCTCGAAGGGCTTTGTGATAATGTCCCAATAACGATCTAACTCGGGTACCGATTTACCACATAAGAAACGGCCAGTAAGGGAAGCTGACTCAGTTCCTCACCAGATCCGTGTGGGCTATTTCCCAGTATTTAGCTTTCAAGATCTGCTTTGGGGGAAAGATAGCATTCTCTGGATCATCCCACAGTGAGTTCATACCCATATAAAATAAAGTGTCTCTAAGCTGTCTTAGCGATCTTATTTTGCGTAACCTATCCACCCTAATTACATTTAGGAAGCCGGCCGCATACTCTGCTAGCTCTGAGTTGGACCATAGTTTCCGCCAGTACAACAAAGGACGCAATTTTGCAATTTCTGCGATTGGCTTCCGCCCAAGGTCAATCAGCAATGGGCGCATCGGGGTCCTCTGGGGCAGTCTCGCTATATTTCTAAGGAACTTATTCTCCGAGATGGTTAGTTTGGCTAGGTTCTCGTCGCCTCAAAGTTCAGCACCATATAATGCAGAACTAATTACCTTCATACTATATATCTCCATGGCGGGGCTGATTATCTTAGTAAAAGAGGAGTTATATTCTTTTAACAATACCCCTGCCAGTTGCCTATGTTTCAATGATGCGAAATCAACTTGATGTGAAATCAACTTGATGTGACCATCTTAGCCCCTCCTGGATATTAACCCCCAAATATGTGAACTCAAAACGCTCTCCTTACCTGATCTTCTTGCTCTTCTGTTCGCTCTTGAACTTCCCCTTTCTTTTTGAGGGTAAAAACTCCCTGGCTGGTATCCAGACTGCAACTGGTAATTAAAGTTGTATGGCCTGAATCCCCTTGAATATGAGGCCCTTGTGATGCCTTGGCCTCAGCCGGGAAAACGACCTACTTCTCCCGGCCCCGCCAAAAACTCTTCTTTCAAATATATATATATATTTTTTTTTTAAAACCTTTATTACAGTTTCAGAGACATACAAATATGGGCCTACAACCAACAGGCCGGCCGCTAATGCACAGTGTAAACCTAGGCACAGCTTAACATTCACATCGATGAAGCAACAAAAGAGCTACTGGAGCGCTAATCAACGCAGCCGGCCGCAGCCGCAGTCCATAAACAAGCAAAGAAAGGTTTCGTATTTTGAAAAAAACGAGAAAACATCACACACACAAGGCAAAGGGGGTTAATGGCAATAACATGTGCTCCCCGATCAAAGGAGTAAACAAACCCAAGGAGACAGAGAGGGGGGGGGGGGGGGGGGGGCAGGCAGAAGAAACCAAAGTCGCATGTCGCAGGAGCATATAGGAATGCGCGGGCTAGGGAGACAGAGCAGCGTCTGGGGCGGGGCGCAAATACCTCCACGATAGGAGTTCCAGGGACCCCACACCTTAATCCACTTCCCAGGCTTGCCTCTCGCCACATACACCGTTTTCTCTCTGAACATACACCAGTCCATGTGTTCCTTCCACGCTGAGACCGTTGGTGGCCTCTGGGAGCCCCACAATTGCGCAATGTCACGCTTCGCTACCATATAGCCCAGAGTCACCCACTGCGTCTGCATCACATTGTAATCAGTCGGCTCCCAGACATTCAGCAAACATCTCCGTGCCACCGGCAACAAGGCAACATGCGTGACTTCTTCTAACACCGCATGCACTCTACACCAAAACCGAGTCACCTCCGGACACTCCCACAGGATATGGAGGAAAGTCCCCAGTAGTCCACAGCCTTGCTTACACAGACCATCCACCGAATACCCCATACGCATCAAACCAGGCCCCGTGACGTACACTCTATGAAGTATCTTAAGCTGGACGAAACGCAATCGGGCTGGGATAGCCACCTCTTTCGGGGAGGCCACCGCTGACACCCAGTCCTCGTCGTCAAGTTCCAAACCGTCGGCAATCCATGTCTCCCGCAATGAGGTCAGCAAACCCATTCGATCATTGATAAGCTTCTTATAAATCAGCGAAATGGTGCTATCCGGCACATAGCCGTCCAATACTCTGTCTTCCAACGGGGAATACTCTGGAATAGCCGCCACGTCCGGGAACACGGAACACAAGGCATGATGAACCTGGGCATACCGAAAGTATTCCCTATCGTTCAACTGATATTCAGTTTTCAGCATGTCGAACGTCTTAAATTTACCTTTCGTCCAGAGATCCCCTACCTTGCTGATACCAATCATATCCCATTTCTCAAAGCCTTTCGTAGTACACAGATAACCCAAACGCTGGGAAGCGTACAATGGCGTTGCCAGAGTCAAGCGATCCCTCCACCCCATCGCCGCATTTGCTGCATGCCACACCTGCACCGCGACCCGCGTCGGGCCAGTCACCCGCGCATCAAGGGACTCCGAGTATAGTGCTCGATTATAATCCCCGCTTGGCAATAACAATTTGTCCATCTCAAAAGCCGGGTTCAAAGCAGGCCCATACATCCCGTGATTGATAGCAGCCAACTGGGAGGCCCAATAGTATTGTTTAATGTCAGGGAGAGCGACCCCCCCCCCCCCCCATCATACCACGGTAGGGTTAGTTTAGCAAGAGCAATCCGCGGCCACCCATCCCAAAACAATCGACGCTGAAGACACTCCACCTCCCAAAAATAGCGGGCCGGCACTACGTCCATAGTGTTCTGCAGGGCGTACAAAAAGCGCGGCAGAGACATCATTTTGAACAACGCCGCCCGGCCGAGCGGCGAGAGCGGCAGCCGCCGCCAACCCGCCACATCCGCCCTGAGGCGCTGAAGGGGGGGGAGAAGATTCCGTTCATACCAGGCCACCGGATCCAGGGTTATAAAGATTCCCAAATACTTGAACCCCGACTGCGCAACCTGGATAGGGCACCCCCGTGGAAGGGGGGGGGCCTCCCCGGAGAGAACGTACACACAAGACTTAGCCCAGTTAATCACCAATCCGGAGTTGCGACCAAAGGAGCTCAACACATCCACCAATACAATAAGCGATTTGCGCGGAGATGCAAGATACAAGAGGATATCGTCCGCATATAGGGAGACACGATCCTCGTATTCCGGCGTCCATCTAAGGCCACGCATCGAGGGGTGCCACCGCAGCCACCCCGCAAGGGGCTCCAAACAAAGCGCAAAGAGAAGAGGCGACAGCGGACATCCCTGTCGGGTGCCCCTACCCAAAACAAAGGGAGCCGACACCCGTCCGTTGACCACCACCTGTGCCAGTGGGTTATCATAAAGCAATTTCACCCAACCGATAAACCCCGGGCCAAACCCAAACTTCGCCAATGCTGCCCAAATATACGCCCATTCCAAGGTGTCAAACGCCATGGTAGCGTCCAGGGACGCCAAAATGGCCGGCTCACGGATGAATGGCGCTCTAGCGAGAACGCCATGCAATCGCCGCAGGTTCAAAGCGGTATTGCGATGGGGCATAAAACCGGATTGATCTTGATGAATCAGGTCGCCCACAACCCGGATCAGGCGATTGGCCAGTACCTTGGCAAGGATTTTGGGCTCCGCGTTTAACAAAGAGATAGGCCTGTAAGAAGTGCACCGATCCCGCGGCTTCCCTTCCTTATGGATAACCACAATAGTAGCAAGACGTTGGTCAGGAGGGAGGGAACCCGCCGCCTGAGCCTCGAGGAACATGTCCCGGAGATACGGCGCAATCTTATCTGGGCGCAACTTATATAATTCGATGGGAAGGCCATTAGGACCCATGGCCTTACCAGAGGCAACAGAGCGAATGGCCAAAGCAATCTCATCCGGCGACGAGGCCGCATCCATCAATAATTTATCCTCATCAGATAGTGATGGCAGAGCAATGTCTCGAAGCAGTAGTCGAGAGTCTTCCTCCGATCGCTCTGAGACCGGAGAATAAACCCCGTGAAAATACTCCGCAAAGCAATCAACAATAACACCGGGGTCCGTCACACGCACACCATCCACCCTCTCAACATCCGGCACCACTCGACTCGCTCTCTCCTTCTTATCCAACCAGGCAATCAACTTCCCGGCCTTATCCCCCATATCGTACAGACGCCCCTGTTGCTCCCTGCTCATACTCCTAGCAGATTCGGTAACCAGCGCCTTGTAGTCGGCCTGCTTAAGCGCCAGCACATGCAGTCTGTCATCCGTAACACCTTGCTCCAAATCAATCTCCAACTCGGTGATCTCATTTTCTAGCCGAACAACCTCCTGCGCTGCGCATTTTTTGGTATGGGAAATGAGACAGAGCCTGGCCCCGGAGCACCGTCTTAAAGGCCTCCCAAAGGGAGATGGCGGAAGACACCGACCCCACGTTGTCATTAAAATAGTGTTCCAGGGACTTAACCAGGTCTGCACGGATCGTGGGGTTTCGTAGGTACCAGGGGTTGATCGGCGCCACCCTCCCCTCCGCCCCCAAGGCGATATCTAGGTGTAGCAAAAGAGGGGAGTGATCAGATATACCGCGTGCCAAGTGTCGCACTTCCCCGATCATCCCAGCTTGGGCCGCAGGCACGAGCATATAATCAAGCCTCGAAAGACTACCGTGGGCCCCAGAGTGGAAGGTATATTGCGCTTGTCCAGGGTGTTTCAACCGCCAGCAATCAATCAGTCCCAGGGTATCCAGAAAGCCCCCCAGCCAGTTCTGGGCCCGAGGGAGGTCCCTAGGGGGGTGTCGATCCTCAACTCCGGAAACCACCGCGTTAAAATCCCCCCCCCCCCCCCCCCCCCCAAGACCAAAACCCCCCCCCGGAAGCCCAAGTAGCAGGCGCCCCAAATCAGCAAAGGTGGCCGTCTGCAGGCCCGGCGGCACGTAAACCGTGACCAGCGAAATCAGCTTACTTTCCCATCTCCCCACCAACGCAGTGTACCGCCCTCTGTCGTCATGGAGCACCTCATCCACCACCAACGGGAGAGAGGTCCTGACTAAAATGCCCACTCCCATCGAGCCAGAGGTGAAACCAGAATGGGCCAGAAGGCGATATCCTAGTCTGTTCATGGCATGGAAAGAGTTCCCTATGAGGTGCGTTTCCTGCAGAAACACGATGTGAGGCGAAATACGTTTCAAGAACTGAAGGACTACCCCCCGCTTTAACCTGTCCCCCAGCCCGTTCACATTCCATGAAAGAAGTCTCAACCCCTTACCCCCCATCCCTCCCAGCACAAACTATCCCCCTCCCGGAGAGCACCATCATAATAGCACAACAAAAAACATTACCCCGCCTTGTGAAACAAACAAACCCCAACCCCACCCCATCAACCCCAACAGAACTCCCCCCCCCCCTCCCTGCACCCCTGCGTGAGCCCGAACAGCCCCCTCAACATGCAGTGTGCCTGTCTCCCCAATATGAAACTCACTACAAAAAGGACAAGAAAAACCCCAGAAGGAGGAAAGGGCCCCAGCAAGCCCCCCGCAACCTCCAAATACCACAGGGCAAAGAGTTACAAACTGGAGTCCAGTGCAGCCACAGGTGCAAAACGTTACCAGTCCAGTCCATCGAGAGGATCACAGTTCCATTCCTACTCCGTCAAACGCTCTCCGCTCTCCGCCATCCGACCTTCCCGACCTCGACTCCTGGGTAGGGCATCCAGCCACTCTCCCACTGCCTCCGGCCGGTCTAAGTGTGAGCGACCATCTAACTCGACCCGCAGCTTAGCCGGGAATAGCATCGCATACTTCAACTCCATGTCTCTCAAGCGCCGTTTGATGGCCGAGAATCCCATCCGTTGCTTTTGAACCGCTTGCGTGAAGTCTGGGTAAAAGCTAACATTAGAGTTCTCATTTTACTGGCCCAGCCACCCTCGATGCCTGAAGGATAGCGTCTCTATCCCGAAAATTAAAAAGTCGGGCAATGATAGGCCGCGGGGGGGGCACCCACCTTCGGCGCACCCCATGGAATCCTGTGGGCCCGTTCAACAGCAAAGAACTTGCTCAGCCCTTTTGGTGCTAGATGAGTCACCACTAGATCCTCCACAAAAAGATCCACAGCAGACTCCTCCGACCGTTCGGGCACCCCGATAATACGGACGTTATTCCGCCTGGCCCTGCTTTCGGAGTCCTCAAGGCGACGATCAGTCAGGTCACTGGCGAGCTGCAACCTCCGCACCGTCGTCTGCAAAGCGGCCACATCCACCGTTAGGCTCGACGCCGCTTGAGTCAATGAGTCGACCCGGTCATTAGTTTTGGACAGGTCCGCTCTGACCAAAGTGACATCAATCAACACCGAGTCCAATTTATTAGCCAAGGTATCAAATTGCTGGTTCACCGTCGCCTTCATCTCCTCAATGGCCCCCATGACATCCAACAGAGTCAATTCGGATGATGCGCCCGAGGCCTCCTTGGGCGGCTCAGGCGATTTACGTGATCCACTAGGGGATCCCTTTGGCTGCGCATAGCGGTCCATATTGTTGGCCTGGGAATAGGCTCCCCTCCGGGTAGACTTGGGTTTCAGCTTATCGCCGTCCACTCTCGTCGTCATCGTCGGCGACCACCAAGGTCAGCACCCTCCAGCACCCGGAGGATGGCCAGGAGATCAGGGCCACCAACTGAAATAGGCCCGTTTACAGTTCAAGAATCAGGCTATGCACTCCGTCCTTAGCGCTGCTCACCCAATGTCCCGACGTCAGTTTCCGCAGATCAACTCGAAACCGAAAGCACGGGGTCCGGAGCTGGCCCAGCCTTGCATGCCGCTGTTGTTCACTTCGGACCCGGGCACTTCACCAACTCGAGTTCGGGACCAAGGCCGAAGAAGGCCGCAAACTTCAGATCGCCACAAAACCGGTTCCCGGAGTCCAATTTCGATTTGGAAAACGAGTGGCACCTTGGCGCAAGATCATAAACGGAAGCCCATCGAGAACCAGGATTATGACAGGATAGACGTGGGAGGTTGCGGAGGCCCTCGGGAGCCACAAGCCTACGCGGCCATCTTGGTTGCGCGCTAGGCTCCTCCCCCCCCTCAAATACTTTTTAAATTTCTCTTTGCGATCTCTGTAGTGAGCTAAACGCACCCACATATTTACTCATTTCTTTAATAAATTCCTCTCCAAAAAGCATCCCATTAGCTTCCATTCCGCCTTGATTGTTTGCTAATTCTGCTAATTTTTGATCGATTTTTTTAGAGGATACTTTTCCTCCTCTCCACTGAAATAGCAGTATTTGCATTTCCCAATTAACATACAGCTCTTTGGATCCACTCTCTAAATTCTTCTACATCCAAATTCTTTTTCCCAATGTAAGCATCTAACGCCATGTCAAATATCTTTGTAATTGGACCTGTCAGATCCAAAAGCCTGTCTTGGCACATTCTTAGTCCTTTATCCAGACCTTTTTTAGGGTCTCTTCCACCTTTGCCTATAAAGGCAATTATCTTTGCGTCTAATTCCGGCGTCATAACTATTTTGTTTTGCAAACTTGGCCTTGGACACTCTGAACGGAGCCTTAACCTCACGTCCTTCGGAATTTGTTTCCTCATCCATAATTGAACATTCTGCAACATGTGGAGCCGGGCTCCATTCAGGTGACAATGGGTGCTTCAACAACATTGGGTTGAACATCGACTCCCCCCCCAAATGATCTTTAACCTCAATACCACCTCCATTTTTATCTTTTGACTTATCCTCGGCATCTTTCTTCTTTCCTACTACCTCAACTTCTGAATTAAAATCTGATGAGCAACTTATTTCTATCTCTGCACTACCCGAAGACTCCTCACAAATAATGGTAGTATGCCTTCTACCATTCTGACCTCTATCCAGGTCACCTTGCGTGTCCTCAACACAACCATGTTTCGCACCTTTGCGAATTCCTGAATCTGGGTATGCGCCCTTTGCTCTTTTGGTTTTATACACTTCCATTTCTATATTCTTCCTCTTCCTACTTACTTTCCCTGATTTCCTTTCAAATATTGGCCCTTCTCCTGCCGACCAAAAATGTTCTTCCTGAGAAGAATGTGTACCTCCTCTTCTAAATTCATCTAATTTCTTTTCTATTTTCGAATCTAAATCATTCGCAAAAAATTTGAACATTAAAGTAATCCTTTCCTCCATATTCTGACTCCCTGTAGCACAATCACTCCCCTCAGACATATTTTTTTTTGTTATTTCTCTAAGAGATTTTTATTCTCCTCTTTCAAAATCTAATATTTCACCCAAATCTTTTTTTTAATGTTTATTTTCCCAAACTTTCCTATATTTCCCTTTTGAAACTCTTTTCCTCTACCTTTCACCTCCGACTCTACCGTTTGCCTTCTCTTCCTCTCTATTTCTCCCTCACGTCGCTTCTATTTCTTCCTCCCCTCGCTACAACGAGCTCTACACATGCGCGATAAGCACTCGCTACCTTCTTGTGCTCCGCGCATGCCTATTTGACAAACTCTTTCCCCTCGCGCATGCGTGCCAATTTACAATTGCGCATTACTCCCTGCCCGACCCAAAATGGCCGCACACACCTATGACGCTACCCTTGCGCCTCTTCACACCAACGGTAAGCTTATTTTTAAATATAAATTTTCATCCTCTACTTTTTCGCATGCAATTACTTCTTGAAACCAACTCAACACCTCGTTCGTTTAAAATCTAATCATCGTCTGTTTATAACTTGTTAGTCATTTGTCTAAATTTTTAAAAAACCCATCATTCATTATTAAAAAACTGGCCTCTTACTTTACATCCTTAAACCTTTCTTGCATGTTAATTTAAAACATACTCTTTTGATAGAAATCGTCAATCATTAATCATTATCTCTTTCCTCGTAAATTAAACGTTTTTCTACACCATTTATCTTTACTTATCTTAATTACTCATTAATTATTTATCTAGCATTTTAAAAAACGTTTCTTCAAACAATAAATTAACCTCTCACATACAAACTTAAATTTTTAAATGAGAGCCAAAGAATTCCAGATCTTTGATATGTTGGAAAGAACGTTTGTTGGAAAGAACGTTTGTTGTATTCTATGTTCTAACAATGCTGCTGTGGGTGGCGGCAATAAAGAGGATTGCATAATCTTAGCCTCCGGTCTTGCCATAAAATAAAGTGTAGCCCCTTCCAGTGAAGGAAGGGATGGGAACCACTTCCTGTTCATTTTTAAGAAACTTCAAATTATAATCTGCCAGGATCGTCTGCAATAGCTCTCCTTGTGGTGTGTGTTGAAAGTGGGAGTTCTCCACAAGTGATTCATCGTTAATTACACACCCAGATGGGCACTTGTGCACGTTAAAATCGCCAAGAATAAGCAGAGAGTATGAGCAATACTGCCCTTCAGCAAACAAATTAAGAAATTGGCGCCATCTTAACTTGCTTGCCATCAAGCTAAATTTGATCAGAGCCAGAATCTCTTCTACAGGAGAAACACACAATATCCAGTAACACAAGTGTAAGTAAACCACCCCCCCTTTTATCCACATCCCAGGTTTCCTGCAGGGCTATGATCTGGTGGCCTCAAAGTTTTGGCACCTCATCTACCTCCTTGTTAATGTCCGCTACATTGCACAAGTCACCTTTCCCCAAGGCACCTATATTATTTTCATCTGCCGTCTGACTATGGAAAGAGAGTATTATTAGTCTAGGTGGAGCCAAGCTAATGACCATTCTATGCATATTTTAAAGAATTGCTAAAAAATATCATCCAAACAGCTGCTCTGTCAAGCCGGACCTAAAAAGGGAACTTTACCATACCTAGCTAGGCCGTTATCAAAACTTATGAATAGTCATACACTAATGTAGGGTGTACTTTTTCATCCACAGACATACCACTTTGGGGGTCCCTTAGACTACTTGTGGAGCTGTAAACATTTGGTGAAATGCGTGGGTGGAAACCGGCTTTCTGTGCATTTAACACTAATTTTGTATTCAGAGAAAGTATGCTTTCTTTGCCTATTAGTACAAGAGCATAGCAGAAACTGGCAAATTTGCACCAAATATTGCTGAAAGAGACCAATCCTGCTTGCCCATGTTTCTCGATATTTGCGAAAATGCCATAACTGGCTGTGGTAACGGTATCACTGAATTGTGGTATAACAGAAAAAATGTGAAGTTCTGTAAATGACTCCATTAGTGAGGCAATGGTCATTTCTCCCAAATTGCAAAGCAGCACAGCTCCTATGTACATAATCCATAGAATGTGCCTGCCCTATGAAGCAGAATTTTGAAATGTATATCTTTCCTGCGCATGTCAGATTGACCTATTTCTGCGGATAAAGAAAGATAAAGCAGCTCCACTTGCCCTGAATATAGCGCTGCTGTCACACCCTGGGAGAGTGGCTGTCAAAATGAACACAATGAGGTGTGCTGGTTTTGCGCAAAGAGACCCAGAAACTGCTCTGGATATGTTGGACCAAGGTCATCTGGTCCATTTTAGTGAAGGAGCATGCAAAACACTGGAATAGCTGAAGATGGAGGCACCAGACTTAAGCTTCTTAGACATTTTCTTCTATTTCACAATCTGCCATACACTGGAGGGGCAGTTGGGGGAGTTTATGCTGGAGGCAGTGGCTGCCCCAGGCTTTTACACTTGCAAGAGAAAATGGAGGTCAGAACCAGCTAATAAAAAAACATGTACAATTAGGCCATGAAATCCGAAACGAATGGGGATAACGGAGCGAGAAGGGAATGGTCATATAGCCTGGTGATGGACATAGCAGATGAACAATGGGTAAACTGTTTGCAAAATAAAGCAGTATCCCTCAATAGTGAACACATACATTAGTCGACATTTCAGATTTTTACTGCGCTTTTGCTACATGCAAGTCAGGGTTCATGATTACGGGCTGCAACCAAGTGCGTGAGAAGATTCCACCCTCATGCAGATTGCCTCCATTTGGTACGGCAATAACCAGTAGTGAAAGTTCTGAGGCCAAATTTTCGTTGAGGTCTGCAGTATACCAGACATCAATTTTCTTCCTTTCCTATTGATAGCATTGCTAATGTTAACACGAAAGCACTAGCAAAACATTGCTATTTTTATGTTTTTACATTTGTGCGGTTAGCTAAAACAAACCAGCATTGAAAATTCAATAGGCCTCGCCTTTTATTAAGTTAACGCCATTTGATTTGCTAATGGTATTATATAGCAAATTTTCAATGCTTGTTCATAGATTACATGGATGTTGGCTCTCTTGTGCTATGTGCAGTTTTTTGTCCCAAGATGCATACATATGTTGAGCGTGGGCCCCTATAAAAGGACTCATAATTAACCATCTGTCCATATGTTCCCTTTGACAGGTAAGGTGTGAGGCAAACGTCAATGAGCCCCACTGCTGGGCCATACGTGACGTCATTAATGGGGCAATGCGAGCTGAAATTGGCTTTGCCTTCATGGTTGTCATATGCGATGCCGAATTTGATAGGCTATAGCTACTGCCCGCTTCCTGTCCCCTTGCTATTAGATAAGCGCTTAGAAGCAGGCAAACGTGAGTATGAGCAAACCTTCATAATCGATATACGTCAATGGAAGTGTCTTTACCACGATGGCCATTCTTGCTAAGGTTGCAACTGTAGTATTTGTTTCTCTTTTTAAAAAGTAAACAGCCGTCCATAAAATATTGATTTCCGTTATGATTTCAGAAGTTCCAGCTTTAGTTTTTTCCGAGATAGATGGGAGTCGGCAAATCCTACACTTTGGATTGTAGTAGGAGAACCGGGGCCAGAAACGCCTTTACTTTTTAAACCTCCCATAAAGCGACGGAGACCATTCAGAAGGATCACGAACGCTGCTTGATTGATTGCTTCCTAATATTGCCATGGCAGGAGGGCTGCCTCAAGCACCTTGTTCCGTCTGGTAGTTGGCATGCCTTTCAAGTGTGATTTCCAGGGATATGTACGACTTAGCCAGTTCTCAGCCCCTGCTGACCAGCTCACCTTCTTCCTAAATAAAAATATATTAACGTTTCATATAGCGCTTTGTACGTGTACTTTTGACGGTCTGGACGCTGTAAATATTATGTGCTATTTATTACAGCCTAAAGAAATACGATTACGTTTTCTCATCCACACTTGAAGCGAAATTATTTGTCTCGTGACACTTGACACCTTTTTCTTTTTCTCTTATGACTGGCCTAACCGTTGCCAACCCCTCGCCCCCGAATAATAAAGGTAATACTAGTGTCTTCCTGCAGCTGTTCATTTAGTGAATAACATGCTATAACCAAATTCTTTTTAGGTCTCGCCTGAGACAGCGCTTTAGCGCTGCTCTCGTGAGAGCTTTTGTAAATGGGGGATCTGGAAGTGCAAACGAGTGCTTTCAGGCCTCCAAATACAGTGCATGTGCGCCGGGCACACACACCATTTGGCAGCCTGCACACCGTTTGCTTTCACTTTCGCGGGCCGCACGGCCGCTTTGATGTGATCTCTCTCCCCTACCCCCTCCCTTATCCTACTTCCTTATAGCGCGAGGAGCTGTCTATCCCTAGCGCGCGCGCTTCAACGTTCCTCCCCCACCACAGAGTGCGATGCACAGCCGCGCGTCTTCCACAACTCCTGGGCTTGTTAAACATGCGAATGGAGCGCCCTCGGACACGCACATGAAGTGCTACTCGTCCCTGGGAGCCACGCATCACCCATGTTTTAAGCTACAGCGGAACGACTACTTTGAAAAGTGTAAATAACAGGACTGGCCCCTTCCCGATTCCAATCCATTCCCCATCTGCTAATCCCCGTCACAGTCCTTGTTCCAGGTCTTCCATCCTATTTTCACCCTCTGTGTATGTGTCGAGTGAACATAAGGCACGCAGCCTTCATTCCTCACCTGTTCCCTAGCGCAGGCTGAGGTATGTGAAGTTTTCCAGAGGACACAGGCGAGCAGCCAAGTGTGCACCAGAGAGCAGTAACACAGGGGCCCTGGGGCGCAGGAGACAAGCACGCGGCTCTGGCAAGTGGTCAGGCAGTGAATTTGTGCACGTCCTCGTGTATATTTCCATGTGCACGTGTACACTGGTGAACACTAATCTCCCGCGTACACCTCCCTGGCTGTGGGTGCACAGACCTTCCATAAAGCAACACGTCACCGGGCGCGCACTTCTCCATGACGTGTAAAGCCAGCAGTATTATGCGGCAGACAGCAGTGGGAGCTGCGGCCTCTACCGAGAGATCCGATAATGGGCTGGCTCCCAGCCTGCTGCTGCTGCCCCAACAATAGGAGCACAAACTCCAATTGTAACACGAAGAATACCTCCTCTCTGGCTTTGTAGCCGCATCGACTGACTAGCAAGGAAAGGAGAAAAAGCTAAAGACGCCTCTGCTTGCATCGTTTACTGCTTCAGAAAGACCATATTAGCATGCCCTTTCTCCGCAGCAGGCAGCGCCGGTCCCGGATCCAGACGACATGGAAATCACACCTGTGAGTAAAGGGCTTCTTAGCTCGAACCCTAGTAAGGCCGTGTTACTGTAAACAAAAGTTCTGCATCTTTTGCTGTAGCCACATCCTGCAAACAAACATTCATCTTTAAATGGAGTTACCAGGCATTTTGTCTTAGCCAATGCTGATCACCATCGGCAAAAAAAAAATATTCATGTTTGCTGATGTAGAACAACATTAAAACAAGCATTGGCATAGCCAATACGTCTCGCTTTTGGGACCTTATAAGTATTTAGTTTTGCAGCACAATATCCTTGGTGCAACAACATCAGCTGTTGCATGGCTAAACCTTGTACCTTATAAGTGTTTAGCCATGCAACAGTTGATATTGTTGCACCAAACATATTGTGCTGCATAACTAAATACTTATAAGGTCCCAAAAGCGAGACCTATTGGCTATGCCAATGCTTGCACTGGTGTATGCAAGTACAATTGGCCTCACAACAATTATTTTGCGTTGTACTCATCAAAATGGTCATAAAGATAAATTCTTAAGATTGCACACCGCAAAAGCGTGATGTTTCTAAGCAAACTGATCAGATCATGTGTCAAGACCTCATGCACATCACCTAACTCTTCCCACATAGGTGGTCACAGTACAACTACACTTCCCTCCATCCAAACATACAAGTCTGCCTGTTTGCTTAGGACAGTTTGTGTGCCATGAAGCCAAATTAGATAACCTAACATCATATATAGCCCATCGCATAAAAAGTCTTCCCCTATTGTGTGGAGTAATTTGCGTAGGTCCAAACAATTGCATTTCAAAGGGAGACAAATTGATGGGTTACTGGTTTACAAATGACAAAGAAATCTCCTTAGTCTATACCAGTCAGCTATGTGTGTCAGTCTCCCACAAACCATTGAAGTGCATCATTTCCCGCCATTGGATAGTTGTGAGTGGGGGGGGGAACCTGCTTTGGTTTGGCGTATTGTCTTGCGGTAGGCCCTAGCAGATGAAACAGCCACTTATCAAAATAAATCTACCTCTGTGCATTTGAAGGCAGGATGCTGAAGCCGTTGCGAAGCTTGGTTTTGCTGCATCAAAGCTATATCTAGACCACCTGAAGAAACCCTTTGGAAAGTTTTTTTTAAAAATTCGAATCCAATGGAATTGGCCAGCTACTTTTCTTTTTCTTGTTAAACTCTAATTTGTAAAAAGGAGAATGGGATGGCTGCTAGCTCCCTAGCAGCTATATATCCCATACCTAGCATGCATTTGTGGTTATTAATGAATGCACTGGCTTATTTCCCGAACCTAAGACAGCCTGGAGCAGGTACTGGTCAGGAAAAAATAATTAAAGTCTAGCCTGTTCTAAAAGGATCTATCGTAATGTTTATGGGTGTACAGTTCACAGCCCTAAAGCAGAAAGCTCTGGTATATCAACCGAACACCCACACAGCCTCACTTCATTTATTTTCCATGCCCAAAGGACCAGATTAGCCAAATCACAATTCTAAAACATTTCCCTTAATTGTGGACACGGTAGGGGAGTCCGCTTGTGCAGAGTGTGCAAATCAGAGGCTCTCTCTTTGTCTGGCCTTGGTAGTGAAGATATAATCGAAGTTGGTATATTTAAAATGAATAGTTGTAAAACAGCTGTTTTTGCTATTATTCCTTATGACTAAAATACACCAGTGTTGAACCTAACCAATGAACTCTGTAGCCTAGTTACTGTTTTGTGAGTATTGGTGTATTAGGAAGGAAGGATTAGCGAGCTTCATTTATTTTCCACTTCTATTTATTATTGTGTTTATCAAATCTAGCACAGTATGCCTGCCAGGGTACTTTTATTTATTTATTTATTTATTTATACATTTTCATCACATACAAACAGCAAAAAATGATTGTAAAGGTAGAATGGTTGACGGGGCATGGTAAGGACATGAGGACACCTTTATTTTCACAAATGCATATGTTGTATCTTTCACTTTGAGAGTCCAGAGAAACATCCAATGTCCTGATGCCCATATAGCGGACTGCCAGCCCGCGTGAACTCCCAATGGGAGATAGCAGCAAACTAATAAACAAGCATTTGCAATGCAATAGGTCTCGAATTTACGTGAGTTTTAGCTATTGACGTTGCAAATAACAATGCCTTTTATTTTTGTTTTCGTTTTCAAAACCTAAATAAAAGGCGTTGTCATTTACAATGCCAATAGCTTAAACTCACGTAAATGCAAGACCTATTGCATTGTAAATGCTTGTTGTATTTTCTTGTCAATCAAAGGTCAGCTGATTTTTATTTTTAACCTGTGAGGTATTTTGACGTGCTTTTCTCGTTTAACGTCTTTTGTGTTTAGTTCGAACGCCATTTTGTGGATCTGTTTTTGCTGATATCTCTTTTACAAACCCCTTTACACCTCTCAAGAGCTGTTTGAATAGTTGTGGGGTTGAAGCTGTATGTGTGGGGGGGGGGGCGGTTCTACAACTGCGTGGGGGTTCTCAGCAAATATCACTCACTAGGGCAGCAGTGAGTTCAGAGTCCCTCATGGGTCTATGGAGTGGCTCCCCACCCCCTCAAACATCAGCGACTCCCTCGGGTGCTCCCGTGGAAGGTTCACGGGAAGCCCCGGCGCTGGGTGTGCGCCAGTTTCGCGAGGGGCAGAGCAGTGTCTGTGCCTCCTCAGAGACCTGGCACCAGGGAGATGCAGCCCCAGATAACCACGCACTGTAAACGCACGGTCAGGGGGCGCTGCTTTCGTTAAATGCACCCGCTGTTTTTTGTAATCTTATTCTATATAGTTAACACTCGTTTATCCTGCTTGAAAACGAATTGCAATTACTAACTTAACAGCGACAGTTCGCCCAATGTGTTGGTTTTTTAGGTCTCGCCTAGCTATTGCGTAGCAATTGCTATGCAAGACTCTAGTAAGGGACTCCCAAAAGTGGATTGCAGGGCGAGCACGTGCACAATAACTTGCATCGTGCCGCCATGCAATCCACTTTTGGGAAGCGCTTCATCCCACTGGCGCGTGCACCTACTTCAAAGGGTCCGCTCCCCCGCCTGGAATGCGCTCCCCCGCCCCTTGCCGCTTCAAAGCCCGCGTTTAGCGAGATTAAAGTGACACTTCAATCTGGGCGCGAGACTGACGTACAGCAGCGCACGGGGAGCTCGAGCCCACGGGAAGACGCACGCTACTTTTGTCTTCCTTGTTAATATTGCAACACGCTACTAGGAAAAGACGTAAATTATGTATTCATACCGTACAGCTGTTGCCCAGAGCATTCTTGGAACTCTAAGTCAGCTGACCACGTGTGTCGTCATTGGTAAGGCCTGCTGCGGTGAAACCCATCAGATTACATATAGCGCTCCGACGCCTGCTCACTGAAAGCCCCCACTAAATTCTCGCTGCACCTCAGACTGCTTAGTGCGCAAGTTCACCCTGGAATGTACTCGTAAATTTAAAGTGCTTTCTAAGGGTTGCGTTTCAGTTTACCTTCGTGGCTGCCAACTGCATTTCATATATTTAATTACGCGATTTGGGCTTCTGTCATTTTACCAAAACCTTGAGCAAACACCATGTCACCCAGTGAATCAAAGTTCTCCTCTCTGCAGTGTTATTGGAAGGATTTTAGGGGCTCGGGGAAGACCTATTTTGGGGGCCCCTGTTTGGAACAACTGAGTTTTTTATTACTCATTTTTGCTGACTGAAGTCTATGTTGGCTAGCAATATTGAATCACTGTGTATAATACAATGGGATCAACCACCATAGAGAGAGCGCGGCCGCACTAGAACGTCTATGCACTAACCCCTATTACCCGTAATTTTGCCACGCCGCTTTCACCTGTATTTAGATATCACCACTTTCTGGATAAAACTTGATGTATCAAATTCGTATTCTATAGTGTTACCTTAGTATCGATTCAATACGTCACACAGGCATTTCCTCGTTGTAAATAAATCTCGCTTCCTTCCCGCCCCCCCCCCCCCTTTTTGATGCGAAAAACCTGTTTCCAGTCGGACCCGACAACTGGAAAACTAACACTGTAAATATACCACTACCCATTTGATATTGTTTTCTTACTTTACTGTTCCTTGTTATTTCAATGCATTATCCCATTTACACCGTATTAATAATGTACTCATTACCAAACATGTGGCACAAACCTAACGTTATCATGACGTGTCACACATGTTTTGACTCCAATATGCCTCTCAAATACTACTGTGACACTCGATGCATATAATCTGCTTTTTTGCCTTCTCTCAATGCGCTGTCTACGCTCGTTTATCTGCTTCTTGCGCCCTCACAATGCGCTTTCCACGCTCAATATGCTCTCGTCTATTCCTTCTACCTCCATTCGGTCTCGTTCCAATCCAATGAAATTTCTCTACCCTACTGTACTGGTTTAAATCTGTCTCCCAAATATTCGTAAACGGAAAATGTGCCCTTTTTCTTCCTTTTCTCTTTCTATTGTTTCTGCCTAGATGTTTATCTTCCTTTCAACTAACAAATATGCTACCTTGGTTTAAATAACACATTACATGTGATGACCGCTGGTTTTTCTTACATTGTTATTGGACCTTGTTTAAAAAATGTTAATCCTATACTGACCGGTATATTTAATTTAAAATGGCCCGCTACGAATATGCTACCATGTCTATGATCATATTACATGTGATGACCGTTGGTCCGTCAAACATTACTATTGTACCTTGATGAAAAAATGTAATCCTGACTGACATGTATATTTCAATAACGCTTGTGTACATTTATGATACATCTATAACTTGTATACCATTCTGCTCACTGCACCTCCTGTCTTCCTTCTCTCAGACCCTATTCGGCGGCCTTTTACTATTCCCTCCCCAATCTCCCATATTTCCTTTTCTTCTTGTGTGATCACCAAAAATTTGTTTTCTTGCCTTTTCCTCATGTGTTGTCTTTTATTCCTGACGATCAATTACTCGATCCTACTGATCTAAACAACCGTACGTCTGTCGTTGTGTGCCTTTCCTCTCTTTCCCTCTTCGTTCCCCACCTACCTATTTATTGGCTACTGCACAAACTAACAGAATTCACTTTCCTCTTCGTTCCCTTTCTTTCACCAACCCTATTAACACTCCTCCTTTCCTTCTTGGGGATTCACACCACTCTCCTCTTTTGCTAATTATAAATGTATGTACAGCCCTGAGGAAGCCCCAAGGCCGGATGACCATGTAAAGGGGTGAAACACGTGATGGCTGTTTCTTCACTCACTCTTATGGATAGAGTGCCAGTACTACCATAAACACCTTACAAACAATCATTGGCATAGCCAATAGGTCTCGCCTTTGGGACCTTTATAAGTGTTTAGCCATGCAACAGTTGCATAACTAAATACTTATAAGGTCCCAAAAGCGAGACCTATTGGCTATGCCAATCCTTGTCTTAACATGGGCGGTTGCTCGAATGAGACAAAAACGCAGTGTTTGTCCGTAACCCCCTATTCACGGCGGTGGATCGCTCCAGTACAGTAGTCCCAAAGGCATCTGTTTTTATGGATGGAAGACTCCACTCTGCTGCGCCTACGCATTTTCTGACGAGGGTAGGTGCAGCACATTCAGGCGGCGTCTGAGGAGGCGATGGTCTCTGCCTTACCTGAAGACCAGAGGGGCTCAGAAAATAACCAGACAATAATTGTAATTTATCGGCACGTGAGTCGGGGGAGGACGCCTTCAGTGTTGTAGAACCGTCCCAGTTGGACTGTCTCACATGACTGGTTTCTTATCTTTATGGGACCATGTGTTTGGCCCCATAAAGATAAAAACACCTTTTACGCCAGCAGTAAGTTGGGGCAGCCAGTCCAACTGGGACGGCTCTAAAAGAGAAAAGTGCAAGTCACTAGATGCTCTTTTCCAATGGCTGGCCACCGTTTAGCATAACCGGTGACGCCAGCCAATGGAAAGGAGGGGTGGGGCTTAAAGCCCACCAGAGAAATCTACCCTAAAACATTAATTCTCGCCAGCGAGACTGCGCATGTCTGCGCACTCTTACGCCAGGCGAGACCTAAAAAGTAGCAATAAAATGGGCTAGAGGTTTGCCCCACTGATGGACCCCCTGGCACTATCGGAGACTTGCTCATTAATTTTACTGCATCATTTCAGACCAAAAGACAAGATATGTGGGCCCCCCTATTATATAGCGATCTCTTACGACAACTGCAATGAGGGGTTTTGAGGGTTCAGGGAAGAGGAGCGTTGAGGGACAAACGGGTTAAAAAAAATTGCATAATTTACTTTTTTTGCAAGCCAAGAAATCTCAAACCGTAAAGCTAGGAATTAGAACGAAAACAAATGCCTTCCTCTGAAGGAGTGCCATGTTAAGAGATCTCTGAAGTTGACTGTGGGATAGGGACAATCTGCTTAAACTACAATACAGCTACCCATGCCTCCCGAGTGTCGCCCGCTCCTGTTTGCTGGTGCCAGAGAAGAACCAACGTCCTAATATCCAATCATCTAGGTGATATATAGAATGCCAGTGGCATGTGTTTGACTTAAAGGTCAAGCTTTGTAAAACAGTGGCTAGACTTGATCAAGAGAGAGGAGAGGAGTTGGCCTAACGGCTAGGGCGGTCCACCTCAATACTGGGGAACCGGTTCGAGTCTTGGCAAGGACGCACAACATCCTGTGATTCTGGGCAAATCACTTAATCTCCCTGTGCCTAACAAAAACTAATGTGTCCTCATGTAACGCAACTGGTGCTCGTGTAAAGCGCTCTGATACACGATACCCTTGGGTCAAGTTCGCGCTATAGGAAACTGTGTAAAAAAAAACAAAAAAAAAATACTACAAAAATAAGAGCTCTGGCTCACTGCAGCTTGATAGATTAAGGATTATAGCGTTTGGTGGGTAAATATCCTTTTCTGTGGAAGCACACAACTTCCGCCTAGTTGAAACTTCCACTTCTGGCCATCAACATGTGTGAGAGCCAAAGCCCCTCCATGGGTCTCCTTAAAGCTTTTTTAGGTTGTTCACATAAGGTTTGCCTACAGCTTTCCTGTCACGCCATATGTAACCAGCATTGGCATAGGCAATAGGTCTCGCCTTTGGGACCTTATAAGTGTTTAGCCATGCAACAGTTGATGTTGTTGCACCAAGGATATTGTGTTGCATAACTAAACACTTATAAGGTCCCAAAAGCGAGACCTATTGGCTATGCCAAGCGGCCGTGGGGCCGCAAAAGTGAAAGTGATCGCGATCAAACATCAAAGCGGCCGTGCGGCCGCTAATGTGAAAGTAATTGCGGTAAAGCGCGCACATGCACTGTAGCTGTAGGCTGGCCTGGTAGCACTTTTTGGAGCCCTCTCAATAAGTCTCGCCAGACCCGCGCATGCGCTGGGTCAGGTGAGACCTAAAAATGAGTATTTGCTTAATCTCGATAATTTATATAGCACTCTTTGACTTTCTGTAATACAAAGATTGTTGTGCATAATTCTTTAATCAGTGTGAAGCATAATTGGTATTCAAAGTTGTGGCTGTTACTCTCATAAGCCTTAGCTGCGGGGAGAATATTGTGCCTTCTCTTACTCACAGGAGTACTCTGCCCATTTGGTTTATCTGCAAGTACTTGGAGTTTTTAAAGTGATGTGCGGTCCAGAGCATTTTGCGCGTTGCTTAATCGATCATGTTTGTTGGGATCTAGTTTCACTTCGAGCACGTTATTCTTGATCTGCATAACTGTTTAGTTGAACTCTCAGTCTGGTTGCAATTTGGTCCATTGCCATCGTAAGTTTTCATATTGACTATAAAGAGTGCAGTTTCAATTAAATAAGAATGGGAAAGGTTCATTAATTTAAAACATCAGAAGTTAATGAGCTTTTAATTGCTGGTGCATACGTTATTTGCTTGCCAATAAAAATCTGCACTTCTTTTAATGCAGAGTTCTCCTTTAAATGTCGTGCATTGAAATGTTACCTTAAAGTGAAACTCAGATTTGCGTATCTCCCAATTTATACTTTAATAAACTGAAACCCTATGTTTTTTATTTGTCAAAAGGATTCGCAGATCTTTGACATTTTTAGGTCTCGCGCCTAGCGTTGCACTGCAGAGCAGTGTTCGTGCAGCGCGAGACATTTAGTAGGTGAAAAACGGAGATTCAGCACTGACCTAGGAATCGCACACGCTTGTGCGATTCCTTTTGTGCTACCCCATTGGCCTTTTTGTGCGTCTTTTTATAAAAGACTGCACGCAATTGACCAAAGGCGGGCGCATTGCTCCACCATGGCCTATTTGTGTCTATTACGCGCTTGGTGCGCGTAATAGACACCAATAGGCCATGTGTTTTCAATTATCGTGCCCTGACACGGGCGAGATAATTGAAATCACATGCTTGGCTGTGGCACTTGCGGCTTCTTTGTTTTCCCTATTGCGATCACGTTCATTTTCCCATGCAGGTTTTGGCATCATTTGCATCCATTTCAGCATGCCTTGGTATATATCTATATCTCCTACACACACCAAGATTGCGGTTACAGAGTACATGATTGAAAAAGTATTAAAGGATTTTTTTAAAATATAACTTTATTCTCATCCAATCTCTCTAATGTATAAAATGTACTACATGCGCCACGATGATATTCGAAATTTCGTTCAATCTTAAGCTTTATATGTTCTGGTCTACATGATTTGGATAAAGATTACATTGGTCCGTTTCACATTGCAGTAGTCTGCCTTATAAACTAAACTTTGATGTTTTAATGATTACATGATTAATTACAGATTACTCCTCTAATAGTCTGCGTTGCATTTAACAAGGTTACACTTTTACCCTAGAAAAGAACCACCTCATCAAAAATAACTCCCTGTTGGAATTTAACATTTGAAGGAATGCAGAGGTGGTGAACCATTGACAGTCCAGCGTCCAATGGCTGTTATGCAGACAGGAATCCGGTTGTGGAAAAGAGGGGAAAGAGATGGAGTTCCCAGCATACACACATGAGAAATCAAAGTTTGTTGTAAGGAGGGCTAACAGAGCATTTTGGTTTAATAAGTGGTAGATGGAACCACTGCTGCACTTTCCAGTACCCAATTTGCCCCAGTGCATCGTGGTAAATGCAGTGGATGGTAACACTTACTTTAGTAGTAATCTTTAATTTGTCTCCCTTGTTGGTACAGCCTGTAATGTGTAACTCTAGACATGTGTTTATGGCCAGACTGGCCGTAGTGGGCACCAGGCATTTCCCCGGTGGGCCGCCAGGGTGGGGGCCGGTTTTGGGCCCCTGGGGGCTATTTTTGTTATCGGGGTCTGGCAATATTGCCCCCCTGTTACAAAATCGGCCGAAACCGGCCCTATCAAACAGCTCGCTGCACCCCCATTGACCCCAGGGGGGCCGGCTGAGTAGTTTGCCGGATTAATTTCCAGTCCGGCCCTGCATGTGTTTCTGGATTCATTCCTCCATCAGTTGAGAGCAGCAAGCTGTTTTGAGGGTGCTGCTCTCTCAGGTCGCTGTACCACTCACTGAACATAGGTGCATCAACACAGGCCTGTCAGCTCAGTACCTGAAGGGGGGCCTATTCAAACGGGAGGCGGGTGGGAGCACACTGCCTCACAGCCCAACACTCTATTTGCCTCAATGCATCGTTGTAAATGCAGTGCATCATAACACAATGCAGAATATTCTTTCTCCTATACACCAAAAATAACACTTATCTGATCCCATTTGTGCCAAAGATGCCATTCTGTTTGACCTGATGCTAGTAAGAACATGATGTAATCGATACTCGTTACGAATAGTTACTTAATTTTCCTGTGCGAAGAAAATGTTGATGCAGGGCTCTTAAACACGTGTTGCACAGCATACCTTTTTAATATGAGCCTATTTGTATTTCATGTGACGTAATGGTTTCCCCCACTAGAAACCTCATTTTATTAATACAAGTCACAATAATTCTGTACTGACTTGTATTTTATACTTTTGCTATCTTTAAACTCTACCTCTGAGCGACTTTTTTGTTGAAAAAAGACACTTTGGCTGACCTAGTTAAAGTCTAAATTTTGGTAATCTTTCAATTGACGTTTAGCCTCACTTGGGGGTGTTTTAGGTGATGACCTGTTTTACTAGGGGTTTAGGCCTTTCCATGTGAACATTTTCATGCTGCATGCAGAGTCTTCTGTTTCAGACATTTAAGTGATTACAATTTTAAAGGAATAAATGCGCTCTAATTTGGTCTGCAGCTAGCCAAAACCATGTCTCAGAGCAAGAAGGCACCGCTGATTGCCTATGATTAAGCTTGCATTTGAACTCGAGACTATTTTCACAGACCTTTTAGAAGGCTTTCTTATTGTTTAATCTACTCCATGTGTGCTGTTCCGTGCCTAATTTGCGTTATGTTACCTAGGTTAAACAGTGATATTTGTGAATTTCCTCCCTTCCTAAAACCATAAATAGTGGCTGGCATCATTAAACGTATGCCTCATGAAACTATTATTTTTGATTAATTCTTCTGATATCTATTAGCCCAACCAGTCCTTGGTTTGAATATTCCAAGAATTAATTTTCTTAATTGAAAGCGTGTCAGTGGGTAAACCAGAATGACGTGTCCTCCTTCAGAATGTGATGAGGGGCCCCTGAGTCTCTTGTACCTTACATATATTAATTGGACTTTGGCTAAATAAGGACCCTTTGGAGGGCTTGCCACCGTCCCCTGCACTCCAGGGGCCTGTGTTACACCCCTGGCAGAATCAATAGTTTCTATGCTTAGTCAGATGATAGGTTTACACAGACCGCACGCAATGCCACCTTACACAGACCGCACGCAATGCCCCCCCACACAGACCGCACGCAATGCCCCCCCACACAGACCGCACACACTGCCCCCTCTTACACAGACCGCACACACTGCCCCCTCTTACACAGACCGCACACACTGCCCCCCTCTCACACAGACCGCACACACTGCCCCGCTCTCACACAGACCGCACACACTGCCCCCCTCTCACACAGACCGCACACACTGCCCCCCTCTCACACAGACCGCACACACTGCCCCCCTCTCACACAGACCGCACACACTGCCCCCCTCTCACACAGACCGCACACACTGCCCCCCTCTCACACAGACCGCACACACTGCCCCCTCTCACACAGACCGCACACACTGCCCCCTCTCACACAGACCGCACACACTGCCCCCTCTCACACAGACCGCACACACTGCCCCCTCTCACACAGACTGCCCCCCTCTCACACAGACCGCACACACTGCCCCCCTCTCACACAGACCGCACACACTGCCCCCCTCTCACACAGACTGCACACACTGCCCTCACACATTACCCACTCGCAGTACTTCAGGTCACACACACTGCACCCTTACACCCCTCACACACACACACACACCCACAGCCCGCACCCTTACACACTCACACTGTGCCCTCATACTATTCTCCCTCACACACTGCCCCCTAGTTCGTACGATGTCAGTAGGTGCCTTTTCTAAATTTTAACAAACGTTACAGGATCAAAGCGTTTCTAAACCGCATCAGTAGATTTTTGTTTTTTTTCGTCTGTTAATGTCTATTGGTGCTAGGTGTTTTGTGCTTCAATTAGAATTATTGTTTAACTTTATTTATTTAACAAATGAACAAAGTTCACGTGGACGTTGCGGTCAGAAAATGTTGTGGCGCACGCCGCATTCTCCCTCTGTTGCCACACGCATTCAGCTCACCAGGCTGCACATCCCCATATGGTTGCAAACCTTTTCTTTGATCTCCGCAGCGCGTTCTCACAGGCTCCTTTCCGCCCACTCCTCTCTCCCCTTCCGTGTAGTTCCGCCCCGCCTTCTTTTTCGCAACTTTTCCGGAATCTCGGCTCTGTGTGACTTACTACTTGCCCTCCTGCCTCTGTGCTTTGCATTCATCTCTTATATTTATTTACTTTTGAATGTGTTTCACTATTTTACTTTATGCACCCAAACACGTATGCTTTTGTATGACTTTCATTCTTTGCTTTCCTGCTTACATTCTGATGATCACTCTCTCCACTAACAGCACTTTTATTCTGTTGCGCCTCTCTGTGTCTTGAGGTCTGCCCTCGCAAGTCGCCTGCAACTGGTCCTTCACATACACTGGCCCCTTGCACACAGACCACCACGAACACTGCCCCCCTCTCACACAGACCACAAACACTGTCCCCTCTCACACAGACCACACCTAGCTATCTATCGATCTCTCTAGCTATCTATTGTCCTCTATCGATCGCCCTCTAGCTATCTATCACCATCACTCTAAATACTTATCTATCACATAAAATCTATCTATCGCCCTCAGTCTCTCGCCCTCAGTCTCTCGCCCTCAGTCTCTCGCCCTCAGTCTCTCGCCCTCAGTCTCTCGCCCTCAGTCTCTCGCCCTCAGTCTCTCGCCCTCAGTCTCTCGCCCTCAGTCTCTCGCCCTCAGTCTCTCGCCCTCAGTCTCTCGCCCTCAGTCTCTCGCCCTCAGTCTCTCGCCCTCAGTCTCTCGCCCTCAGTCTCTCGCCCTCAGTCTCTCGCCCTCAGTCTCTCGCCCTCAGTCTCTCGCCCTCAGTCTCTCGCCCTCAGTCTCTCGCCCTCAGTCTCTCGCCCTCAGTCTCTCGCCCTCAGTCTCTCGCCCTCAGTCTCTCGCCCTCAGTCTCTCGCCCTCAGTCTCTCGCCCTCAGTCTCTCGCCCTCAGTCTCTCGCCCTCAGTCTCTCGCCCTCAGTCTCTCGCCCTCAGTCTCTCGCCCTCAGTCTCTCGCCCTCAGTCTCTCGCCCTCAGTCTCTCGCCCTCAGTCTCTCGCCCTCAGTCTCTCGCCCTCAGTCTCTCGCCCTGCCTCTATCTATTGCATCACCACAGCAGCATCACTTGGGGCGCACAACATCAGCATCACTCGGGGGGGGGGGGGGGCACCATTCAACAACTGGTTCAAATATGTCCTCTCAATGTTTCAAGCTTTATTACAAATGTCACAAAGATGTTAACATTTCACTTCTGTTCTTGGATTTTCGTCACAATAAAATACACTAAACATAATTTTCACAAACATTAATTACAAAAGTTTAAGCTATTGCCATTATAAAGTACAAAGACTTTTATTTAAGTATTTTAAAAAATATGTCATTATTTGTAATATCAATACATCTAAGTCACGTAAATACAACACATATTGCCTCACAAATGCTATAGGTGTCACATTTGCGAAAGATACAACTATTGGAATTGTAAATGACAAAGCTATTAATTTAGCTATTTTACAACCAACACATAAATACAAAATTTGGCCTTTACAATACCAATAGCTCAAACTTTCCTAATGCGAGACCTATTGCATTGCAAATGCTTGTTTTTTTTTATTGGGATAGTGGTGGTGTAAGGTACCCAGTGGTGTTAAGACAAGCGAAATGGCAACTGTCCCGTGGACACACAGACCAAGTAGCTGTGTTTCGCTGCTGGTTCAAATGAAAAACGCACTTACTATTTGACAGAATCTTCTTCAAAATGTAACTTTATTATTTTCTATTGTGCTGGTATTCACATGATTTTGGGTATTACATGTGAGCATCTCGACCTAAATGTCTCATCAGTGCTGTCCTATAATAACTGTCCATTAAAAATCATCCCTTCGTCCCCGATGGATTTCGGACGGATGCCTTTCGTTAGGGGGTGGTAGTAAGTATCCAATAACCTTCCATTGTCCGTGTCACTGCCATGTGTAGGGTATTTGATCGGGAAGTTTGAATGGAAGTTTATCAAGTGTCTCTCAACCTCTATCTCTCCCTCTCTCTCTTTTGTCTAACTCCTAAACCAGAGAATCACGATTCAGGCATAGATTGTTAAAGAACATGGGCAGGTTATACTTCTACTGTAACAGTTTAGATTAAGTGAAAGTCGTTTTATGAAGGCCAGGTCGAATTGTTTTACGTTTGCAACCCTATGCCCACCCACCGGTCAAGATGTATAAAGTCTACAGATAGTACATTCCTGTCCTAAGGTCATTTACCGAACTACAAGATGAATACATTTTTCAAAGATCATTATTTTATAATATCAAAAAGAAGCCATCCAGTTCATGAGTGCATTTCAAGGACCTCGTTTGTATTTGTGGTTTGTACCACAAAGTGTACCATAAAAGATCTAAACAGAATATCTGCAATGTTTGTTGAAATTTATTTTATACAACCAAAGGCTAGTAAATCTGTTCTTGGTTTGTTTTCAACTTGTATTTGCTCATCCAATCAGTCATGCGAATAAAACTGACGTTGGGCAGTATTATCTTAAGTATTCTGAGGTAATTTATATTGGCGAATCAGACGTTGTCTGCCTATTTGAAGGAAGTCGAAAAATGAGAATAATTTAGTAATTAGTAAACTGATGCAAAGATTCTGCCTTGTAATTGTCTGTTATAAAGGATGGATCTCAATCTACACTTTTGGCAATTCCTTTCTGGAGCAGTCGGGTGACCAAGATGTTAAATTTGGGGTTGAATAATTACTGACCGATATTATTTCAAGCCAGCAACTTTATTTATTTTTCTCAAGTCTTCTTTGCTGTTTGACATTGGTCTACATGAGATTCTTGTAAATGAATTTAAGTAGTTATTGCTGAAGATTGATAGTAACTTTTGATCACTGCGGAAGTGCAGTTTTATTAGGATATTGGTGTGTAATTGACTCCAATTGGATTCAGTTGGGGGTCAGAAATTGGTGCAGCATTTGTTTGCCTGCTTGAACATATTGACTGGTTGTGCAGCAATTGTGGGTAGTTGATTTACTTCCATAATTTGCGCTTTGACCAGGGAGGTATGTTAGGATTCTTTGCAGAAATCTTATCTTGGATAGTGAAGTTCCCGTGCTCTGACCTCTCCACTTTATAAAACCAGGTGATTTATTTTATTCACAATGTAGTATTTCGTTGGCTGGAAACATTGTTTTTTTTAATATAAAATGAGTGCCAAGGTTAGATTATTTTCTCTGACGCTGCAACATTCAGTAGTTACTGGCATTTAAGACCAAGTTTGTTGCACTTTGTTAAAGCATTTACTTCCCATCAATAAAATGTATTGTAGATATTCACAATTTAGCAAATTACATCGGATCTGGTTCTAGAATGAGAGCAGTTCTCATTTTTGAGAAGACATGTTTGTCAGCATAATATTTGAGTATAAATCAGTTGTTTAGATCGACCAGGTGTATTCCTTCAAGGAGATATTTTGGACGAATGTTTGTTTAAGTGGTTTTCACAGCTAGCTTACCACACGATATAAACATTTTTGACAATTTGGGTAATAGAGCAGGCTCTAGTGGGAATCTCTTTATTTGACTTAGACGGCTCATGCTGACAAAAGAACTAGTCATATTGAATGTCTGTACTCAGTTGAGGTGCTTGATAAAGCCATTTGCAGTAAACATTTTAAACCCACTCAAGGTAAAATCACTGATTTGAGAAAATGAGGGTTTACCTTGACTATTGTTTCACATTTAATACATAGTAGTTTTGTTTATTAAAAATATAAAACAATCATACTTTCTAAATCGATTACCAGAAGATTAGTTCTTGCTTAAAAAGCCGACAAATTCCAACAATGCAATATCTTTGTTTGTAGACTTATTCTTAACAAAGCTACCACTTACGCAGATTTCTTAACAAAGTTCGCCATAATCTACAGCTATGTCTTCAGGTGGTACTGCTGTGTAGTCTAAGAGTCAGCTCCTATAAGATCACCCTCTCTTATATAATCTATTTGCAAGGTGGTTTACCCAAGTCATGTAACAAAAGCAGCATCAAAGACGTTCTCTCTTTTGCTAGCTTGTTGCAAGACATGGTGTCAGAACAGTACCACATTGTCTCTTCTGTAACTGCTTGCAAAGTGTTAATGTTGAATGACTTTGCTCCTTCAACAAACCACACTCCTTCCCTGACCAAATCTACACTTCATTCTGTTTTGTCACCAGATCATTGATCGGGTAGTGCATAGGACTGTCTGAATATCACTAGTTAATATTCAGTATGGTTAAACTTTACTGGCTAGCTTTATTTGCAGTTGAAACATTACTTTAGTCATAGTCTATATCCTCTCCATCTCGAATACTTAGCTAGTCTGACCGTAAGTCGCAGTTCACAACAAAGTTTAACTTGTCCCTTTGTCAAGGACTAGACAGCGAGAAGGTCTGAGTCTCCATTTATTACCTAAGGAAAGCAGCTGTTGTGCCACCCTGAACACAATATTATGTGAAAGATGTCAAGTGCCCCTGTAAGGAGGGGGGGGGGGGGGGTCACTGTTGGGAGGAACATTCTGCAAAGAGGAAACCCTTGGCAATCTTGTAACCCTTCATGGTAGAGGGAGATGACTATTTCTCCAATACTAAAGGCATCCAATTTCTCCTGACATCTGAAGGGAGATGAGAGCCAAGTGGAATCCAGGTATAAAAATCTAGAAACCGGTTAGATAATATGAAAGCATGATTCGAAACCAAATTGTATCAAGGGACGATGAGAGTGATGGAAAAATAAGGGAACAAATTAGTTGATGCATTCAGCACTTTGAAATGCCTCTTTATATGTGCTGTTAACAGGAACTAACCTCCCAGGTTGGAACTATGTTCCATCTAGGCTTGAAAGCCTCTGTTAAAATTCTATGGGAAAATCACTATCTTGGAGAAGGGTGGTTATATGGCTTGAGCGCACTCCCTTTATGGAAATTAGAGGTTTTCACCAGGTAGGTTAAGAAGTATGAGTTGGACAACCCTTTACTGCATTGCGTTTCCTGGTGCCCCTTCATCTATGCCTGGTACTCTGACTAGATCGCTCAATATCCCAGGTCTGTTGAAGCAGCATGGGTTCTCTCGACTTGCAGTGTCTCAGTTAATGCCACCAGTCAGTGCCACAATTCTATTTTATGCACCCATACATGGCCTCTGGTAAGTTCCTGGCTCTGTTCTTGCTAAGGAATTGGGTGTCTTTCTGATCTAACCGATAAGGAAGATGGTGGCATATGCTGGTAGTTGAACCAAGACCCAAAACAATTTGTGCCCCTTGTACATGACAGGCAAGTAACGTCCTCTCCATGCAAATCTAACCCACAAGGAATATGGTTGCATATGCTTCTGATTGAACCAAAACATTTTGTGCGCCCCCAGTACTTAACAGGCAACAAACTTCATCTCCATGCAAATCTTCATAACCTAGTTTTGGCGAGATTACAGATTCTTGTTTCTCATGTGACTCTTCTCAAACTTTCAGGATTTGCCAAGACCAGATGAATGTACCACGCAGGAGAATTGATTAACTTTTCATCTCACAACATAGTAGTAGTTACAGCAAACAAGTGCAACATTGAAGTGTATTAATGTCCCCTCTCCTTTTCTAGTGAAGCTCGCATCAACTAGGGGTCTGCATATATTTGTCACATAAGTCAAGAACTCTGACTTTGCTGGTATCACAAGCTTTCATGAAGTACTGGACAACCCAGAACTGACTGAAGAAAGCAGGCAAACTATAAAGGGTAGAGCGGGCACGGAGCCTTAAATACACTTGGGTAGTTATCTATGGGAAACTTAAAGGGGCTAAAAACAAGTTTTTTTACTAACTGTAGAGCAAACCTAAGAGCTGATCCATTGCATTTATATCATTTGTGGATTTAAATATGTTGGAGTGGATAGCCCACTGGGTTACATGCTAGCTATTTGGCAAAATCACCACCATTCAGGGCGGAGAAAACCACTAAATAAGTACCCAAGCCTGGATATATACTGACTTGGAAGGGGTCCGTGATGTCATTAAATTTGGCCAACTGTTGAAAACTGAGCTTTTGGAGCCGCTTCTGATAACTTGTTGCGAGTAAGATGAAATGAAAAAGGGGCTTAAAGCTGCCTTGTTGGTTGGATCCAGCATTGGTTGTTTGAGTATTGGCATAGATTATAAATAGGCTTTAGAAATCCAGGCAGCAGAGATTGAATGTGTCTAGCGAAGTTGCTTACACCTTTGCATTACAGACTTTATTAATAACCCTTGTGATATGTGGTAGCAGCTCTGCCTCTGCTGGAGTAAGCTGTCAAACCGTCTCCATGCAGTTAGTTTGCCACCCATGGCACCAGACAATTAGGTTGCATTACATCTTGTCACAAATCCTTCGGATTAGCTTCTATATCTCAGGAGAAAAAGCTGCTAGTCGAGGGATGGAGAGAGGTTATTCATTAGAGGTAAGTCTTAAGCAACCATGAGCACCCTCGCAGACTGAGTTCTAGCTTGACATTGCAGCTGTCACAGACCTTGTAATCAACAGAAAAGAGATATCTTTATGAATCACTACTGAGCGAGGGGCTTTGGCTTGATCACATGTTGATGTTTGTACAGGAGTTGATTGGGTCGAAGTTACTTGCATCTGCTGAAAGGGCGTATTGCGCAGAAGTTGCTCCATACAGTAGAGCTGAGTTTGTGATGGGTAAAAAGTCAGTGACAAATAACATAGGCCTCATTGACTCACAACGGAAATCCGACCTATGTGCCACTAGATTGTTAAAGCCTGTAAACCAGATTTTGTTGGGTGGAATCCTACAGACTACCATATTAGTGAAGTGTTTGGTTACCTCCTTGGACAAACACTGGAGCTTGAAGATTTGCATGGTGAGAATACTCTGTAGATCCCCTTAGGTGGATTTGTATATTTTGGCCATGTAGTTTTTGTACATATTTTATAGTTTCTCACTCTGGCTATTAGGCTCTTGTAACCAAAAAAATACACACCTACATAAAGGATATTTGGGTCAGATGTCTTCAGTCATTGATCTGTTTGAGTGTCTTTCACTGTCTTCTACCAGCTAGGACAGTTTGGGGCAAATTGTCAACCAACTTCAGCCATTGGCTCCATTTCCCTCTTAGTGACATCACTTTGCCTGATTTCATATGCACATCTGCCTGAAATCTAATGCAATTGATCCCCGTGGCTGTTGTCAGTCCTTAAGTTCACCGTTTTCTCCTTCTCTAGATCTCCTTTCATTTCTTAATTTCTAATTTTTTGTTTTCCCTTTTTCTCAGCATTTGTTAAGCAGTTTGCCAGACTGTGTGTCTGTGCTGCTTGCTTACCACTCATTTCATCAGCAGTGTTCTACATCCTGTGCCGACACTGCTTCTAAAGCGGGCAGCTGGTTTCAGTTTTGTGTTGATGGTAGATCATTGTTTTCCAAATCCAAGATGGCTTCTATATTTGAATTGAACATTTTGTTTTCTTGTTTATCATTGCAATCTTAAGCTGCAATGTTTATGTAGCTATGTACTTTACCCTTTTTTTGTCCTCTTATTCTTTTAATTCATCTTGCATATGGTTGTTGCTTTCATGCGTTTTACTGTTGACGGGTAGGTGGGTGATTGTAAGAATGGCTCATAAGGGGATGAATGAGGTCCAGGATAGAACACTGCTTGCCTAAGGTCACCATAGAACTATTGGAAAGCAATGACTGCAGGGAAAGAAAAACATCTGAAACCTATAAATCAGGGGAAAAGTCGAAAAAAAGTGCTTTTCCAAAAGTGAAGTAACTTTAGAAACCTGCATATAGTAAAATGCTTCCCTTATGTCAGATATGGATGTATACAAAACAGTAGGGAGTAAAGACATCCATTCCAGAGCAGGGAATTAGAATGTACACGAAAGCCGTTCTGTGCAAGGAGCAGACCCCTAGGCCCCTCAACAGAGGCGTAGCTAGAGCTTGTGGCGCCCGGGGCTATCCCTCAGATTGCCGTCCCGGGGGGGGGGGGGGGGGGCATTGCTGGGTCCCGAGAGACACGTAGTATCTCCGCTAATAGTTACCTCGATCATGCAAGTTACATGCACATACATGACATGGTCCAAGGCTACACAGTTGAATACACCGGTGACTGGCAGTACAAAAGAGAACACACAGACTGCATGATCTATCTGGCGACTCAGAAAAACTGCATGTGACATCCATCAGAGAGCTGCGTGAACAGTTACCTGGTAATCTCCCTCAGCACAATGCAAACATGCACATACATGACACTGTTCAGGGATCCATCAGCTACAGCTGACATTAAATGACCATTCATCATGGTCCCCCCATTAAAGCAGTGCACTTTGTGATCTGCATGGTACATGTTCTTTGCAGCAGGCACATTAACCCTCTGTGCTACCTTTCCAGGAGTCAATCCTTCCACTAGACAAAACTCTGATCTCTCTAGGAAGAACATTAATCACCAAAGTTATCATGACATTTTTATTGTTTCTGAAAATTGCTGGAGGCCAGGAAGGAGGTAGCAAGTTTTTTAAAAACCATAATATACTTGCAAACACTACACACCCACCCGAAATAGGTACCCAGTGCGGTCACACCGTTTGCACTGCCCTAACCTGCTCAAGGTTCATGTGACCTCAGTGACAGTCACAGTTACTGGATCACTGTAGCTCTAGGGTGTGCTGCTTCGTCGGCCTACCCGCAAGACTGGAGATTAACTTCAGTATGGATTGTGATGGGCAGGCCTTCAAGGTTAACACAATTGACACCACTAGGGTACACCTGCTTGTGCTAAGACATCAAGCCTTCTAAGGTCTAGTGGGGCCTTGTAAGGTCTAGCATGGGAATATGCTCCCTCAGTAGAGTGGTCTGGTGGACTGGTCATGAAGGCTGAACCCGGTTCCCCAGTTCCAAATTCGACAGCTCTGGCCATCTTGCCACATCCTCTCCCCCACTGAACACCATACTGCCCCACTGAGAGAAACTCGCACTGCCTTCAGCTACAACCTAATTGTGCCCGCTATAAACACTTGGATGTGGCTCAATTCAAATTATGCACTTGATAAGAGTAATATGCTGCCTAAAAAAAAAAGTAAAAGCAAACACTCGTAGGGAATGCAAGATTAAGTGAAGCATGTGAAATGTAAGCAGAAACATGGTTACCTAAACGATCTCTCACTCACTATTCAGAAATCAGCAAGTGGTTTAACCTGATAAGTTAAGGACATGACTACAGGGCCCTGAAGGGAACCGTTTCAATGTCCATTGTTTATATCCTTAATAAACGTAAGCAGTATGGTTTAAAAAGACCACATCCATAAACGGAGCCATGGTATGCATTTTGTTTTCCAATCCACACATCAACCAGGTATTGCAGCACCTCCAGGAATGGTGCACTTCCCCCCCACCTGGGGACAACAACGCTGTTCAAAGAAAGACGAGAAAACAAAAGTAGCGCTTCACTGCAATGTCTGTAACGTGAGACTGATGTGTTTGGATGTGAATAAAACCAATCTGGCCACTTTGCAACCACTCTGTCTTAATTTATTTAGTTATGTATTTATTTTTCATATTTAAAACCCATTTCTCTCCATCCCGCTGCACTTTGGAATAGAAAAATGTCAGAAAAAGGGCATTTCCCGCAAGAGTGTTTTTCTTTATTGGATCCATTTCACAGGGAAGCAACTTAATGAAAGAAGGAAAGAGGTTGTGAACCGTTTCTTCAAGTTACGGTTTTCAGTAAGTGAGGAGCAAGACAGCAAGAGAGGGAATAATAGGAAGAGGGGGGGCAGCTGCCAGCACAAAAAAGGACATTGCCCGAATCCTGTTCCTTCTCTGCCCGTCCCCCGAAGTCCACGAAAGCAAGCCGAGCCTTATCTAAATGCCTTTGTCTGCCCCCAAAATAGGGCCGCCTGGGGCGGGCTACGCCACTGCCACTCAAAGTATATAATAATGTATTGATTATTGTGCTGATCAACAGTGAAACAGCAAAAAACTGATGCCCTAATAAAAATAGTTGCTTCTAAGTTTTTCATCGGAGATTTTCACATTGCAGACAAGCTCCCATGGCAATTTACCATTCAACCTTGTAACAAAAATGAGATTTATATTCATTATGTAACCATTTGTAAGAGACATCTGTTTTCATGAGTTATCCACTGGGAAATGAAAGCATCAAAAAAACTGATGCTTGTTTTATTCATGTCACACCTTCTCCTAGCGGCACTTTAACTACTCTCATATACACTTCGTGCATAGGATGCAGGGATATAAGCACTTCTGTCTGTTTATGCATGCATCCACGGATTTCAATCATGGAGCCGCCTACCAGAGCGGGGTGGGGGGGAGGGGGGGTGTAATGTGTCTCAGTTTAAAGGACCTGCCTTAAACATTTTGTTAATAGTGTTATTTTTTTTTATTTCTTCCTTCCTAAGGAAGTAATTTTTCCTGTGAAGAAAAATGGTTCGCATTGAAAAAGCAACTCTAACGTTTCCCAATAGAGTACATTAAGGTTCTTCATGTTTTTCTATATTCTAATCAAAATAGCCCTTCAAGAACCCTTATTTCTTTTTTTATTTACCATTTATTTTATTGATATTAAAGTGACATTTTGTTAAGGTGCGAAATGCTTATTTTTTGTAATTCTATTTTTTTTCTCATGACTATTTCCCGGCAAGACAATTTGTACTCTAATGTGCAGGACGAGGCTGTCTTAACATATAGAATGCACTTTCTGCTCACCTGCTGTACCTTGAGGCATTACCCAAGGAAGAGCATAGATCAGATGTTTAGTATGATCTATCTTCCATTGACATTTTTTGTCTGGAGTATAACCAGATTAATTTCAACCAACAAACTCGAGTTAAAATAAAGGGCAGATTCCCAGAGTATAGGGGATAATACCCATTTAATATGGAACATTGTTAACCTATGCAGAGGCAAAATTGGCACATGTGTATGTGAAGACTTGCGCTGATTAACAAGCATTTAAGTATCTTGCATAATTCTTAAACCTTACTACGTTAGCACATGTAAGCCTATATACGCACAAAATGCTAACTTGCACCCATTTCCTGCATGAGCAATGTGCACAACGTGGAGGGTTAGGCAGTGCCCATAAGGGTCACTGCCAGGTGTTTGGAGGATTGATCAACAATAGAGAACTACCCTTGCAAAGAAGCTGTGTATTCGGAAGTGACTGAAGTACCCATTCTGGCAAGAAATGCGGGGTTCAGTGCCAAGATAGAGGGTTGCTGGATTTTGGGAACAGAAGTGGCTCAAAATTTTAATGCTCTTTTAAGAGGTGCATCTTAGGCATGTTCCCTAAATCGGAATCTGTCTGGTGATTATGACCACTACAGGGATTTTGTTCCAGATCCTGGGTCCCTAAATGGAGAGCGTCTTTTTTTTTTTTTTTTTCCTGTTTAACACACATTGCCTCCAGAATGATCATGTTCTGGTAAGCTTGTTAGCCAGATGCAGGAGTTGCTGGTCATTGTGGCTTTGTATGTGATGCAGCTAGTTTTGAAGATGGTGTGGGCTGGCTTGAAGAGCCATTGGAGTAGCAGGACGGTGGGGTATGTGGTCATAGTTTAAAAGACTTTATTGAGACCAGCTGTTGCATCTACAATGCCCTTAAAAAGGAGGAGGTAGCATTTTTGAGTCCATAAAGCATGCCATTGCCACCATCTAGATGCGAGGGTACGAGGAATTTGTAGAACAGTAGTTATCCAGTATTGGATCTTTAATAGATTCACATGCTTGAATCATCCCTGCCGTCTAGGTGGGAGTCTCGAAGTAAAAAAAATAATAAAACCAGCATTTGCAATGCAATAGGTCTCGCATTTGCGAGAGTTGTAGCTATTGGCATTGTATACGACAATGCCTTTTAGTCATTTGTTTTGAAAACCTGCACGGGATGCAAGGCTGGCAGTAAAAGAGTGCCAACCTTGCTTCTCATAAGCAACGGCTAGAAGTACAAAGTGCTTGTTTACGTACAGCTTGCAGTATTGAAACACATAAATAAAAGGCATTTACATTTACAATGCCAATAGCTCAAACTCTCGTAAATGCGAGACCTATTGCATTGCAAATGCTTGTTTAGCATATGCACCTGTTAATCTGCACATATTGAAAGTTTGAGACAACTGTCAAGGGCAATGCAAGGGAAAAATGAATACTCAATAGAAGTATTTCTATCATCATGTCTCACCTCGCCTCTAACCCCGCTCACTAGCCACATCCCTAACTCAATTTAATGAGTACCTGTACTTATTTTTTTCCATTTAAAGCACTGGTGATCAGTGACACAATAAGTGCGTGATATGTACAAGGTGGTTAAAAAATATACATGTTTGTAAGAGGCCAGGGTAGACACCAACACAATGACCCTGCTGCTCTAATCACTTTCAATATTTTGCGAGCGGGGCCTTGAACTGGACCAGGATATCGTCAATGTTTCAACCCTATATGCGCGATATTATAACATCAGGCGGGTCTTCATCAGGACTGGAGTGGAGGAGTGGCAGCCTGTAGAGTTAATTAAAGCGCGCATTAGTTTGGTGTGTTCCAATGGTCACAAAATTAAAATGGGAGTCAAAGGGGGTGAAGACTCACCTAACAATAACCGGAGAGAAGCCTGGTTCAGCTCAAGTCAGGGAAGATAGCCCATCTAGTTACATTCTGGGGGTAAAACATTAATTGTCAGAATGCTGGTATGGCAAACAAGATTCATTCATGCAGTCATGGCGCGCTTGATTAAAACACACACTCACGGTATTTAGGGGACCAGCAGAAGGGAGATTAAAAGTGGCCATGCTGGCGACTCGATTGATTAATGCCATGATCACACGCCCTATATAGTTGGCCAGAGTCCCTCATGTGGTAATTACAAGCTGATACAATCAAGCCCTTACGGTATTCGGGGGACCAGGTTGGTGGTGGCCACGCTGGTGAGTACAGTGATCCAAGCCATGAATGCGCGCCATATATTGAAAAGAAAAAACATTACCGCTGGTGCACTTAAGCCTGACGCGAAGTTAAGGGAGCCATTCGGGCGGCAAGCACGTGCCATGTAAAAGCCCTATTTTTTGTTTTTTCTTGCATATTTATATAGCGCGAACTCGACCCGAAGGTATTGGAGCGCTTTACCTAGCACCGTATTTACATTACATATTCAGGCACGGAGAGATTAAGTGATTTGCCCAGAATCACAGGATGTGGACGCCACCTCGAGGCTCGAACCCTGGTTTCCTGCACCAGAGGCGGCAGCGCAGCCGACTGACCACATCCTATGGTGAATGAGGGGCTAGCATGAGGGAGATTTAACATGCTGGTGAGTTGTGCACCTATATTGCTCAAACACATTAACGCTGGTAGCCTTAGGCCTGACCTGAAGTTAAGGGAGCCACTCGGGAGGCAAGTGTGTGCCATGTAAACGCCCATATGGTGAATGAGGGGCTGGCGTGAGGGTGATTAACGTGCTGGTGAGTCGCATACTAAGTGTAAAATGCGGCGCCCCTTTCAAAGGATAACAAACTGAATTGCTAGAGGACGATTTGGCACATAAGTTAAGAGGGCTCACTGAGGCAGATCTTGTGTTGAGCCCGATGTGATTTAAAAGAAATCGGGTGAAATTCCTCACGGACGCCTGTAATCGGAGATAAGAGTGCCAGTTAATAGCGCTCACAACATCTGAACGACGGGGGTGAGAAGGGTATGTACAGCGGGGCCATATGAAGCTCACCTTAGGGATCGGTAGTTTGAAGCAAATCACGGATTAGGAGCACACGGGCAGTAGAAACTCCTGCCACGTTACCGCATCAAGTCTGTCTGCTTGGCCGAGTGTAACATGCAGTAGATAAGGCTGTGCAAGCGCCGAGGGACGTCAGCATGCACGTCTGCCACTGACGTGTAGCATGCAGCAGCGAAGTGCCCGCAGGTCTTGTTGTGTGGCAACAGACGCTCCTGCAGCACGCGCAGCATTAATACGTGTGGACACGCGTCTTATGTTCATGAAAACAAATGTTTTCCTTTGATATTGTTGTGTTACGCAGAGTATGCTTGTACTGAGATGAAGATCAACCTTCTCCGCCGGTGTTGTGTCGACATACGACATAGCATGCAGTGACCATACTTGCCAATACATTGGTGCATGTACATTAGTGTAGTCCTTGCCAAAACAGGAGCAACTTAAGCTAATACTTTACACATATGGAAGGATTGCGAGCGGTATTAAAGCTCAAAAACATGTTCTGCATATCTCCAGTATCGGGCTGTGTCAACATACAACATTGCATACAGTGACCAAATGTCAATGCATTGGTGGAAAAAGGGGCTTAACAATTCCTCGCCTACACCGGTGAATATAAAGGGACAGACAGGGATATCGCAATTTTGAATAATGTTCAGGGGCCGTCCAGGGCTACCGTAAGCGCCACTGTGCAATGCAACAAAACAAAAACACAATTCAGGCACGAAAAGAGTAAACATTGTTTAAGGACTCTTACCCAGCATGTGGACAGGCAGAAGATTAGACTCCGGGACTTGAAAGGAGAAACAACGAGCGCTTGGGGGCGGGGAGCGGACCCTTTGAAGTGCTTCAAAGGAGCCAAAGCTATAGAGCAGGGAGGGGGGAGTGGGAGCAGCTGTGCACGTGCATGTGATCGTGCACTCAAGGTTTAGGCCAGCCAAAACTGTGGGTAGCACATATAAAATGTCTCTTCGAGCCTTTGGCTCGCGAGACCTAAAAATATGTATGTAATACATACCATAATATGCTATAATGGACTGCAGTCACTACAGTAACCTATCCCTGTCCTTTTGTAAAAAAGAACCAAAGTTTAAACCGCCAATCAGGCTCTAGCACCCTCTAGAACACTCCACAGAGAGGCAAGTCCCTAAGATTTTCTATCACACGGTGTGTTAAAGGGAGTCTCACTGAGCTCTGCTCAGTTTTCTTTCATCTGTTGGGTTTTGTGAGTACAGATTGTCTGATACTTCTAAAAAATAATTACTCAGGCCTTGTGGGTCATGTGTAAAGAAGAGGCTGCATTTTGAAGATCCCCCACAAGGATTGTATTTATTTCCTTTACCCTTCTCATAAAGGCTCTGCAGGACATTTTCTTCCAGGACCTTAAAAGACAGGGAAGGCAGATTACTTTTTTGGCTAGAAAGGCTGAAACCAAAGACCTCTGTGGTGTCTGATGAAGGCAGTGGTAGTTCCCAGGCGTTAGTCCATCTGGCGAAGAAAATGGACAGGTCTGAGGAATCCTCTGAGGGACACAAATCTTCTAAAAAGTCTCACCATGAATCTTTACATACTGCCTCTAAACAGGGAAAGCTGCCATACCCTTCGGAGGAGAAATCTGTGGAAATTGCCTCAAAAACGGCCCCTAAGACTACCTTCAAACAGCCTAAGACTCAGTCAGTCTATCAAGTCCTCCTCTCGGGAATGGCTTTGTCGACGGTAAAACCACCCCTGGAGTTGGCACTGCAAAATACTTCGTTGGCGTTTGCATCGTTGACGGAACCATCAACTAAGGCTGTCCTTTCGTCGACTATAACCTCTTTGCCGCCGGCGCATGCACCTTCGAGGCCTCCGACAACCTCGCCTTTGTCGAAGTCTCTTCCGTCTGCTACACTCCAGTCGTCAATGGCGCCTCCTTCGTCTATGCCGCCTTATTCGACAATAGTTCTACTGTCGACTGCCTTGATGACAATTACACCATCGTTGACAACTTATGTCCACATAGACTATCTGTTTCACCGTTGACTAACCTCTTATCGACGCTGCAAGGAAAAAAGGCTGCCATCTTTGCAATTTACACGTATCTTGTCATCCAGGGATTGTCAACGAGCGATTTTTATCCGGACCCTTCTTACATCTCTCCTTTGCCTCCTAGTCCTGCTTTAGATTCAGCAGCACCTTCTGTGCCTATGACTACGTTATTCCTAAGACATCTACTACCATAGATGAGTGTGAAGACTACTTAATTCTGACATCATCTCCGCCGGCTCCTCAAGCAGTTGATTCTCCTCATGAGGATATTGGAGGCTTTCATGCATTTATGGAGAGAGCTATAAATCGATTCTACCTTCCCATGCCTGTTAAGCAGTCTGACTATTTCTTGTATGAATTTAATGCCCAGAACAGGAAATCTGTCTGCGCAATTCCCATCATTTGATCATATCTGGGAAGGTGTTAAAATCATGAAGAACCCCTACTCAGTGAGTTTGAGCTCTACTACTATAGTGCCCAGGCACATTACGTCTATCATTGGTTCCACCCCACGCCCTTTATGCCACAGATAGCGGTAGAGCACTGGTTGGCGGATCCCGTCCCACTGGAGGGCGCCATATTTAGTGTGCCAGAGGCCAGAGCTGTGCACCATACCACAGTTTCCGCCACGGTCCTGGCATGGCGGCATATCGCGAAAACTCCGCACGCCCTTGACGTATTCCCCATTGCTTCCCCTGGCATGCCATCCTCTGTTACCCGGTCTACAGGAACGATTAGTTAAAAATTTCTTAGACACACAACATTAAGACATGGGGTGACCTATATAAAGACTGACCGTTTCGATCACTGACACACATCTTAGCCGACAACACACCTACCCCCATGGGCACATTTCTTAACATTCGACTCCGCAGTGGGATCCGCGCACTCACAGAGGGATTTCCGGATGGGCCGCCCACCTTAGACCCTCTACACCAATTGCTCAAGGCTGTCACTCCAGCACACGCGGTCTCCAAGCTCTATCATTCACTCCGCGCAGCGCCGGACCCAGTACCCTGCAGGGCGCGCACAAAATGGGAAGCAGACTTGGGGGCACCCATGGAAGACGAGCTCTGGAGCTATTGTCTGCAGACTGAGCAGATCTCCTCCAGCAGTAGATTCAGGGTTATTCACTACAAGTTCCTGCATAGACTTTACTGCACCCCTGCTCACATGTTCAGGGTGGGCCTGCGAGGGGATGATTTCTGTTGGCGCTGCCGCTCACCAGCGGCAGACTTTCTGCACATGGCCTGGAACTGCCGGGAAATCGCAGACTATTGGTGTCAGGTGTGCGCTGGCATTTCAGTGATGATTGATGTCCCTATGACACCTTCCCCCAACGCAGGTACTCCTGGGATTCACAAAAAGCGTTGAAAAACCGATTCGCAGGTTTACCACGGTTGCTTTTCTCATAGCGAAGAGACTCGTAGCATGTAGGTGGGGGAGGGGCAGGGCTCCTAAGTTCAAAGACTGGATCAAAGACATGGTACAATGCCAGGACACGCTGCTTAGATATGCGGAACTTCTACCCTCGGCGTCCCGACCGGTGGATATCTGGAGTCCACTTACAACTTATCTGTTATCACATCCTCAGACATAGCACGCCCCCAGATGACCAATTGCTCAGACCCTGACCGACTGATTCCACTGGGTTGAATTGCTTGTGGGGATGGTAGGGGAGATTCCATCCGGTGCAGATGTCCATGTATCTCGCCCCTGCCCTGCGGATCGGCGCTCCCGTTAATAACTGACGGGGTGGCCGGGAGATGCCACAGCCCACTCAACTGGTGCGGGGGGGTGGCGGGATGGGGATCCCCCCTCACGGAGCCTCCGACAACGATGGTTTACCACTGTGGGTGAGATGTATTCTATATTGAAGATAGGGAGTGGGGGGCCGCCGCGCAGGTCGGCTCTGTATAAGACACAACTTATGAATGTTCCCATGGTCACTGCTGGCATAAAGGTTACACGACACCCAGAATGGTGCAGCTTCACTTTCAGCCTTAACAGATGTTGCAGATTAGTGTGACGCTGCCGGCCCCACGCGGGTTGTAGGCGGACAGCTGTGTAAATTGCCATCGTTCATCTCGTATACTTTGCCGCCGGCCACTGGATGGTTGTAGGCGAAGGGGCTGTGTATGGTTTAATCCTGCTAAATAAAGGTTTTGTTGGAACTTAAAAAAAAAAAAAAAACCCTACTCAGTGCCGGCAGTACTTCCCAGAATAGACAAATGCATGCCCCCCGACTATGCACCTGCATGCCTAGTAGGGTAACCTAATCTGGAATCTGTCATTTCCCATGCTGCCCAGCGGAGATCTAGGAATCCTTTGGTTACCATTATTGCGCCACACGATAAAGATGGAAGGCGGTTGGATAACATTGGGAAAAGATTCACCACCATGGCAGGTGCTTCAGTGCGTACAGCTAATTGCTTAGCCATTTTAGGGAGACACGACCACCAAATGTGGTTGGATGTTGCTCCGTACGTCAAATTTTAAAACAAGAGGCCAGGAAGATTCTGCTTGAAGGGGAAAGGGCAGCATCTGAAATTGACATCTGTGGATGTGGCTTCCATGGGTTTTTGGCAATTAGCTGGAGCAGCAGTTCTCTGTCGCCAAGGAGGGCTCAAGTCTACCTCCTTTCATCCTGAGGTGCAAAGTAAAATCTTAGACATGCCATTAGATGGGGGACGCACTGTTTGGCAAACACATTGACTACGCCTTACAAGAAATTAAGAACAACACAGACCAAACACATTGACTACGCCTTACAAGAAATTAAGAACAACACAGACACAGCTAAGGTTTTAGGAACGCTCCAGTATTGAAAGACACCTTTTTGAGGGGCCCGTTGGAGAAGGTCATACGCCTTTCGAGGGAGCTACCAGAAATACCAGCCACAGACTTGCCAATATAGACATGGCTATCAACCACAACAATCGTGTAGAAACCCCCCCCCCCCCTCCCCACAACACACCCACACTGCTGCTTACTCTAGACCGCAAAACAAAAGAAAGGAGCCCCTCCGGCCACAGACCATGCTAGAAAGCAGTGACACCTTCCCAGCACCCTCAACAATTCGGCCACACATCAACCTCCATGCCATTAATATTTCTTTACCTTGCGACCACTTGAGAAAAATCGCTTCAGACAAATGGGTTCTAGACATAGTAAAGTATGGTCATACCCTGGAATTCATTAAGATCCCATAGCCTCTAAAGAAGCTCTCACCTCAATCTTCTCAGAAAACAAGCCATGGTTATGCTCCAGAAGGGAGCTATAGAAAGTCTCACTTTCAGGTGGGGAAAGGTTTTTATTCCCGTTTCTTTCTGATAAAGAAAAAGTCGGGAGGGTTGAGGCCAATTCTAGACCTAACAAAATTATACAAATCTGCAGAAAAAATCCTTTTGCATAGTCACTCTCTAGGAGATACTACAGCTTCTCAATCATGCGGATTTCATGACCACACTAGATCTGCAGGATGCATATTTCCACTTACTTATTCATCCCAAACATTGAACATTTCTCCGTTTCACTGTGGCAGCTGCTCATTTTCAGTTCAGAGTTCCCTTTTTGGTCTGCGGTCAGCACCAAGAGTATTTACCAAGTGTGTGGCTCCAGTTGCTGCTCATCTCTGGCTGCAAGGCCTGCAGCTGTTCCCTCTTTGTCTAGCCTCGAGCAACTTTAATTTGCCTTCAAATGTTTCGTTCCCTGGAGCTAACTCCATTTTCAGAAGCTCGTTCTGATTCGTCTCAAAAGACGCCTTTTCTCAGAGCAGTTTGACACTATCCCAAGACAAGGCATACTTGTCCACAGAAAGGCAAACGCGTCTCATTTCTCTGGCCACAAAGTTAAGAGGAAGAAAGTTTGCTTCTGTGAGACTGATAACATCTCTACTGGGCATGATGTCCTCTGCAATTCTAATGGTACCTTGCTCTTTTCTCAGAATGAGACCAATACAAGAACTAGACAGACAATAGCTTCAGGTGATCGAATCTTTTGACCACCTGGTATGAATAACTCCAGTCCTCCAGTCATTCAGTCTGCTTCTGTGGCGGCAGCGCTCCAGCAATCTCTCAATAGGGCTAACTTTTCTTTCTCGGACACCGAATTTTGTCTTCACTACAGACTCTTCTTTAGAAGGATTGAGGGGGTGGGGGGAGAGAATGGGGAAGCTGGGTTTCAACCCTACTTTTACTGTAAGTCTGATTTTTTTTTTTTTTTTTTTTTTTTTTTTTTTTTTTTTTAAATGAGACTCTTGGCAGTGTGCTGCATGGGCACCAGTGAGAAGTTCGATATGTTTTGAATAAGGAGAGAAACAAGCATTTGCAAAAGTTTGAGCTATTGACATTGTAAATGACAAACCTTTTATCTATGTGTGTGGTTTTAGAAAACAGATAATAAAAGGCATTGTCATTTACAATGGCAATATAGCTTAAACTCTCTCAAATGCGAGACCTATTTAATTGCAAATGCTAGTTCTGGTCTGGCATGAGAGCTCGCCAGGCAATTTTGAGAACCAGTGGGACAGTGGCTTTGGACCCATCTACATTTTGACCCCACCCCCCCCCCCCCCCCCCCCCCCGCTCCTTCCAGCTCGTGCAGCCCTCGGGCTGATAGACTTCATAAAGAGACTCCAGGCCTGGCTCTTCTACGGAGTGATCGTGCTCAGATCCCCCTGAGATGTGACAGTGTTGCACCTACAAATGCAGTTTGATTACTATATGCCCAGAAGTCCATCCCTCTGTGAGCAGCGGGGTGGGCCTCATTTCCTTGTTTGCATCTCTTGCAGTTCCTCTCTCTGCCTGCAGGTGTCTTCATCGGTCCACAGAAGTGCTCTGTTCCTGAGATTCCAGCTCTGGAAGCATGGTTTTTTTCAGTGCACGACACACGTGCTCTGTGGTTCCTCGTGTGCTTGCGATGTAGTTTGTGCGCCACCAGAGGGCACCAGGTCATGTGTGTAGTATGTTGTATGTAAACACACATCTTATTTCAAGGAAAGTACCCCAGAACATACCACAAGGTTCACTGCCGTTGGCATAACTTCGAGCCCAAGAACAATTCACACGAGCCACCCCCCCTCCCCTCCAGCCCCAAGTAAATCGCTGAGAAGCAGCGCTGCGCTTGGCAGATTCCGTGCGTAAAAGAATGCGGCAGCCTGTATAAGCCAGAGTGACAGGAAGTGCTTGTCGAGTTAAACGAGAGCTGAGAAGCCTTCCTGCAGACAGTTGACAGCTTTATGTGCTGCTTACAGTACTGCGCTACCCCCGGGGGTAGGGCAGTACAGTAAGCAGAGTGGATGATGACACGCTGCTGACGTGGAACAGGACCGTACAAAGGTGGGACGCACTATCATCCGTCTCACCTGCACCAATCGGCAGAGGGTGAACTTCGGATCTTCTCTACAGCAGAACACTGAACACGTGATTGGGGGGCGCTTACAGAGGAGAGAGACACCCTCAAAGATCCATCACATAATAATGCGCTATAAGACCAAGGCGGTACCCCAAGCAGAGTGCCCACGGCGAAACGAAAGTTGCAAGATGGTTGTAATATTGCGGAAAGGCAGCCGCTTGTTTATTTTTGCATCGCGCTTTCACTTTAGTGAGCGCGATGCAAAAATAAACACGGGGCCGGAGTGAAACAGATGTCTTCACACTTAAACGCCCCTAGAGATGAGAAAATCCTTCATGACAGCCATGAAGCTGATGACCCAGTCCGAATGGGCTGTCCAAAAGGGAGACAGGGCGTTAACCAAAAAGCATCATTTTCAATGGGGAGCCAGCGTTTAGCATAAATGCTGACGCAACCCAATGAAAATGATGGGCGGGGCTTCAAGCCCCCTTCTGAAATCTCCTTGATCACAAGAGGTCTCGCAGCTGGGGCACTGCCAGCTCTCCATTCATCAAGATTTGAGCGATTAAATAAAATGTTAGTGAAGGCGGGAGTTCCTCTTGTCCCAGATAAATGTATTGATGTCCACTTGAAGGGAGCGGGTAGTGTTAGGCGGTGGAGTACAAAAAAAAATATATTTTTAGCCAATCAGAATGCAGGATAGTTTAAATTGACCGAACACTGTGCATATTTGATATGGTTTTACCGCACTGAGAAAGGCAACCTTCTGAAACGCGTCTGCGGGAAATAAAGCCATTAACACCCAGTGAGTGCACCTACCTTTTTTTAAGTTGTTGTGGAACAAGCGGATCCCACATCCGCATACAAGGATGCACCCTTCGTGAGTTTGGCAGCCTTTGTGGGAAGTTGTAAAACAGATCAAATTCAGTCAGCCTGAACCGTGGCTGATTGACTGTCGACCTCTGCAGGTTGTGATTTATACAAATTCAGGGATGCCCAGCTATCCGCTGGATACCTGGGGAGACCCTATTTGGTGAAATCCAACAGCAGACTAGGGGTGTCGAATGCTTGAAGTTTTTCAGCTTCCCACGCTTCTTTGTACGGTCACTCTCCCATCTTCTGTTGTCTAAATTACTGGTTATGAGTCCTTTCTCTTAATCTGGCATTGCAGGATTCTCTATTCCTCTGTGGCACTTAGCCCCTCCTCGATTTCTAATCATCTTTGTTTTCATTAAAATGACCTGTATAGTGAATAAAATGATTTTATTTTGTTTGTAGATACCCCCTGAAGAAGGGTGATAGATTCACCCGAAATGCATTGGGAATGTATCTCAAGGTTCAACACATTGTTTTGAGACATGAATTGGATGACTTTCAATTGCTTTGAATTTCCGGAATCTACAGAAGTACTGTGATTAAAACATTACTTCAGCAAGAAGGAGTTTGTTTTCTATTTGGATTGTACCGTCCACTACAAAGTTGTCGCTGAATAACATTGTTTCACTGTACATAGATTTCTCTAACTTTAAAGTGATGTATATAATGTTTACTACTCGTCTTTGAGTGTTTTAAGGTAGTGCAGTTCCTGTTTGGGGCATTTCGCTCCAGTCTTATTTTTCACTTTGAACCTGGTGGGAGGGTGGAACCACCTCAGGCACAGCACACCAAGTCTCTAGCAGTTTCAGTTACAGTATTTACACGATAAATTTGGCAAACTTGAGTGCACGCCAGCTGTTTTTCTTTACCACAAATGTGCAGACTTGCCATGCACCGTGGCATCCCATGTAGGGAGGTATTGGGTGGTGGCCGGACTGGCGTGGTTGGTGGTGTTCGACTTCCAGGGAACATTGGACAAAATCTGCAATTGGGGCATTTACGCTCTTAGTTTTGAATTACGACATTGTGAATGCAGATACGTCATCGACACTCTAGGGTGATTGGCTGAATCTGTGGCCAATAGGAGAGCAGCAATCTGAATGCTGTTGTCAGTTTGACAGCCTTTGTGGGAAGTAGTAAAACATCTCTCTCTGTCTCTCTCTGTCTCTCTCTGTCTCTCTCTGTCTCTCTCTGTCTCTCTGTCTCTCTGTCTCTCTGTCTCTCTGTCTCTCTGTCTCTCTGTCTCTCTGTCTCTCTGTCTCTCTGTCTCTCTGTCTCTCTGTCTCTCTGTCTCTCCTAAGATTGTTCCAAGTTGTCAGATCCTTTTGTGTTTGGATGACGAGAGACGCACAATTGGTAGCTAGAGTATTCGGAATGGTTCAGGCTAAGGAATGTCTAGATCTGGCATGGCATTGGTACCCCTTTCGAAAGGAAACTGAGAATGCAAAAGTGGTCTCGTTCAGACGTAACATAGAGATTCAAGATCTGGGTTCAGGGCTAATATGCAGGAGTCCCAGAGACCATGCCAAAAGTAAGGTCATGGGCTCTGTAATGGACAAAATGACATCAACAACATATAGGCTAATCAAAAAGTGGTCAACCCCAAAAGGAATCCCTGTGATGGCCACAGCTTTTGCACCAAGGGCTCAGGGTACAGCGCAAACAAGACCAGGGACAACCCTGACTCGTTCCCTGGTGGATAAAAAAAAATGGAAAGGACAAAACCCAGTTAATCCTGACTGATGCTCTGGGAACGCTATAGGTGCTCCGTATCCATCTTCCAAAACTCTTGCCAATGGCAAAGTCTTCAACGTATTGAAGAGGTAAGGCCAGTGGTCATGGTCAAATGCTATTTCAGCATTGATAGAGAATCAAAGCTGCTTTGTGTGCCTGTTGTATATTATCCATAAGATTGAGTAAACGCTTGGTTCTACCACCACACTGGCGAGAGGGTATAAACTCTGATCAGGTTCTATCAAACCAAGCATTAATGGGTTAAGGCGGTGCACCAGGATGCTAGCAAATAACTTTGCATTCATGTTTAAAAAAGATATAGGTCTGTATGACCTGCAGAGGGCTTGGCCTTTGCTGGGCTTGGGGATTACTGAAATACCGGCTTATAGCATGTCAGTAAGAGTCTGTTTCAGAGAAGGAATTATATAAGCGAGTAAGCCAGGGAGCTAGTTCTAGGTAAAAGGTCTTGTAGAACGGGGCACGAAAGCAGTCCAGGGGATTTCACTAGTTTTTGCTGCACTAGGCCCTCTCCAAGTCCCTCCAAACTCTAGGAGCTCCCGATCTCTTATGATTTGCTTCTAATTTAGTGACTGTTTTCTCAAGGCTTCATAGTTTGTCTTGACAGTCGGTTCTCTGCAGCAGAGAGATCAATAAACACTCCACAAACCACCAGTTTTGGGACCAAGCAGACCGAAGCCAGAGAAGTCTACATTTTACCCTTAGTTGGTATATAGTTCTTAATCACCTTCCGAATCGCATGGACTGGGACTGCAGCATAGTATATCGCAGTCATCAATGGGAGCAACGGGATGAAGAGATAGGAAGCTGGATCGTCAAATAGGTGTATGGTCTGCGAGTGATCGCAGATCAATAGCAGGAGTGGGCAGGGTGGCTAAAAAAAAGGGTCAATACGTGCATACGCCATATAGGCGGCAGAGTAAAAATGTGTAGTCTCTAGTATTCGGATGCAGCTGACACCACACATCGTGTAGACCACAGTCCACCATCCAACAGAGGCCTGCGGCCAAAAAGGCCCCGGCCTGATCGGAGCACTGGCAAGAACAGTCCAAGCCAGAGACCATGACTAGATGCATGTCACCCACTGCCACTATGGCTGTGTCTAGAGTACGGAGGACAAGAAATGTATGAGGAATTGCTCCGGTTCCTCTTTGGTGGCATAGACGTTCTCTAAGGTGAAGTGAAAGGAGCCCATCTTGAGTCGGAGTCCAAGGAGGCGTCCCTTAACTTCCGCTACAGTAGCCAAGATTTCCCCTGAACAGTCCTTCAAAAAGATAATGACAGCACTACCTTTTTTAGATGTATAGCTGAGGACCATTGCTGACGTGGGAACCATCCTGTAGACTTTAGTGACCAAATGAGTCTTTTGAAAGAGTCAGATGTCACCGCCTGACTGTTCAAGTAGAGAAACAATAGTTGATCCTTTAGTGGGGTTGTTAAGGCCCTGGATATTGAGGCTAACAATCTCAAGCCCCACAACGCTTAAATTGAAAAGTAAAGCTCTGAAGGAACCCCCCCTTCCCCCCCCCCCCCCCCCCCCAAAAGTCCTCACACCCAAGGCTTGCAAAGATAATTAGTATCTGCAATGTTCTGTTTTTTTTAAAAACATTTTTCTTGCCATTTATAAACAATACGCACAGGCGGTATCGCCATTATCATAGAGGCTTACATATCAGGAGCGCCCAGTCACAGCCCTTTCGGTCTCTGTCTCGTGGGCCCTCAGGCCACTCGCGTCTACCCTGAGTGGGGCTGCAGGTATGTGTCCGGGACCAGCCTCTGGGTATGCCCTACTGGAGAGCGCAGTGATTGCCTCGCCGCATGGGTGCCGTGCAATGTGATTGAACCCCTGTGAGGTGTTGCAGAGGCTATAGGGTTGCAGCCATTAACTAACAGTGAACTAACTGGGGACAGAGAACTAGGGAATAGGGGGTGCACTATGTCGCCTATCAGGAATACTTGTAGCTATGCGCTTGAGAGCTGGACCATCGTGTGGGAGAAGGTCGGGGTGGTCACGGACGCGGAGGAGGGGAGGGGGAAGGGGAGGCGGGAGCATCGATCATAGCCTGATCATAGCCTATGAGGAACCTGGCGGTGGGACCTGTGGTGTCTGCCTCTGCGAGGCACCGGGTGCTTGGACTGCCTGCGCATTTCCCGGGGTGGGCTCTGGAGTCGTGGGCGCCCCCGGGGGGTCAATCAGTCTTGAACTCGCCACAGTCGCTGTTTCCTGCGCGAAAGCGTGCATTAACATGGCCCAGGGCATGGAGATCGGGTGTTTGCGCATCCCCCAGGCCTCCTCCGTTCTGAGTGTGGTTTCCTCTGCCTTGCCCCACTTCTTGACTGCTCCCACCCATGCCGCTAGAGGGGGCCCCCCCGGCGTCTTTCAATGCATAGCAATGCATCGTTTGGCGAGGAGCAACACCAGGAAAGCAAACCTCATCTCCACTTTCTGATGTTTATGTCGCCCATGAATACCCAGCGCACACGCCTCCCATGTGTCCAGGTCCTGGAACCCCGTAAACGTTTTAAGTGAATTGTGTGCCAGTAACTGTAGAGCGTCGGACAATCCCAAAACATGTGCTTAAACGAGGCAGCAGGCTCCAGCCATCTAGGGCAACCAAACACACCGTCAGGGAAATATTTCTGCAGCTTTTCGGGGGTGAGATACGCCCTGTGTAGTATATGCAACTGTATGTTCTTAAACCGATAATTGCGGGACACTTTTTTTGTGTATTCCAGAGCCCTGGTCCACTCCCTGTCATGTAGAGGCCTTTGGAAGTCATCTTCCCATTATTCTCGAAGGGTCACCAACGTAGGACTCCGCAGGGTCCGTACCGCTTTGTAGATGGCGACCTGACCCCATCTGCAGTATCGCATGGTTGACCGGGTGCGTGGGGGGCTCCGTATCGATCCCCCCTCCACTGCCTGCGGCAGTCCGTGAGAAGTTACCTGTGCCGTAGGAACTGTCCCCCGGGAAGCTCGAAGTCCCCGACCAGTGCATCGAAGGTCTGCAAGCTCTCCCCGGAGAACAGCATCCCCACTTCCGTCACAGCATGATCCGTCCACACCTGCATCATTTGCTCTGTGTAGTACGCCCGACCCCTAGGGAGCCCCACCAACGGCAGCAGCGGAGAGTACAGGGGAGTATCCCGACTAAGTCGGTGAACACGCGCCAAGCAGGCGCGCGCCGTCATGACCTGGAGGGGCAGGGATAGCGGCGGTGCTGCACCCGGCAGCAGCTTACGATGGACTGCGGGGATTGGAATCCGCCCCGTCTCAGTGAGCAGCTCCTCTTGTGCCCGGCCTGCCGTCCAACGTGACACCCACTGTAATTGGGCAGCAAGGAAATACGCCTCGAATGAGGGAGCCGCCAACCCACCCTGGTCAAGGGGTAATTGCAGTTTTGCCAGGGCTATACACCGGCGGCCGTTGCCCCAAATGAGGGTCCCAAGCAGGGTATCCAGCTCCTGGAACAGGGATCGCGGGGGAACCACCGGAAGATTGGAGAAGAGGTAAAGCAGGCGCGGGACCAGGATCATCTTCGCGACGGCTATCTTTCCCGTGACAGCCAAGTGGAGACCCTTCCAGAAATGGACCAAGGATCGGATGTTGCCCATCAGTGTGCGGTAATTCCCCTCATAGATATCTTGCGGCGTATGATATATCTTAACGCCGAGATATCGAACCGCTTGGGGACTCCACGAGAGATCAACGTCTCCTATTCGTATCGGACCTTGGGGCACGACTTGTGTTAAGGGATAGACAGTGGACTTGGCCCAATTCACCCTAAGGCCCGTCACCTCCGCAAAATCATGCAGGATGCGTGAAATAGGGGTCAAGTCGATCGTAATGTCCCGGACATATACAAGTACGTCATCAGCGTACAGTGATACTGCGTGGGTAGAATCGCATATCGGGATGCCCCACTCATCACTCGCCCCTCACAACAGGGTCGACAGCGGCTCCACCGCCAACGCGAATAGTAGGGGGGAGAGAGGACACCCCTGCCTGGTACCACGCCGGATCGGGAAGGAGTCCGAAATGAGAGGGCCTATACGCACTCTGGAACTGGGCGAGGAGTAGCTGAGCCGAGTGTAGGCCTGCAGTTTGGGTCCTAAGCCCATGCGTTGCAGGACCTGAAACAGGTAGGCCCAGGCGAGCGTGTCAAACGCTTTTTCGAGGTCCAGCACCAGACACGCTGCCCGAGGGAACCGTTCCCGCACCTGGTCCTGCACGTGGAACAACCGTCGGATGTTAGAAGAGGTGTGCCAGGCACGAATCCACTCTGATCTGGGTGGACAAGCTGTGGGAGGATCGTGGTGTATCTGTCCGCCAGGGCCTTCCCATAGATTTTGTAATCCGCCGACAATCGAGTTATGGGTCGGTAGGAGCCTAGCTGATGCGGGTCTCTATCCGGTTTAAGGAGGGATACTATAACGTATTCGCGCATGGAGTGAGGTAGGACCCCCGCGTCTAGAGCTGCCTGGAACTGCAATTCCAGTTGAGGGACCAACTGGGACACAAAAGTCTGGTAAAATTCAAGTGGGAAGCCATCCAGGCCGGGGGCCTTGAGTGGCTAGCGCCTTCATAGCGTGCCGAATCTCAGCCGCCTTGAGAGGGCGATCTAGGTCCAGACTTGTATCACGGTCTATGCGGGGAAGCCGAATACGGTCCAGGAATTCAGCCAGGACGTCGTCCGACACCGGGGGATGGGGGCTAGTGTACAAGTGCATGTAATGCTCTTGAAAGGCCTTGAGTATCTGACCCTGCGAATACACCAAGGTGCCCTGGTCGTCACGAATGGCCGTGATGGTCGGGAGGCTCGAATCCTGCTTTATGAGCCACGCCAATAGTGTGCCCGTGCGATCGCCTTCTGTGTGGGCCCTAGCAGCGTATGCCGCGAAATTAAACCGCATGCTTGCCAACGCTGCGGCGTACGCAGTCTCGGCACTAGCTAACGCTGCCGGTGTGGCTTTAGCGTGGTCCGTCTCTTATCTGCAATGTTCTTACTTGTTCAACCTCCCTTCGCGCTTCATGTAGTCATACCCCTCACCCGCCACTGGATCTCATTCAAATATATATATTCCGCAGGAGCCAGTCCATTACTGTAATCCATGAACTTGTATGGTTCACGGCCCACTGTTCAACAGAGCCATCTTTCAGGGGCGGTTCTGACCGCTTTGAGTTAATAAACAGCTCAAACTCTACCGATAAGATTTATATCTTGGCAAGCCTTGGATGTGAGGACTTGATTTTAGATTTACCTATTGAAATGAAATATGTCCGGCATTGGAGTCGGGGAGAACAGTATGAACTATACGATTGCTGTTAGCAACACTAACATGGTGGCCAAAATGGGCAGGCAGTCCTTCATCTATGACAATTATTTGAATCCACCAATGGGGACGAGGTCCTGTGTACTTAACCTCCAGAACGCTGCATGTTAATGTGAATTGCAAGCACAGAGGAAGGCGTTTATTTTGCTGAAACGTGTCTGCATTTAATAAACATATAGTCGATAACCCAGTGAGTGCTCTGTTGAACTTTGTGAGCTTCAATTTAACCCCGTGATTTCTACTATCACGGTTGCGGCAGCACTCACCACGAGTTCACCAGCAGTGGTAGAGTTTGAGCTGTGTATTAACTAAAAGCTGTCAGAACCGCCCCTGAAAGGTGGCTCCGTTGACCAGTGGGTCATGAACCATACAAGTTCATGGATTACAGTAATAGACTGACTCATGCGGAAAATATATCTTGGAATGAGATCCAGTGGCAGGTGAGGGGTATGGCGACGTGCAGCGTGAAGGGCGGTTGAACAAGAAAGAACATTGCAGATGAGATCTATATCTTGGCAAGCTTTGCATGTGAGGACTTGATTTGAATTGTACCTATTGAGGTGAGCTATGTCCGGCATTGGAGTCGACAAGGAAAAGTATGACCTATATGATCGTTATTACCAACGCTAACATGGTGGCCAAAATGGGCATGCATTCCATCTGACAATTATTTAAATCCACCAATGGGGACGAGGTCCCGTGTACCTAACCTCCAGAGCGCTGCATGTTAATGTGAATTGCAAGCACTGAGGAAGGCGATTTTTCGCCAAAACGCGTCTGCATCTAATAAACAAATGGCTGATAACACCGTGAGTGCAGAATTGCAGCATAAAATGTGGATTTCTTTATTCTTTTTTTTTTTTCCTTTTCCTTAATCTCTCTAGACCATGGGGCCTGGAGAGGCTGGGTATCCCTACCCTGCCTCCGTATGTTATTTTTTTAAGCTTCAGAACAGAGGGCAAAAGGCCCAAATCCTGTAATGGTTACCAGCAAAATGTTTCTGGCAGCCAGTCTGAGCGCTTGCTTCCGCAGGAGTCGCACTCCCTTGGGAGTAGCACCTTTTAAAGTTTTGTGGAGAATTGCCAAAAGGGTCCACATTTATTAGCAACACAGGAAAGCATTTCCTGTGTAAACGCCAACCTAACTACAGTGTATGATGTCATCCGTGATGTCCCTGACCTTGTCATGAGTGATGTAATATGTGAGGTCATAAGCAGTGCATTGCGGGGGGCATAAGTTGTAGTTAGCTCAGGTAACTAGAACTGCTGAATATCTCTGGTTTTGTTCAAGTGAAATCTGAGCCCAACTGTAACGTCCCTGTAACCTTTTGTGATTTTTGTGTGTATGGTAGTTTCCCCTACAGTTAGGACCTACTTACCATAGGGAAAGCATTTTTTGTTTTGATAATAACTTTGGCGCATTTGACGAATCTTCACAATTTTCAAAACTAGTTTGCCTCTGTGTGTGTGTGTGTGTGTGTGGGGGGGGGGTTCTCAAACCAGTGTTCCCATGCAATTTCCCGTATGGTTTTGAACAAGACTACAACCCGAACCACTGAACTGAATTTACACCAAATTTGTCAGAAAGCTAGCTCTTGGTCCAGAAAGTTCCCTTTTTGTATTGTGGTGTAAATTTGTTCAGTGTTTTTGGGTTATTAAAGAAAAAGATATCAATCAAAACAAAGGTCAGAGGGACGTTAAAGTTAGGTTCACATTTTACATGCACGAAACCATAAAAATTCAGCACTTCTAGTTATCTCAAGTAACTCGTGCCCCAAGGTAACTAACTTGCATTCTCACCATGCACTGCTGATTACCCTACTTATTACATCACTCATGACATTCTCTATGACATCATTGAGAGCACTTCAACATTTGCTGTAAAATTATTAATAAGAAAACTGCATGGCGGGGGCACGAATTATAGTTACCTTGGAGCACAAGTTAAAGTTATCTCCAGTAACTATATTGAATGAGCTTCTTGATACAGGAATATGAACGTGAAAAAAGCAAGAAAATATGCGAGTATACTGTATTTCTATGTAGTCTGAGTTAAACACTTCACTTGATACGGGAATCTGTCCATATATAAAGGAGAGAAGATTAACAAACCGCTGTCAGAGCGCCATCACAACCAGTATCAATTGTCATTTGAGATCTCATCGGTGATGTCGTACTTGATGTCATATGCGAGGTGGTAAGCAGCGCGTGGCGGGGGGGCTAGTTATAGTTGCCGCTGCTTTATATAACTGGATAATTTGTGGGTTTTTTTTTTTCGTTGAAAACATTATCACTGACATATTCCCCTAACTATAACGTGATTTAACTTTTTTTTTCAGTGAATATAGAGGAAAGAGAAAATATATATATTTTTTAAAAGTGTAGTGGAAATGTGAATAATTTGCTGATAAGCTGAAGAGCAAATAAAAGATTTGTGTGGTTATTTTGGTACATTTAGTCATGACTTAGTAAATTGTATATTGTGGATGCATGCAACACAGTGATAAAATAAACTTCTTTGATTTCCGTAAGCATAAACTTTGGTAGTGCATTTAGGACAGGCAAGCTCATGCCATCGACGCGTTTAACTGCCATCGCCTAATGAACCAGCAGTAATATAGCTTGGGGTCTTTCCAGTTCGGTTTACTGTAAATAAATCTGCTCATCATTTCAAAGTTAACCTTTGTGTTGGAAAGAGAGCTTCTGTACTTCTTTAGCCTATACGCAATGTAACCAGTTGCGAATCCCATCTGACGCCCACCAGAGCATAGTTAAGTTCTCCTAGGCACTTCTTCCCTGTGGGTCGTAGTGCGACACTTCTGGTGCCGGCGACACTCTTCAGATTTAAAGTGTATACCTCTTAAATTGCGTATATTTTTGGTAGGCGGTTCACTGCTTAGTGCTTCTCTTATCTGTGGCCTGATAACAAGCTTGTTCTGAGATAAAACTGTTTGTATAAGCTGCTTATAATGGGTCAACTGTCCCTCTACCAAGGGTTCATGTATTGAGTGCAAGTCAACATAATCAATGATACCCGTGCGGAAAGTGGCTTGCCTTTAAACACTTTGATATTTGAATATTGGGGTTAAAACTGTCGCTTTATGGCTATTTAGTTGGCATCTATTTTTTTTTCCACAGATGTAGGGTTTTCAGTTCTTTGTGGTGGTTTATATCTATGTGATTTACTGACATATTCGTGATTCTGGAGCTCCAGCTTTCTAGGATCATGCTCCACACAACAAGCAATCAATGTTCTTGTGACTTTTTGTCCTAATGAGCTTTTAGGGTCTATTGCAATCAACTCTTTCCTACTCTTGTAACCAAGTTTTAATATGGGGTTCTTTATGCCTGGGTTTTGACATCACGGCTGTCGAGCAGATATATTGCTTTTATTTTAAAGAGTGGAATTTTCATTTGCCCCTTAAACTATTTTTTTTTTTTTTTTTTTTTTTTTTTTTAAACCGGCCATTTGCTTAAGACTTTGATAATTATGTCTTGGCTCATTCCTCTGGAGTTAATCCCCTCACTTAATGCTATTGGTTGTTTTAGGGTATCCTTATGCCTCCGCAGGCAGCTCAAAAGGCCACTGTAGCTACTGTGAGCTCGTACTGTAGGCAGGCACTTCCCTAAATGGGGATGTAGCTTCTCTGTTGCTGTACTTGATATTTCTCAGTGCACGTCTCAGCAACTGCAATGGGATGCTTTTCTTTTCTGCAGAAAGTATGCAGACAATCTTCAGATTGGTGGCTTCCATCAGTGTGGCAAAAGTCAACTTTCTGCAGTGCAACTTACGACGCAGAGCTCAACTTTTGAAAGCCCTTAATTTCTGCCTATGATTGGTATTCACTGTAGACCCGTGACTGTCAGTATCACGATTTCAGGCGTTGGAGTCTGCATCCCTGTGTGAGGCTAGACTTCTTTCATTCACGGGCATTATAGATTCACCCCTTTCCCATTAGTCAATGGTAGGACTGGATGGCTAGCATGTGTGATATGGAGCCTAATCCTCGGTTATGGTAATTGTTATAATGCTAATCTTGTTATGTATACTGTACTGAGACCCCTGATCACGTTAGCCGTTGCTTGATGTAGGTCACTGTATTTGTTCCGCCACAAAATTGATCCAAACGACTAGCAGGGTTTTTGTTCTCTTGTGAAGTTGATCCAAACATCCAAGTCAAACGCAAAGGGAGAAATATGTGCTTATAGAAAGACAGTTACATGCTGTATGGTGTTAAAACTGGCCCTATCTTCATGTCCTTAACATTAATGCCAAAAAAAGGAATGATAATGAATGTTAACGTGCAGGTAATGCATGTCAGTGATTTAGTTACTCGTTTATTTCACATGTTTCACTTAATCCTGCATTCCACAACAGTGTTGGCTATTTAATCATCGTGTTTCTGTTTTTTGTGTGTGCATCTTATTACTCTTGTATAGTGTGTACTTTGAGTCATGCCAGGAGTTTGTGGGGTGTTAATTGAGAGATCTTGCACTGAGGCTTGAGACAACGCAAAGTGCCTGTCAGTGGGTTGGCCTCTCTGCAGAACACTCAGAACAATGGTCACATATTTAAGTTACAATTGAAGTTCTGTGTAAATGTGTGTGATGTCTGGTAGACAGGTGTCAGAATATTTACAAGGCAAAAGAAAAAGTGCTTGCTTGAGTGAGTGCAGTGTATATTTGTGGGTGGTGAAGTGAGGGACACACGAGGAAGTGTATTTTCGAAGAGTGAGAAGAGGGTGCTGAGGAGGAAAGAGATGGGGTTGAAAATGTGCAGATGGAAGAGATGTGCGGAGAAAAATGACATCAATATCGAACTTAAAGCGCATATAACTGAAGGTCAGTACTCCTGCCACAGACCTCACTAATATTTAATTCACAATCTCAGAATTATAACATTTCCAATCTCAATTCTTTAAAACAAATCACTGTTACCCCTTTAACTTAAACAGCTAACAACCATTGACAAAGTCAGTAGTACTGGCAGGGTTTAGGCAGATGTCAGTTTACATCTCAGAGAAAACAAAATACCAGTCGGGTGGCACACTTTGGCAACCACAGACTTTTATTTTACGTTTTTAGGTCTCGGCTCGAAGGCTGCGCTTGCGCAGTCTCGATCCGAGATTTAATGACTTGGAGAAGAGGGGCTTGAACCCCCCCCTCTTCTCCCCTGTTCTCCATTGGCTGGCCTCTTGAATGCTGGCCAGCCATTGGAGAAGAGGTCAGTCACTCTGAACAGGCCCAGTCCTTTTCGGATTCGGGGGCGTGTTTTTTTTTTTCAAGAAGTCTAATTATCTCCTCCAGCCAATGGCAAGAGGAGAACACGCCCCCGAATCCGAAAGCGCCGCTGCCTTTCTCCGAGGCATTTCTGCTTCGCCTTGGAGAAAGGCGGCAGTGTGGCCACCCTCTCCTCTCGTGATAATGGTCCACTCAATTTATGATTATCGCCCCCTCGACTCTGCAAGATATGTCATGTAAAATGCTTCCAGCCAGGTTCACTTTCCCAATGTCTGCACTTTACATTGCATTTTTTTACCGTATAGAATTCCGTCCACTTCTGTTTTTAAACAACTACGCTGAATGGAGACTCACCTTCCAGGCTCTCGCACTGCACAAGATTTAAGTAATCCCTGTGAAGCAATATTCCACTCTTGAATCCACGAACTAGACCCTCGAGATACCCGCTATCCACGTTGAAATAGCGGCGGTTATTTACAGCAAGAAGACTCCCTTACACCGGCCGCAGAACCAGGCTTGCTCCGTTGCCCTTCCGTACATCAGCTGACGACCCGTCACGTGCCACATGACCTGCTGCGTCAGGACTTCTCGTGATCTTTTTCGTCTGCTGAATTCGTCACACAATGGCGTGCCATGGAGCCCCTTCTACTAATGTGAGGTTGTGTGTTGTTGTCTCAGGGTGCGAGTTGCATTTGGAGGCTTTGTTGTCAAGTAAATAACTAGGCCTTTCGGGAGCTGACTGGCAACGGATACCTGGCCAACATGGAGGCCATATTCCCAAATTCCAACTGTAGTAAACGGCATAGACTTAGGCGTAGGGAAAGCAGAAACAAACACTCGGGCACCTGGCATTGGTGGAAATGGTAGATATTGAGGCAGCTGAAAGGCGTGACAGTCTCCGCCCAGGCTACGGAGGGGGTAAATGCTCTGCGGGCCCGCGCTTCATTTCAGAGAATAATTAAGAGAGGCTACAGCTGGGTGCTTTTCCACATCAGTTTGCTGTCAGTGGAAATGATGCCTTCTTCCATGTATGTACTGAACAAGTGTCGGTATGGTGCACGTCATTATTCAGGCTACATGTTTAATGGTCATGAGGATACATAGGCTGCTAGAACGTGTAAATGCAACTATTGTTACTTATAAACAGGCTTTTCTCCTCGTTTCCTTGCTCCGCACTGCCCTTCAGCAATCTACTGTCTACCCATCCACTGACGTGCTCCGTGTCTCGGAGTTACACCCTTCCTCTTTCCTCGCACCCTCTGTCTGCCCCGGGCCTCCCATTCACCGGCTGCACGCCTTCCAGGGCTCTGCGCTCCTCTGCAGCCAAGAACCTCACATGCCAAAGGTCACATGGTCTTCCTGGGGCGACGGGAGCTTCACAACCTGCACCGCCCACTTCCAAGGGCGGCAGCTCTGACCCTTGGACCACATATAGCCACCTTTATCGCCCTTGGCTGCCTGACGAGGGCTCACGAGGGTTACCTCCGTGCCTCACCTCGGCATGCAATAACTTACACATGACACGAACGCCTCTAAGTGTGAAGAACATTATTTACTACGTGCTTCGGCTCCTGCGTGTGACATACCGGAACCACCCCTGTTCGTCACGCGAGAGCACCGTGTCAGAGGCGCGTGCTCGGTGTAACCGTTTTCCGTCACCGCAGATTAATTTACTTTAATCCTGCTGCTTCTGTGCGCATCTTTTCATGTTGGCTGTGGTGGCGCTCGCTGTGGAATAATATTTGCTCGAGTCTCTCTTTGATGTGCATAAATATTAGCTCCACAGAGGTCTGCGCAAGGTCCGTAAAGCGCGCAGAATGCGCAGGTTTACGGGCTGCTGCTGTATTTGATGAATGGAGGAATCAGCCTCCCAGAGGGCCGGTGATTATGAGTCCAGCGTGTATTATCAAAGCGGGCGGCTGACCACAAGTGTCAGCCATGTTTTCTTTGATGCCGCCGCGGGAGCCGAACCAGCATTAATCTTGGACGCGACAGGTTCGAAGTCAACCAGGGAAGTTAGCGACCCCCTCCTCTGACCCCAGACATCATAATCATTTTCATTAGTCTGTCGCCCGCAAAGAATTTCACAATGGTTATAACCGTTGTTTTCATAAACGTTCAAATAAGCGAAGTACGCCACAGGAACGTGAACAAGCATTTACAATGCAACAGTCTCGGCATTGTTAAAGTTAGAGCTATTGGCATTGCTCATGACATTTTTTGTTTGTTTTTGTTTTTAAAACATGTAGAGAAACTGCATTGTTATTTACAATGTCAATAGCTTAATCAGTGTGTGTGTAGGTGGCTCTGTGTGTGTGCAAATGCAATAGGTCTCGCATTTGAGTGATTAAGCTATTGACATTGTAAATAACAATGCCGTTTCTTTAAATGTTTTATAAACAAAAATAATGTCCTGAGCAATGCCAATAGCTCTAACTTTACCAATGCCGAGACCATTGCATTGTAAATGCTTGTTTCCTTTTAGGGAGCCCCCACTTTCATCATCCCACTTTCATCATCCCACTTTAAATGACCTGTGTGCACATATTTCTATTTGACTGATTACAGCCAGCAGCTGTGGGTGCTTCCTGAAGCCTGGTTGGAGAATTTTCTTCCAAAGTTAATGCTGCATGCAGTGCAAGACAATGGGCAAGCACACACTTTAAAGGGACTGAAGTTGTCTCCCTGTACAGTTTGCAAGTTAGCTACTGTTGAATATATTAATGCAGTAAGATATGGGGCAGTTTTTAATGTGTTTAATATTTCAAGACTGTATGTTGCCCCTGCTTTATAACCTTGCGTTCTAACTAAATTTATTTGCTTTCAAATGCACAATTTGCCAATCTTTTCAATATTTTCTCTGGATGGGGGACCTCCCTGGACTCCATGTTAGTCCGTTAAGCTTGCTCGCTAATAAAGCCGTACCCAAATGTTATGCCTCGCCACTTTCAAATGTCACCAGCCATCGCTGTCCATCAAATTCCTTTGACTGTCAGCAGAAGTTTAATTGCTCTGGAAATGGTTCTCCTCCTTTCCAATAAAATAGAGCATCTGCCTACATATATCGGCTACCTGGTACAGTATTTTTGTAGGCAAAAGACTGCTTGGCGTGATTGAGTTGGAAAGCAGTCAGCTGAAATTTGTTGTTTCTAAATGAGTACCGCACTCTAAATCCTCTTTGCAACAGCTTGAACACCAAATGCCAATCTGCCGCTAACCAGCAATTACAAGTGATGCAATTTCTATTTTGGTCTCTGCATATGCCTTTCCAACTTTTCCCAAATCCAGCTCATGATGATTTTGGCAAGCTCAGGATTATTCTGAACGCACAACCTTCGGCCTGCAAGTGCTAGTTCATGACTTAATGTAACTTTAAATATGTTTTCCTAGCATACATTAGGTGATTTAGATGGCCTAAAGAAAGGGAGCCAAGTTCTTCTTAATGAACTGATCTCCTTTCACATGACTGCCTGGCCGGTGGTAAGTTGGCGCTAGCGCTTAAATAATCGGCCAAATCTTGAAAGAAGAAAGTGGCACTTAAATAAGACACTATTTCTTAAAATGTGGAAGATTTTGTATATGCTGTAGGGATATGATACTGCAATTTTTCAGAGATAATCCACATCAGATTCTCCATCGGCTCACCGCTTTGTCATGCTTCGATTTTGGTCTACATAACTGGGATCTCGAGACACAAGAGCCCAAAGGCATTCTAATCTTGTTTTTTATTTTATCACCTCTTAAACTCTCTCAAACTCTTCCCCTCATTCTGACTTGTTAGAATCTTATTTAGCACTACGTTCCTAAGATGCTCCCCTCCTGTCCAACCCATTCACAAAACAGACTTGTGGTACCTTTCAGCAAAGCCGGTACCTATAGCCATGAAATCAAGCAGAAGGCATGTTTTCTGTTTTAAAGAGTAATAGCTTGTTTTTTTTATGACGTTCTGAATCGCATCCCATAGATTATCCCAAGGTTTCTATGGGTTTAGTTTTAGTGAACCTTTTGTTGCACCCCTTCGCATCAAAAGATGCTTAATGTTTTACTTAAACAGACCAAGGACGGTCAGATACGGATTAACGTTTTGTATTGATTTTGAAAAGCAAACCAAGGACACGCTGTCTCCATTCTGTGTCTAAGCAGAGAGTACCAGGGGACACTGCCCTAAGGACTATTGGCGGACAGTATTTTTTTATCCTCTGTCATGGACATTTGTAGAATGCCAACATAGAGAAAGTTTAGCTTTTGTCCAGCATTAGTTTTTGAATGTTCATGCAAATGTGCAAGCAGGTAGCTCTTCATCGATTTTGATAAGGCCTACCGTTTCCCCACATTTGCTTTACATTTTTTTCATGAAGGTGTTTATCCTGACAGTCGTAGGCATCTGAAGGAAGTTAAAAGTTCAGAGCACAGTATAAATTACTCCAAAAATAAAGTAAATCCTATATTTGGGCTTCAAGAAATGAAATTTAGTAGTATTCATTCTGAATTATGGAAGCTAGAGGGGTAAACAGTGAGAAATGCCAGAAGAAACCACCATCGTGAGGGGAATCCGGTTGTGCCACCTTGGCTAAAGATTAGACTCACATTTTCATTACAATAATCTGATGGGTGGAAAAATTTATACATCGTATCCTCCACTGCCCTGCCACAACCCCAAAGGTAATTTTAATGAAATAGTATTGCTTTACCATTCTGTCCATTCAGGTAAGTTGCAGTTGGTCATCCTTTTAAGTCCATTGGCCCTCCAGGAAATAGACATGCGCATAGGTCAAAGTTTCAATTAATCAAAAGAAAAACAATGGTTTCCCTTTTACTCCCAAATCTGTCTAAACCATAAAGTTGAATTCAGAATCCTAGAAATGACCAATTCTATGGGGCACGTGGGGGTGGCTGCGAAGGGCGGATGGGGATCTTTGATTGCTTGTATATGCTATGTCACACTGGACTGGTAGGAGCAGTAGGGGCCAAAGGGCACAGGCGCTGGGGAGGGGGGGGGGGGGGCTGATTGGGAGCTGAGGCCACGTGGCTTCTGCGCCATACTGAACTCTAGGGAAGCATATAGTTTATTTGAGATCTTGACTCACTAGTTTTCAAAACCATCGGGAATGGGGAGGGAAATGCCAGTTCATGCACTGCCTAGAATTATATTGAGTTTGCTTTACTGCCCATGGGGGAGGGGTGGAGGGGGGGGCGTGTATGCGGATTGAAGCTCGAGTGCTTGATGCTGTTTGGCCCTGTTGTTCTGTTGTGTGATGGTGCGTCTTGATGGGCTTGTCACATTATGGCTCTGACGTGGAAAGATGATGGCAGATGAGGTGTTCAAATTCATTGCATGGAATGTCAGAGGGTTGGCACAGTTGGTGTAACAACTGAGTGCATGCTTACCTAAAGCTCTATTGTGTCTCCGTTGCATTCCTACAGGAAACCCATATCTGGGGACTGTACCTAGTCTCCGTAAGAGATGGAGGGGGATGTTTTATGTGACCTCACATTCTGGGTGTTCCCGTGGTGCTATGATATGGGTGGTACCTGGGGTACACTTCTGTCATGTGGGACATGCTCTGAATCTGGAAGGTCGCTATGTGATCCTGTATGGTGACCTAGACGGGTGTGAGGTGTGCCTGCTAAATGTATATGCTCCTAATAATGACTTAGATCTTCTATATGGAGGTGGTGGCTGTTGCCCCACCATACCTTACGGCAGATATAGTAGCGAGAGACCGTAATTGTGTCCTTAATAGTGTTTTGATTGCGATCCACCGCGTAGAAACACAAAACCACACGACGAGGCAATTGTGGGATCTGTTGCAGGGCTTACACTTGCTAGATCTCTGGAGAGGGAAGGAGAGAGAGGGACATCCAGACTCCAAAGTGTTCACCTGTTACACTCCAGCCAAGGGGTCATACAGCCACCTTGATTTGTTTCAGGTGGTCTGGCACAGGGGAAGGAAGTTACATACTTGGTGTGTTATTTATCAGATCATTCTCAGTTGAGTCTGGGGAAGGGGCGTGCATGTCCTGTGGTTCCACTGTAGCTCCTGCGTGCGGAGGCACTCGTGGACCCACCGTTTGCTGTTATGGTACGGGAAGAACTCTCACTACTTCCACGAAATCTGGGAAAGCTCAAGCAGTAAGGCTCAGGACTGTGATGAGATGAAAGTTGTGATCAGAGTAGTATGCCTTAAAACCTTGTACTGTGTCAAATGACAACTGGAACGAGACCTAGCATGATTGGAGTCCCTGTTGCTTGAAATGGAATGGGCACACCCTGCGCAGGAGGCGCAGAAACTCTGGGAAGTGCAACAAACTCATAAATGCCTATTAGATGACTGGCGCCGGCTGGAGACACATACTTACATGGCCTACCAGCAGAGGTTCCATGTAGAGGGGGCCAAAACGGATGGGGGGGTGGCGATGCTGGCGCATTTGCTAAGACAGCTGGAGTCCTGATATCCGGTGCTGGTGCTACAGGACGTAAATGGAAACCTAGGCAACCCCCAGCTTGCGATTAGTGAGGTATTCTGACCTCACCTATGCAAATGTAGTAAGAGTGGGTGATCCAGGGGCAGCCTTCCTTGCTGAGATAGATCTCCTTAGGCTGGGGATTGAAGATAGGACAGTTGTGGATGAGCACATTACGTGGGAGGATTTTGTGGTGGCAATATTGCGACAGAAAGAGGCCAAAACACCAAAAGGCGATGGTCTCTCGGCTGAACTCTACCAAAAGTATGCGGATGTGATCGCTGAAAAATTGCTGGAGGTTTAACAAGAAGCACTTCAGTGGGGCTGATTACCCGATACCATGCGTGAGTCCCTCAGTCTTGGTGCCGAAACCTGGCAAGAACCCTGTGGAGGCTTCGTCCTATCGACTACCTTCACTTCTAAACGTGAATGTAAAAATACTGTGTGGCATACTGGCGATGCGGCTGCTCCCGCATCTGCTGTCATTGATGCATACGGATCAGCACCGCTTTATCCTGCACAGTGATACCAAAGGGGATGATGGACGGAGCGTTTGAGCAAATCAAACACCCCCAGTCAACTGATCTGGGTTTAATCCATCATTTTTTTAGCTCACTCCACCACCCCAGTTCAGACATGGCCATATGCAAATCAGTCTGACCCTGTGCATCATGGGAACAGTCCAGCCCGAACTGCCAAACCATGTCTTCCCTGGACCGGAAACAAGCATCCTGGGACCGGTTTCGGGCTCATAACCCTAATCAGCCAGGCTATCTTGAATCCAGTGGCAAAGTGAGCAAGGGACCCACGTCTGGGCATACCCTGCCAACTTAGGGCGAACAAAGCGATACCAAAGGGGATGATGGACGAAGCGTTTGAGCAAATCAAACACTCACTCATATGGCCATGTCTGAACTGGGGTGGTGGAGTTAGCTTAAGAATGATGGATTAAACCCAGATCAGTTGACTGAAGGTGAGTGTTTGATTTGCTCAAACGCTCCGTCCATCATTCTCTTTGGTATCGCTTTATCCCGCACAGAAGCACCATGCATAACCTTCGGATTGTCCCATGTTTTTCATGCGTTGCATATGAGTCAGGGACCCTGTGCGCTGGCGTTCTTGGGAATATCTCTGGCAGTTGTAGGAGAATGTGGGATTTGACCCCTCAATATATAGCATGGGTTAAACTGTTAAACACCGACCCAGGTGCCAGAGTGCGGACAGGCAGTGTGGTGTGTGCACGATTCAGATAATATCTGGCACGCAACAGGTTTGTCTCCTGTCTCCCTTACCGTTTGCCTTGGACCCCGTGGTGGCGCTGCTGTCGTGTGCTGTCCCTTGGGTATCCCGGTGTGGCAAGCCACATGTGTGGGATCTTTGTATGCCGACCACAACATAGGCTGAGTGTTAAAGGAATTGAGAGTGTAGACTCAATTTTGGAGAGATATCACTTTGTCAATGATGGGTATAGTGTGAGTTGTTAAGGTGGTGGTGCTCCTCCGGTGTTTATACACCCTGCAGGGTACGTTGTACGAGATTCCACGTAGGTGTTTTGCTGAGTTAGTCTGATCATGGAGCTGCTATGGGCCAATAAAAGGAAATGTATGCGATTTACCTATGCTTAAGCAGACTTGGTAGAGAGTGAGCTCCCCAATATAGAACTCTACTGTCTTGCAACTCGCATGCAGTCCACTGGCTCAATGTGGGGGTCAACTGGGAAAATAATCTTCTGAGGGGCTCCCATGGGAACCTAGCACTCCCTGAGTTACTTATGTGTGGCGCACGAGTCCTGGCAGAGATGCCATTCCTGATATGTCACATATGCTGGGTGTGGGAGCGAGCGGTCACAAGAGTAATATGCTGCATGCCATATGCGCTAGTTATGCCGCTCTGGGCTCTGAAGCGGTTTTCGAGAATAGCAGAAGTGATGTTTATACGGAAGTGGAAGGACAGAGGCTGTGAGCTCCTGGGAAATCTCGATCAGGGCGGCCAATTCATTATGCGGTAAGACGGTTTATAATCATTTACGTTGGATGTGGGGGCAGTATCTGCAATACACTAAGATATTGGCAACTGCGTGAGGGAAATGGACTTCTTTTCCGAAGGAGCCAGTATCCTCACAAACACTAACCCTACTATGTGCGATATCAGGAGCTTGCAGACTGATTTCACACTTCAACTGTGCACTGAAAGGAAAAAATGCCAAGAATAATACCCAAGGAGCATGAGAAATGGGAGGGAGCTCTCTGTGATGCCCTGTCCACCAGGGACTGGGAGAAGGTACATGCGGGAGCACGCACTGTAAGCTCTAACGCACGCTTTAAGTTAATACAATTATACACACGATGCATATCTCTCGGCCCAGACCCAACACCGTATGTACACCATCCGGTCCTTCCAATGTGTTAAATTTGGGGCTCCTGCTGCAAACTTTATGAATGTGATGTGGCAGTGCTTCTCCATAAAGCCCTTTTGGAATGAAGTATTAAGAAATCTAAATAGGGCGACTGGTTGGGGGGTGCCGCACACTCCACAATACTTGTTGTGGCTGATATTGGCTCCAGCGACAAACTTAGTTGCAGGTTCATATTGCTGGTCTTGCTGCTTGCAAAGAGGTGTATTGCTATTAGATGGATAGATGTGTAGCCACCCAGCTACTCTGACTGGCTCCGATATATGTCAGAATGGTCAGTGGTGGAAGAAATCGGGATGAAGCATGTGAGGAGAGCTAAACGGCTGGGGGATGACTTGGCTGCATGGAGGCTGTCTGAATTTTGTGATAGAGTAAGGTGCGGAACCAGGGGAATATGGGAAGGTGAGAGATGCAGGACCGTTATGTGACCTAAGGTATAATGAAGAAGAGGAGCAGTTATTCTGATAGCCAGACTACCCAACGGAATAGACCGGGGAATGGTAGAAATGGCTATAGAGGCTGCTGGCACGGAGGCTAGTAACTGTACCAATTGCTTCCATGAAAAAAAATTCACATAGTAGTCATGTATTTACTTTAGAGTATGGGCAGCATTGGGGCGGGGGGGGGGTGGTGGATGGGTGGTGTTGGGAGGCAGGGGCATTGGGGAAAAATGTTCCTATGCCAAATGCTGCTAGAAATATTATTCTGTATAGGTGCTGTCACATTGGAGTTCTGATGCAGTGTACAGATCCTATGAAGATCGATAAAGAATATTAATAAATGTGGTGTTCTAACTGTCATGAATTATTTTGAAACCTATTGTGTTAACATTCAAGTTTTTTTCATTTCTACAGGACAGTAATTTAACCTGGTATACCGAAAATCCGGATTTCACCAAGTGCTTTCAGAATACTACTCTTGTGTGGATTCCATGTGTCTACCTCTGGGTTTGTTTCCCAGTCTATGCCATTTACCTCTGCTATCATGACCAAGGTTACATTAGAATGTCTCCACTAAACCGAGCCAAAACAGTAAGTGATTAACTTTTATTTTGTTGTATATACATTTAGGGCTGCTATATCTTTTATTGTATACTTAGTCTTACCAACTAGAAACACACCAAAGACTAATTTAATTACAGTATGCCTCAATATACTTTAAGATGAACCTTTTGCTAATTTGTCAGTAAAGTTTGCAAAAGTTGCAAGAAATATGGGTGTTATTATTTCAGCACTCAGAGGCGATGCAAGCCCCTTTTTGGAGTCAAACATATTTGTAGCACCAGGCAATGCATAGGGCTAATTAGTACCCAAGATGGGTGGTAGATCCAAATAATGTGTTTATGGAAACCCACTAAGACTGAATCTGTAAGGGGTAATTATTACAAAGAAAGAACCTACCTTAAGATCTTCCTGACAAGGATTGGTTTTACTGTAGTTCCAGAGACTTCTCTTTACTTTTAACTTGGTATCTATTGAGAACCTTGACGAGTCTATAGTGAATCTGTGCAATATCAGTCCCCTTGTCGCAGTAGAAGAATGAAAGATTTTAAACATCATTTGGTCCTGAGGAAGGTGGTGGTAAAGAGATTCTAAACCACCAAAACATGCACTGACCTGTTTCTGCTGTTTAGTCCGCAAACTATGACCAAATGTGACAAAGGTGACTTGTATAGAACTTCCTGAACGGGGGGGGGGATCCTGTGGGCAATCCCCATTTTCTGGGAACATTTGACTTTTGATGGAAGGCATGAAGTGCTACTGACTGGGATGGATGTGAGGATAGAGTGTAGCGCTTTTGTGGGGAAAAACGAAACCAAACATTTGAACAATGTAAAAGGGAACATATATTTGTACAATGAATTGCTAATCTGTATTAATATTTTTGTAATGGTAATATATAAAAATATAACATTTTATTTGTGTAACTTGGACGTCTGACAGCATGGTTGAGCGAAAGCTTAATATAGGTAGTATATGGTGCCAGAACTCCAACTGGTTGCAGGCAATGCAAATGTTTTATTTTGATATGAGCATGTTTACTTCTTGACGTTTTGGTGTTCACCGTACGGTGTTAGTGGGAGAAAAGCTGATGGGCTAAAGAAAGGCATTTTGCTGCATTGGTGTCTAAGACAGTAGGTGTACTTGGCATAACAGTTCTCCTAGAGGCCCATAAATCTGTTCCCAGGGTTACTGCACAGTAGTACATGGCTGAATTGTGTGTAAAGTTAATTAGGCCTTGGCAAGTGTTTCCCATTGCATTCTACTTCCTTATTATTTTTTAAGTAAAAGGTATTCAAAAATAAACCATGCATTGTATAAAAATTGAAAACATTTATTTCAGTGTACAGTTTTGAGATGCCATAAGATAGGTTTGCTTTTCCTTCAGTATTTTAACATTTTATTTTACTTTTTTTGAGCTACTTTACCTATGGGCATTGGCAAAGCCAACAACTCGGCACACTTATTGGAAAGTCAAGAACTGTTGGTTTTGCCAGTGCTTGTTTATCACACTACCTCTATTGCCATACCTATACCCCTAGAAATCACCAGTTTTTCCATCAGTACCATGAACAATAACTTCAGTATTTTCTCCAACCAATCCCAACTCCAATAACAGTACAACGACCAACACTACAATTAATGCCAAAAAAGCACTTCAAAACCCCATCAGGGGTAGGAAGCGCTCTATAAATACAAACCTCTTTCCCCTCTTCTATCCCACCACCACCTACCCTTCTCTATCCAAATAACTGAATAACATATCCACCAGTCAAATTACTTCATATTTCACTTTACTAATTTTCAACCCTAATGCTTTATGGGTTCCAGAAAAGCGCTTCAACACCCATCAGGGGTAACAGGTGCTATATAAATGCAAACCTTTTCCCCCCCCTTCTATCCCTCCGCTATCCTTCTCACTCCAAATAACTGACTAATATCCACCACTTAAAAAATTGCTTGCATGTTTCACTCTACTAATTCAACACTAATCCTCTATGGGTCCCAGAGTAGCGTGCTACTCGCCGAAAAAAGTGCTTCGACTCCTTGTCAGGGGTAGTAAACGCTATACAAATGCAATTACAATACAATGCCAATATCACCAATAGCAAAACCACCACTAGCACACCAACCACCAATGCAACGCACCTTACCCTCTCTCCTCCCACCACCACCACTACTAGCAAATACTGGCAGGCAGCATCAGCATATCTGTCCTTAATGTACTTCTGGTACTTATGCCTGGAAGCATCATTTCTGCATGGGTTTGTTTGCATGTTTAGCCACTGTAAATCCAGACATGTTGGCTTTGCTGGTGCTTGATAATCTTGTAAAGAGATCGTGGACTACTGCATTGAGAGATTAGAACAAGAAGGGGTTGTATATACTAGCATAAATAATGGTATTACAGTTACATCTAAAGTACATCATTGTCCCTAATCAAGGGACCATTAAACAAATTATGTGCAATACAATTGAGGTTAGCTGTGGTCATGACACAGATGCAACTCTGTATTCGTACAGTCCTCAATTACCCCTTCTTTAAACTGCGTAATCCTGTACCTGCAACATACATGCAATTATATCACTTTTTTTTTTTTTTTTTTTTTTTTGAAAACCTTTATTAACCATAGTTGCATCAATTGGCAATGTACAATTCTGCGCCAGAGCATCAGGTCGGCAATGTTCGAACACATATAGTCAAATGATTAAGCACAGCCGTTTAGCCGACAACCCGGAGGTCCGGCGGCGGAGTTCAGGTGGACATAGAGGATTCAGGTGTGTACATTGCGTATAAGCGAGTCGATGGTGCTTTTCTGGGATGTGTCGCGTCGTTGCTCAGCTAAAGCGCATTGTCCGCGTGTGAGGGGGGCGCTGTGTATCAGCTCGCTGCGCAGCATTGTCAGCTAGCCCCTAGGCTCACAGGAGGATGTGTGCTGGGTTGTCCGTCATGTGCCCAGATTTGTGGGCATCGGAGTCCCGGTGGCCCGCGTGTAGCGTGGGTTGGAGCGCGACAAGGAGGTTGTAGCATAGCTCGCAAGGATGCGCGTGGCGACCGTTGCTGTGATGGAACACGTGCTCTGCTAGGGAGCGTAGCCAGTCGCCGAGCTGTTCCCCGGGTGTGCAACATAACTTTAGGGACCAAGGCCATGGTCGAGAACTCGGGTGGGGGCTAGAATAAGAGGGGTGAGGGGAGGGGGGATAGTGGAGATCCGCTTGCAGCAATGTGTGAGGAGATAGGGGCTGTCCAGCAGGACGAAACCGGGCCGCCCGGGGAGCGCGTATGTAATTATATCACATGATGTGTTTCTAATTGAACAGTACGTCTTTTGTTGGATTATATGTTCCTTATGCAATAAATGTCAGGACAAACTATCTGACAATCTGTTTTTTTTCCTGATAAGGTATTAAGTAGTCTGTGCTACTTTTCTTCATCAGTGACCTTTCTACATTGCTAATCTGCTTTCTAGCTGAGCTTTTATTACGTACTTTGCCAAAGGACTACTGTTAAGTTATGTTAAAGGTTACTTGTAGAGCGCACAGCTACTCAAGAAGTGTCCCGGCGCTAAAGAACCTCAGGGCTGAACTGCTGTGGTCACTAAAGGGGGGGAAAGCCTTATGGTTGTTTCTGGAACAGCCAAGTTTTCAGCAGCTTCCTGAAGGTAAGTAAGTCCGGCACCTGTCTAAGTGTCACTGGGAGAATGTTCCTGTCTCGGGCATACAGACCTTGGAAGGAGCGGCCACCACAACGTTTGCGACTAAACTTAGGAACAACTGCCTGATGCCGAAAAGATGACCTCCGGGTTCTGCTGGGGACTTGGTGTGAGATACTCATTCTGAGATAGTGAGCGCCCGTACCTTGTAAAGCCTTAAAAGCCAATAAAAACGGCTGTAAATCGGCTTCTTTTGCGGTCAGGAAGCCAATGCAAAGCCTTCCGGTGAGGAGAAATTCGAACTCTTGGTCGAAGCATGTGTGTTCAGGTTAGACCTGCAAGTCCGGCAAATACCTCTAACTAATTTACTTCTACTCCCTCCCACATCTATGGATCTACAATGTTTCAGATTTATTGCACAAAGCTTATGACTATATCCGATGACCAGGATAATCACGTTACTTGTTAATAGTGGTCACTGAGGTGTAATGCAGAACCCAATCTTCTGAATGCAGCTTTGGATGTCCACTGTGCTTCCATTATTGAAGATGGAACCAAAGGTAAGACCGTGAGGCAGCTGAAATGATCTTCTGGATCTCCTCCCAGAACAAGTTTCAGAGTGGTAGTACCTGGGGGGGGGGGGATGGGTAATTGGCTGTTGGAACATGAAATGTTAGGTGTAGTGGTACTGAACAGGAGTGTACAGATTTGAAGAAACATTTTTATGTTCACATTTGCAAATAAGTGCTAAGGGGTTGTTTGAAGAACGTTTCACTAACATTTGCTGCTTCTGGTAAAAAAATTAAATTACATTTGAATGTTAGTCTTTCTGCATGCTTACTTTTGTGACATTACCTTTGTTTTCTAGGCCTTGGGATTCATATTATGGATAGTCTGCTGGGCAGACCTTTTCTATTCTTTCTACGAAAGAAGTCAAAGTGTTTTCAGAGCACCAGTGTATGTTAGCCCTACAGTGCTGGGCATAACGATGGTAAGTGTGGTCTGAATTTTCCTTTTTGGTATTTTACTTGATATATCTAAAGTCTTAATTGTTTACTTGAAAGCCTATTGCTTATAACAGTTTTCAAATGTATACCTTCATTTTGAAATTGCTATTCAAAGTACTCCTTGCCATTCCACCCAATACCAGGAGAAACACTTCTAGTCACTTTTTGACAGTGAAATCACCTCCTGTTACCGTTATTTGCTTCGCAGTACTGGTTTTCTTTCTTTGACTTCAGCAGTTAGGTTTGAGTAATGGTCCTATTACTATTGTCTAAAACAAGCTTAACTAGCTATGTACCAAGACATCCGAGTGGCGTCTTTAATTTTACCCAAAGCAAAAGAACAGATGATGGACGGCATGCTAAACAAATCAAGTATTCACTCCCAGTAACAGATCTGGGTTTAACCCATTGGTTTTTTGCTCACCACACCACCCCTGTTTGGACCCAGCCTTAATCAAATACGTCTTGACCCTGCTCTTCGGCTCTTAAAATCATCCAGCATGATCACCAGGGTTTCCATGAAAATAATAGAGGGGCAAGTAGAATAAGGAACAGTTATCCAGTATTGGGGTATCTTTCATAGATTCACATGCTTGAATCATTCCCCGTCGCCGAGGCGGGAGTCTCGGTAGATAAAAAAAGTAGTGCCAAAAAATAATTAGTAGTAGGCCCAAAGAAAAAAGGCCCTAAGGCCTATATCTTAGAAGCCTATCTACTTCGTTATGTAAAATAACCCAAGAATTGGTAACAACCAATCAGACATCAGCACCCTTCTAGAACCCTCTCAGCAGAGCCAGCTCTCCTCAGATTTTCACCGCACGTCGTGTGGAAGGGAGTCTCCCTGAGTGCCTACTCAGTTTCTTCTTTTCTTCAGTATGTCTGACGACAAAGCTTTGTTTAGACCCTGCAGGACCTGTGATAAGAAGAGGGTCCATGTAGACGACCAGCATGAAGAGTGTATTTACTGTCTTCATCCTAAGCATGTTGCTAAGGACTGTAGAATTTGCCGGACTTTCCCTCCTAAGACCTTAAGGGACAGAGAGGCAAGAGTATTGTTATGGTTGAAATCTTCCTCGGCTGAGGAGGATGACAGGGCCTCTACATCTAGCAAGAGAGCTAGATCAATTGATAGTTCTTCCAGTGAAGGGAGAAAACATCATAAGGCCTCTCATGTAACTTCTGACCATTCACAGAAGTCACAAGACTCTGACAGATCTAAGAAGTCTTCAACTACTAAAACCGTGAGTAAATCTCAGGTTAAGACTTTGTCAGTGGGATCATCTTATACTATCTCTGTGACTTCTGCTGCTCCTCTGTCGACGGCTACAGTCTCCACTACTTCGATATCGTCACCTATCATGTCTCCTAGGACGTCTAAGACTCCGTTGACAATTGCGTCGACGTCGAGCTTGAAGGAAGTTCTGTCAACTGCATCGTCGATGAGAACATCGACGGCGAAGACCCCGTCGACGACGGCGAAGACCCCGTCGACGACGGCGAAGACCCCGTCGACGACGGCGAAGACCCCGTCGACGACGGCGAAGACCCCGTCGACGAGAGGTTTCCTTAAAATGATTCCACCAACTACTCATGTTACGCCTATTGCGTACACACATATTCAGATAAAAACTTTTCATAAACAGGATTACAGTAATATTTCTCCTTTGCTGCCTTTGCATATCTTGGACTCATATGCTGAAGGGGATGATTTTGAAGAGGAGGATGATGAGGGTCCTTTCGGAATAGCTAGGCACCCCTTGGAGTTGCATATAAAGTGTCAAGAGGTGGATGAGGAAGAAGACTATCATGAGCATGCTTACCAGGAAGGCCTTGCTACACCAGTGTTCAGGCATCCCTCAAAGGATTGGGATCGTAGAGAAACGAGTCATCTCCCGCCTACACTGATTCAAGATCTTCAGGCTATGCTGGCGGATTACCGCCAACGCTTTCCACCACAACAACCTCTTCCTAATTTACAACCAACGGAAGAGTCCCATACGGACATTCCAAATTCGCCGCTTCACCCTGCTGGTTCGGGGACACATTCGCACCATGATACCATTTCCTCTGAGGAAGATATCGAAGAAGGTGAAGTACCGGATAAGGACACCACTCTGGATCCTTGGGATGATTACATCATTCCCATGCCTTCTCCACCTATTCCGCAGCCATCGGATTCTCCTCCAGAGGATATAGGTGGCTTTCACAATTTAATGCAACGTGCAGCAGCCAGGTTTCAACTACCTGTCACTGTGGAGCATACGGATTGTTTCCTCCATGATTTTAAAGAGGAGCAAAGGAAGATTACCAGAACAATTCCCATCATCGATTTTTATTTGGAATGAGGGGTTAAAAATTATGAAGACACCTGCTTCCGTACCTGCGGTCCTCCCTCGTATTGATAAGAAATATCGTGCTCCTCCAGAAACGCCCTCTTGTCTAATCGGACATCCCCGACCAGATTCCGTTATATCACAGGCTGCTCAACAAAAGTCCAAAAATCCGGCTATGCCGATATCCACGCCGCCGGATAGGGAAGGGCGAAGATTGGATCTGATCGGCAAGAAGTTCTCTACTATGGCGGCAACTTCTATCAAAGCTGCAAACTCCTTGGCCATACTTGGTCGCTATGACCGCCAGATGTGGTCAGAATTCTCTGAATTTATAGACCTCATTCCTGAAGATCGTCAACAAGAGGCAAGGAAGATACTTCAAGAGGGAGAACGAGCCGCATCAGAGATCATAGACTCTGCTCTGGATATTGCAAATACCAACTTTAGGCAACTGGCAGGAGCTGCAGTCCTTAGGCGTCTAGGATGGCTTAAGGCAACGTCTTTTAGGCCAGAGGTTCAAGCCAAAATCATTGATATGGCCTATGATGGAGAATCCTTGTTTGGGAAGCATATAGACGAGGCCCTCCTAGCGATCAAGACTGATACGGATACAGCTAAGTCTCTAGCTGCTCTCCAATACAAACTGGGATCTTTCCGTGGTGCAAGAGGTCGAGGCTTTGTATCAAGGGGAAATTATCAAAGTCAGCAAAACAGACAATATCAGTCTCAATATAGACAGCCTTATGGACGATCATCATACAGGCAATCTACCTCGAATAGTTTCTCTCGTCAGGGAGGAAGAAGGCGATCGAACAATCAGGGTCGCGACGCCAACAAGAAGCAATGATTTACGCTGGACGCCAGTCATCCCTCCTTCCCTCCCAGTGGGAGCAAAGATAATAACTTTTGCACACAATTGGGAGGAGATCACCTCGGATCGTTGGGTCATCGACCTAGTCAGACACGGTCACACCCTGGAGTTCTTAAAACAACCTCCTACTGCCCCGCCCAGGGGTCCCCCCTCCCCCTCGTCTTCACTTATTGTTCAAAGAAGCTTTAATAATGCTCCGCAAGAACGCAATAGAGAAGGTTCCTTCGCCCCAGAAGGGAACCGGGTTCTATTCCCTGACTTTTTCTTTGAGTAAAAATCGAGGAGTGGCGCCCGATTCTGGATCTCCGCAAGCTCAACAAATTTCTAAAGAAGCAGAGTTTTCGGATGGTTACACTGGCCGAAGTTTTGAGCTGCCTGAACAAAGGAGATTTTATGGCTTCTCTGGACCTGGAGGACGCGTACTTCCACATTCCTATCCTTCCCAAGCATCGCAAGTACCTGCGATTTTTAGTGGCTGGCGTCCACTATCAGTTCAAAGTCCTTCCGTTTGGGCTGAAATCTGCTCCAAGAATTTTTACAAAGTGTCTTGCACCAGTAGCAGCGACTCTAAGATCACAAGGAATACAAGTATTCCCGTACCTGGACGACTGGCTGCTCAAAGGCCCTTCGAAGCAGACTACCGTAGAGGCAGTTTCAGCATGCCTAAGTCTATTCTCAAACTTGGGCCTCACTCTCAACCAAAGCAAATCTCAACTGCTCCCTCGTCAAAGGATTCAGTTTCTGGGAGCAATGCTGGACACCAAACAATGCAAGGCATTCTTGTCAGAGGAACGTCCGCTTCGTTTACAAAAGCTAGCACTTTCAATCGCAAGAAGGTCAGTTTCTGTCCGGAGGTTTGCGTCTCTTCTGGGGATGTGTTCATCAACTATAAATCTTGTACCTTTAGCACGGCTCCGAATGAGACCTCTGCAGGAACAGTTACATCTACAATGGAAACAGGCCGTGGGGTCGTTCAACGACTCCATCATGATAACACCTCACATGATGGTCTCTCTGCATTGGTGGTCACAGATGGCAAACCTGGCGCCGGGCCTCTCTTTTCTAACATCTCCTCCAGAATTCGTGGTAACAGACACCTCCATGGAGGGGTGGGGAGGACATCTCCAAGATTTACAAATTCAGGGACGATGGTCCCAGGAATACCACCAACAGCATATCAACAGACTGGAGCTTCGCGCCATTTTTCTCACTTTGCAGGCGTTCCTCCCGAGGATTGCAGGGGCCTCAGTGCTTGTCCGGACGGACAACACGACCAGCATCTATTACGTCAACAAACAGGGAGGAACGAGGTCACTGTCCCTTTCGCAGGAAGCTCAGGAACTATGGGAATGGCTTACAACACACAAGATAACCTTACGAGCGGAGCACGTCAGGGGCCTTCACAACACGTTGGCCGACGAGCTAAGCAGATCTCTGGCAGGCTGTCACGAATGGGAGATAGAGCAGAAGCAACTAGACGAAATTTTTCAATCATGGGGCAAGCCGGCACTGGATTTGTTTGCTACAAAGGAAAACAAGAAATGCCAATATTACGCAAGCAGATTCCCTCAACAGGGATCAAGAGGAAATGCCCTGTCCATGAGATGGTCAGGGCTTTGTGCGTACGCTTTTCCCCCGATACCACTAATTGCGAAAGTGATCCGCAAAGTGAAGATGGAACATTGCCGCCTCATCCTGATTGCACCCCGTTGGCCAAGGCAATATTGGTTCCAGGAGCTGCTTCTTCTAGCTCACAGCTCCATCCGTCTAATACCAACAATGACAATGTTGACAAGGGAAAGGGGTCAAATACTCCATCCAGATCCACAGTCGCTGCACTTGCACGCATGGCTCCTGATTTCCTAGAATACAAAGATCTAACTATTTCACAGGAATGCCGTGAGATTCTATCTAAATCACGCGCGCAAAGTACTTTAAAAACGTATCGTTTGAAGTGGAAACGATTTTGTCATTGGTGCGAGGGGAAGGATGTCCATCCTTTACAAGCTCCAGTAGAGCAAATCCTTCCTTATTTGTTATCCCTAGCCAAATCTGGGCTTGCATTCTCATCAATTAAAGTTCATCTTGCGGCTCTATCAAGATTCAGGAAGAGTACTTCTAAGCCTTCGCTCTGTTCCTCTTCATTAATAAAACAATTTATGAAGGGGCTATTCCGTGTTTATCCACCAATTCGTGCACCTCCTCCAGAGTGGGAGTTGAACACAGTTCTAGCTCAATTGATGAAAAGACCGTTTGAGCCTATCCACAAGGCTGAGCTAAAATTTTTAACATGGAAGGTGGCTATTCTTTTGGCTCTTACATCGGCTCGAAGAGTCAGTGAGATTCAAGCGTTCACCATCTCAGAGCCCTTTTTGCAGTTCTCTAAAGACTGTTACTCTCAGGACAAATCCACGATTCATCCCTAAAGTTCCGACTCAGTTCCACTTAAATGAGCCAGTAAAACTAAAAGTTTTCTTCCCAAATCCAGCCACTCCAGCTGAGCGAGCGTTGCATTCACTGGATGTAAAACGCTGTCTGAAATTTTACTTGCAAAGGACTAAGGACATCAGGCGGTCCAATCAATTGCTCATAGCTTATGGTCAAGCTACACTTGGGTCCGCTGTGACTAAAGCGACTATAGCCAGATGGTTGGCTTCTACAATTCATTTTTGTCATGATAAAGCCAATAAACCGTTACAAAGAAAGGTCAAGGCGCATTCTACTAGAACTATGGCAGCATCTACTGCATTGTTCGCAGGAGTATCCTTGGAAAATATTTGTCGTGCTGCAACGTGGAGGAATGTTCACACATTCACAAATCTACTCTGCAGGAAGATACAGCGGTAGGACAGGCCGTCCTTCGACATCTTTTAAACTAAGGTCAGATATTGGTTTTTCAATTTACTGTTTATAATTGCTATATTTTAAGCTACATTGTGTTTTCTTTGCGTAAGATACATGTTTGGATTTTAGGAGAGGACATCTTATGCCTTCTACTTATCAAATTGCGGGCGTAATTGGGAGTGTATCAGCAATAGTCTCCCACCATCCGCAAACGACTGTATGCTTTGCATACTGCTTGCTACTCTGATTCAGGCATGTGAATCTATGAAAGATACCCCAATACTGGATAAGAAAACAAGTTACTTACCTGTAACTACAGTTATCCAGTATTGGTATCTTTCATAGATTCACATGCACCCACCCTCCTCCCCGCAGAGTCAGTTCTCTATGTTTGGGATATAAGCTTCCCACTCGTGCTAGGAAAATCTGAGGAGAGCTGGCTCTGCTGAGAGGGTTCTAGAAGGGTGCTGATGTCTGATTGGTTGTTACCAATTCTTGGGTTATTTTACATAACGAAGTAGATAGGCTTCTAAGATATAGGTCTTAGGGCCTTTTTTCTTTGGGCCTACTACTACTAATTATTTTTTGGCACTACTTTTTTATCTACCGAGACTCCCGCCTCGGCGACGGGGAATGATTCAGGCATGTGAATCTATGAAAGATACCAATACTGGATAACTGTAGTTACAGATAAGTAACTTGTTTTCTCAAACTGTTGTAAAATGCTAACAATATTGTGATATCTCCCAAGTGCTTCCTCCCCTGCTCCCGTCCCCCGCTCTTCATGTACAATGGAACATTCGGTTCCCTAATTCAATCAGTGGGTAACCACGATTCCGATCTATGCTCTCCCAGCTGTGGCGTCTGTCAAACTTGTGCCTTCACTATGTTTTTTTATTTTAATTTTATAGTTTTATATAGCTCGAACTAGACCTCTGACATTGGGTATCAAAGCGTTTTACATGAGCACCAGTTTCGTTACAGATTAACACATTCTTTTTTGTTAGGCACGGGAAGATTAAGTGATTTGCCCTGAATGACAGGATGTTGAGCGTCTTTGCCGAGACTCAAACCCAGGTCCCCAGGTCAGAGGCCGACTGCTCTAGCCATAAGGCTACATCCTCTCCCCTTGGCGTTGGGCACCTTGTGGTGATTTGATCTTGCCTTCTAACACTGGCAACGATGATGGGATGCTGATGGGTGACACTCCATTACGCTGATGCAGTCATTGTGCTACATCCGATTGGAGGCCCCATTTCTCAGCTTTTACGTCTACAGCTGGGTTGCGGAACATTGGTATAAGGATATCGGGAGTTAAAAATGAACTATCCTTGTGAGTCTGTCTGTCTCTTCCCACACAGTCACATAACGTTAAAGGAAAGTAACACTCTCTCCTGTTGAGTCTAGCCCAGGGGTCTCCAACCTTTTCTACAATAAGAGCAACATATGTTCAATGGAAATCATCCCGAGCTTCTAATATTAGTGATGTAACAGTGACCACCCCATCCAAGATTGTTAGCAGTGATCACATCAGTGCATGAGGCAGTGTTTCCAGAACTAATGTAAAACAAGTGTTTGCAATTCAATAAGTCTTGCATATGCAAGAGTTTAAGCTAGTGGCATTGTAAATGACAATGCCTTGCATTAATTCGTTTAGAAAACGAACACCTAAATAAAAGGCTTTATTTACAATGCCAATAGCTTAAGCTTTCAACATCCGAGGGGTGAGATGGTGTTGGGCATGGCATGGGGGTTCCTGGAGTACAGAGTATTCGCCAATGCCAGCCGCACGCCTTTATGTGCAAAATGCGCTCCTCCCGGCGTGTGTCCGATGTTGGGCTAGTAGTCTGTTTAAAATTTTTTTTTTTTTATTTAAATGTTGGCGGCTGTAGATCAAGCGGACCACAGTGGCAAAGTGAATAAAGAAAGGAACGCGGCCACTCTAGTTAAAGCAGACCTTGCTGCCAAAAATTTAAATATCGATTAAAAGTTGCAAGCTAGTTTGGTAAATGACGCATCACCATTACTACCCAAGCTGAATTTGTAAATATGGCGTGTCCGCCATTACGAAAAAAAGATAAAAACAGGTGCCGTGCTGCATTAGAGGAAAGCATGTCGTGGGTGGAACAGGGGAAATTATTCAAGAAAATAGTGCTCAGACTAAAAAGAAAAATACTGAGTAACACAAGTAAAAAGGCCAGTCCCCATGGGGGGTTACAAATGTAGACAAGGCAGTTCTATGGAATGACTACTAAGCCTTTCATGAACCAAAGGGCGAGAAAGCAAAAGACACACAATTGATGGACGGAATGCAGAACAAATCGATACATTCACCACCAGTCAAAAGATCTCGGTTAAATCCATCATTCTTTTTCTCACCATTCCACCCCAGTTTAGACCTGGCTATATGCAAATCAGTCTTGACCCTTTGCCTCATGGAAACAGTCCAGCCCGAACTGCCAAGCCAGGTCCTCCCTGGACCAGAAACAAGCATCCTAGGACCGGTTTCGGGGTTTCACCCCTCTTCAGCCAGGATAGCTTGATTCCAGTGGCACAGTGAGCCCAGTACCCACATCTGGGCATACCTGGCGCACTTAGGGCGAGAAAGCAAAAGAGACACAATTTAGGCCCAGATCTCTGTTCTGGGGTGAATGTATGACATTATTCTGCATTCTGTATATCAGTTGTTTTTGCATTTTTTACCCCGAGTGTGATGGGTATGCCCAGACGTGGGTCCCGTGCTCTCCATGCCACTGGAATCAAGCTATCCTGGCTGAGATGGGGTGAAACCCCGAAACCGGTCCTAGGATACTTGTAACACGCATGAAGAAAAAGGGAGGTAAATTCTTTGAAAGAGAAAAGGAGAGATGTTTAAAGAAAATGGCCAGACATTTGAAGAGTTATGTTACAGATGTGGAATGACAGGCCATTTGGCCAATTGTAGAGAATTTGTGAGGATGCCTAATGCCACCTACTTTGTGCCACCCAGCCCTGCCGTGCTCCCCCACCCACTTCTGCCTTCTCCGTCGTGGTTGCGTGTCCTGCCTAGCACAGTCGAGCACTCCAGACCCAGCGCTGTTCAGTGACATCTTGAAGTCAGTGCTGAGGGAGATGGGCAAGCTTCTCACAGGGGTGGGGCCTCCTACTCTCCTCAGAGCAAGTGGAGGTGGTGAAAGGGAGTTAGTTCTGCTGAGTTTAGGAGGGAGTGCTCTCCAGTCGGCCCTTAGGATTCTAGGCTGGCCAGTTGGCGTTGTAGGCAACCTTCCTCCACTGTGTTCTAGCTCTCTCTCTGAGAGCCTAGAGGTTTAGATTAATGGCATAGGGGATAAGTTTAAACGGGGATTGTGCTCCAAAATTTGAAGAGGCATGTGCCGGACATTGTCCTTGTCCAAGAGACGCATTTAATTGGAAATACCTGCGGCGCATTAAACAGATGGGGTTATCGCCTAGTCGCTCACTCGGGATTCACATCTAGCGCCCGTTGGGTGGGGATTCTCAAACGCCGAAGTTGTCCATATATGATCAATAGGATCTGGTCGGATGTCCAGGGCAGATATGTAGCGCTCTCCGGTACCTGGGAGGGACAAGCTCTCAACATAGTTTCCATATACATTCCCCCTGGGCTGCGGTGTCCCGTGCTGCGCGACCTTGGTTAACTCTTGCTTGATTTAGCCCTGGGGGGTGTTAGTGCTGGGGGGGGGGGGGGGGGGGGGGGGGACTTCAATCTAGCTTTAGATGGGGCTGGGAACCGCATACCGGGGGGGGGATCTCAGCTGGTGGAATTCTTGTCCTCTCTGGGCCTGGCTGACATATGGAGATGGCTTAACTCCACTACTGTGCAATTTACATTTTATTCAGGGGCCCACAATAGTCAATCACGCATCGACCATGTGCTCACTCACGCTCATGATCTACCAGTCTTTATGGAATCCAGATGCCTTTCGCAAGGGATCTCTGACCACTCCCCCCCCCCCCCCCCCCCCCCCTCCTCCCTGTCCTCACGACCCTTGCTCTTGACTTACGCAGGTGGCGTACCACCCTCACTGTCAATTCCTGGCCACTTAAGGTTCCCCATATTAAAGAGGCGTTGCTTAAGGAAGCTGATTTCTACTTCCATGAAAATGTAGGGTTTGTTACCTCAGCCTGTACCTTATGGGGTGCATTCGGTGCTGTCAATAAGGGTAGAGCCTTGTTCGGCCATAAGCACGAAGTTACTAGACGCATCACAGAACTTGAGGATGAAATTCTGGCTCGGGGGAAAAAGATATGGCACTTACCCCTGACCCTGAGATGCAGCGCTCTCTTACGATGGTCCGTCTTGACTATCCGCAGCTTCTGATGGAGTCGGCCAGGGCATGGGATGCCTCCACCCGGCATAGGATATGAGCATGGGAAACGGACGGGTAAACTCCTTGCCTGGTTGGAGAAAAAAAGAGCAATTGTCTAGATGGGTGCACTCGGTGAGAGGGGCTGATGATACTGTAATCGCGGATCTCCAACGGATCGCTGACACGTTTGCCCATTGCTCGTCGGTATATATGCCTTCGTCGACAGTCCAGCCATCTGCAGCTGCAGACCTTCTTTCGACCATTATGGTTGCACTTTCGGTCAGAGCTTGATCCGGATTCCCTGGAGGGCGCGTTCACTGAGGCTGAAATTCAGAAAGCTATTCAAGACGTCCGCTGGGGAAAGCCATGGGGCCCAACGGGATCCTGTTCGAATTCTTGAAGCAGATGGCTGCTAATCTCTCTCCCAATTTGCTTCAAATGTATACTGAGAGCTTTGAGGGGGGGGGGGGAGAGACTACCAGCTGTGATTAGGACAGCGTCCATCGTGGTCCTACTCAAACAAGGTAAACCATCTGACCATTGTCTGTCGTATTGACCGATCTCGCTCCTCACGGTTGAGGCGAAGATATTGGCGTAATTGTTGGCGCAACAGGCTTATCCCCTGCATTGCTGAACTGGTACGCCCTGATCAACCTGGGTTCATGCCAGGGAGAAATAGTTGCCTCAAATTACGACGGTTGAATCGGTCTTGGGCAGGCGTGACTCCATCAGAGAAGATGCTGCATTACTGTCTTTGGATGCATCAATGGCATTCGACACCATAGAGGGGGATTATCTATTTGCTGTGCTGGATAGGATGGGATTTGGTCAACCTTTACAAAGTGGATCCGATTGCTCTATGCCCGCCCAACCACACAGGTGGCCATCAACAAGCACATCTCTAGACAATTTGTGTTGGAGAGGGGTACCAGACAAGGGTGTCCTCTGTTCCCCTTACTATTTGCTGTAGTGCTAGAACTGCTTGCGGTCTGGATCATAGGGGAACCGTGGATTAGGGGTTTGGAGTGGACTGAGGACCATGAGGAGCGTATCTCCTTATATGCCGATGATATCCTCCTGTACATGGCCTCGCCTTCTCACTCTCTCCGACGTATTCTACATATCTTCCACATTTTCGGTGCCCACTCGGGATACGCTATCCACTGGACTAAGTCCCAATTGTTTGTGTTGTGGGGTGCACCGCCGTACAATCCTAGAGGGTATGACATACCGGTAGCAACTGAGTGTTTCAAGTATCTTGGTGTCCCCATAACGCCAAATCCGTCCTTGTTTCATGAACTGAATCTACTTGCCCCCCTCACACGTCTTCGATATAAGGTCAAGTATTGGCGGGCCTTCCCCCTTACTCTCTTGGGACGTGCAGCACCCTGTAAGATGTTTGCACTACCACGCTTCCTTTACGTGTTGCAGAGAACCCCCAATGTTATCCCGGACACCTATTTTGCCAGTATAGATAGCGTAGTGAGGGAGCTGTTGTGGGATGGTCGGGCCCCGTGTATTGCTATGAAAAAATTGACGATGGGGTGGTACGATTGGGGTATCACATTAACTGATATTAGGCTTTATTATCCGGCGTCCCAATTGGTGGCGATCAACAGGTGGGTGCATGGGGAGTATGACGATCCAAACTTCTGAACGGATCAGTGGCTTCTGGGCGGAGGAGGGCTACAGTAGGGCACTCTACACACACTCTCGCAAATTCAATCTCACGGTGGAGATCTGGCACGGGGTGAATAAGGAAAGGGGGCTGGCACAACACACTAACAAAAGCCACACCACTCTGGGAACCAGACCTGCTGAGACAGCTCAGCAGATGTCAGGGATTTGACAAGTGGGAGATGATCGGCATCTCGACGGTGGGCGACATGTGGGTGGGGGGGACACTTAGCAACGTTTTCAGACCTACAGTCCAAATACCAATTAGCCCAGACTGAGGTGTTCTGATACCTACAAATCAGTTGTGCGATTAGAGCATCCTTGCCTGAAGGCGCCCCACTGCCGGAGGCCTCTCCTCTGGGGGATTGATTAAATCTTGACCCCATGCCAAAAAAGGCCATATCCCTCACATAAAAAAATTATTAAATTTCCCCTGACCCTTTGCTGCGCCTGGGACGGAGTTGGGAGGCAGATTTGGGGGACTTAGAGGATGAGGACTGGCATGATGCCCTGGCTTCCCCCAGAGAGGTGGCTATCTCAATAAGATTGCACCTGGTCCAACCTTGGTCAAAATAGGTAAACGGGACAACCCACTTTCTCAGTCAATGTCAACGGCTGAGAACCTTTTTCCATATGCATTGAGATTGCCCATTAGTGCAGTCCTATTGGATCAGGGTCACAGAACAGTTGACGAGAGCATGTTGCAAGGCACTGCAGGCTCCCCACCCCCGCCCCCCCCCCCCCCCTTTCCCCTCCAGCGATCTCTCAAACATTTGGGGAGCTACTGATCTAACAAAAACTGAGCAAACATGGGCCTCACTGTGGTGGGTCATCGCTAAACGGAATATCGCTTAAATGGTGAGTGGGGGTGATTCCGGCTCTGCGCGACTGGGCAATTGATATGGACAGAGCTATGATTGCAGACAAAGTTGTTTTTAAAAACTGAGTCTGCCCTAAGAAATGGGATCATAAATGGTGAAATTGGAACAGATATAGAGGTAGTATCTGCTTGTCCCCTACTGTGGAACTGCGACGTTGGTGACAAAGACGTCTGGGTATTTCTTGTATTGATGAAGTACCCTAACCTGACATTGCCTAGGTTGATCACTTCCGCATCAAAAGATGACTGGGGTGGATACTGTTGTCTAAATTATCCCACTATGTGTGTGTTATCCGATGGGGTTACCTGCAAACATTAATATGGACGGGGGGGGGGGGGGGGGGGTGTTGATTGCTGCCTCTCGGCTTACAATTGTGCTGATCAATGTTCTGTGCCACGGACTTCAATATTATGTCATTGCTGCTTTTTGTTTCATTTGTTTTTCATTTCAATAAAAATGTTTAAAAAAAAGACATGGAGGAAAGGCTTAAGACTTAAACCTTGGTGCATGAAAGCGACTTGTATGTTGTAATGAAAAAGGCACAGTATTTAATGTGTACCTTAGAATCAGTGGGTGGAGTCTAATGTACTTCATAAAATGACATTGCATTTATTTTACTGGTTTTGTTTCCTATTGGCATAGTTGTGCAACAGTCTGCAATGTCGGCAAAAGGTACTATAAAAAGTGTGGACATTACTATCTAATTGTGATGTTCTTTATAGCCCCACTTCCTGCCAATACCATTTCTGATTCTGGTAGGGTGTGTGTTTGTGTTGGTTCGAGGGGTTTGGCAGGTGGTAATATTGCCATTGAATATGGATGGGTTCAGCATAATACATACATATATGGACATTTTAGCAAAGGGTTGAGATATTGCCCTTTCCTAATGGTCACTTTAACCATTCAAAAGTTTCTGTTGATTTTAAAACAACATATTGCAGTCAAAGAGGTCTCATCCGGTCAGTGTTTATTATGCAGTCTGAAGTGACTCAGCATTCAATTTCCCTAGGTGCAACATAACAAACACCCTGCTCCCAGAGAAGAACCAGTTTTCACGATTGTTCTAATTTGTTCTTTTGCAAGACTGCATGTGTGTTGCTGTTATTGAAGGTGTTCTTTGTTGCTAAGTCAACATAGCCTACCTCTCTCTGTATAATTAGCAATTAAGATATATTTTCTTATAAAACTTTGTAAATGCTGTCCTCTGAGATTATTTACACTAATAAACCATGCTTTTGTATATTAGGTTATTTATAAATCTAACCTGCTTTAGATAAATCGGATTGTATGGATTCCAGACATGTCCACATGCGTAAATTGGTTAATTGGCATCTAGCTGCACATATAATGTCCCCGTCATTCTTATTTTAAATTTCAAGTAGTACACAATCCTGTTTGAAAAACAGCCACTTTACATTAAGGAGAGTGCAAAAATATTCTCCAGAGCCTGAGGAGTTATTGGTGGGATGGTGTGAGGGGTGTTTGAGTAATGGAATACAAACTTCTTTTTTCTTTCTTGAACTATATGAAACATTGTGTCCTGTGGTATCTATCTGAAAGAAACACGTTAGTTAGATTCCTCACCTTAGAATATCCCCAGGCGTCTAGACTGGATCCGGAAGATTTTTCGTCATCAATACCCCTTGCGCGTCACTAGGCGTCGTCTGCGGCTCCGCGTCCGTCGTCGGCGTCGTGCGCCGGGATGACGTCGTCTGAGTACTTAGACACCGCCCTCGCGCGCTGACGTCAGTTCTTCTTTTTTCCGCGCCAAACTTTTGATCGTGTCTCGACACCGGTGCCGGTAGGATGCCTGGGTTTAAAGCCTGTACGGACTGTAACCGATTGATGTCGGTTACGGACCATCACCGCCGGTGTCTTTACTGCTTGGGCCTCGATCACGACGCGGAGTCGTGTTCGGACTGCAAGGCCCGGACCTCGAAGGCTAGACTGGAGCGGTCCCGTAAGCTTCTCGAGATTCGCCACACGGCTCCGCGCGCCTCTCGATCCCGGTCCAGGAGGAGGTCCAAGGATCGGTCGCGGAGCCGCAGCCGACGTCACCATCGGTTGTCGGGATCCAAGTCTTCGGGTAAGTCGAAGCATTCCAAGAGGCGACATCGCTCTTCGGACTCCCCTCGCCGGTCGCGCGACTCGGTCGAGGGTCAGGGTGGTTCCACCTCCGCGGCTCCGGCGGAGCCGCAGGCGCCGCGCCCGTCCCCATACCCTCCGGTCCCTGGGACTGACGCGACGCCGGCAGAAGTCAGTGCCTTCCTCTCGGCCATGAGGAGCCTGGCTCCGCCGTCGGCGCCCGCTGGTGCGCCTTCGGGCCCCGCGGACCCGACTGGGCTGCCTTGCCTGCCGGTGGCTCCGGCCCCGGCGCCGCAAGCGCCCGAGGGACCTGTTCTCGAGTCCCCGTCGACGCCGGTCAACCTTGTCACGCCTCCTCCGCCGGCGTCTGCACCGGTTCCACCCCCGACGCCGTCGTCGACTCCACTCGACGTCGTGCCCCAGTTCAGTCCCGCTCCGGGCGCGGCGCCGGTCCGGCGTCGATGGACGCCGAGATCGACGCCGCTAGAGACACATTTTGTCTACCGCCCGGCTCCGTTACTTTCTCCTCTACACCAGGAGTCGGATGATGGGGACTACTGGGAGGGATCCGAGGATCCTATGGCCGCTCAGGCCCAACTGTCCCAGGACTGGGCAGATGAACTGGGGGAGGCCAGTGGTCTGGATACCTCGCCAGACACTGGATTCATCTCTCCTCAGACTGTGGCTTCGGAGGAGGGTGCTGCTTTCTCTGTGGTGCTGCGCAAGGCGGCCGCAGCCCTTGGGCTCGAGCTACCTGCCGTGGCTGTGAGGACGAACGTCCTCACTGAGGTGCTTCAGTCTGCAGCAAGCTCCACTGAGCCTCTGCTGCCATTCAATGAGGCCCTCACTGACGTTCTACAGGGCACCTGGTCCAAGCCCTCCACAGTTCCTCCTGTGGACAGGAACGTCGCCAGGCGCCACTGCCCTGCTCCGGGCGACCCCAGTTTTCTGTCCCAACACCCTACCCTGAGAGCCTGGTTATCCAGGCCTCCACCTCCCAATCCTCTTTCCCGACCGCCCCGCCGGACCGGGATGCCAAGAGACTAGAGCAGTTTGGCAAGAAGCTGTTCTCTTCCCTTAGTTTGGGCCTGCGGTCTTTGAACACCGCTTGTCTCTTGGACCGTTATTCCCACTCTCTGTGGGATGCGGTGGAGGACGCGCTGCCCCTGTGTCCGGAGGAGGTCCGGACACGACTTACCCAGGCTCTGGCCGATGGGAGGGATGCCGCGCGACATGCTATAAGATGTGGGCTTGACACCACGGACTCGCTGGGCAGGGCGATTTCTACCTCAGTGGCACTTGGACGTCACGCCTGGCTGCGGTCCACGTCATTTTCGGGTGATGTCCAGAGCTCTCTCATGGACATGCCCTTTGATGGCACTCGCCTTTTTGGCGAGAAAGCGGACAGTGCGCTGAATCGCTTTAAGGACTCCCGGGCCACGGCCAAGTCCTTGGGCCTCTCGGCCCCGCGGTCGCACACTTCCACCTTTCGCCCCTTTCGTGGCCAAGGAAGGGGTGCCTCCTCACGTACGCCTAGCCACCAGCCGCAGAATCAACCTGCGCGCGGTCGCGGACGTGGTTTCCGCCGAGGCGGTTCTGGAGGACGACTAGGTCAGTCCACATCCACCCCGGCAGCATCCGCCTCGAAACCTTCCTAGTCCGAGCTTTCAGGCCCATTCCATGCCAGTGGGAGGCAGTTCGCCATCACCTGCTCCACTGGCGGTCCATCACATCGGACAGGTGGGTGCTGCAAATCGTCCGAAGGGGCTACTCCCTCCCCTTCGAGACGACCCCTCCAGCCATGCCACCGCAGCACCACCGTATCTCGGGGGATCATTTGAATCTTCTCCACGAGGAAGTTTCCGCCCTCTTGGCCAAGGGGGCCGTCGAGCGCGTTCCGAGTCCAGAAGTAGGTCGTGGTTGTTATTCCCACTACTTTCTGGTTCCCAAGAAGGGCAAAGGGGGCCTACGCCCTATCTTGGACCTCCGGAACGTCAATGCCTTCCTCCGGAAGGAAAGGTTCAAGATGTTGACCTTGGCTCAGGTTCTAGCTGCCCTAGACCCCGGAGACTGGATGGTAGCGTTGGACTTGCAGGACGCATATTTCCACATCCCCGTCCTGCCGGCCCACCGGCGTTTCCTGCGGTTCACGGTGGGCCCAGAGCACTTTCAGTTTACCGTGCTCCCCTTCGGTCTCACCAGTGCCCCTCGGGTGTTCACGAAAGTGATGGCGGTGGTCGCAGCTCATCTGCGCAGATCAGGGGTTCCAGTCTTCCCCTATCTCGACGACTGGTTGCTGAAGGCGGGCTCGCCCCAGGCAGTCGTCTCCCACCTCCAGACTACGGCGGATCTCCTGCATTTGCTGGGGTTTTCCATCAACGTGCTGAAGTCACACCTGAGTCCCTCTCAGAAGCTCCTTTTCATCGGAGCGGTTCTCGATTCGGCGCAGTTCCGGGTCTATCCACAGGAACAGCGGGTCCGGGATATTCAGGCCCTGATTCCCATCTTTCGGCCTCTATCCTGGGTTTCGGTCAGGCTAGTGTTGCGGCTTCTGGGGCTGATGGCCTCCTGCATCCTACTAGTGCATCACGCCAGGCGGCGCATGCGGGCTCTGCAGTGGGACCTGAAGTTTCAGTGGGCCCAGCATCACGGCAACCTGTCCGACCATGTCTTGATCTCGGAGGGCACTGCACAGCAGTTGCAGTGGTGGCTCACGGACCGCGATTGGGTCATGGGCAGAAGCCTCTCCCTTCCCCAACCGGAGCATGTCGTAGTGACGGATGCGTCCCTCCTGGGATGGGGTGGCCATATGGGAGAGGCGGAGATCAGAGGCCTCTGGTCTCCGGCGGAGTCTCGTCTCCACATCAACCTGTTGGAGTTGAGAGCGATCCGGCTTGCACTGAAAGCCTTCCTTCCCTCTGTCAGGGGCAGTGTCGTGCAGGTGTTCACGGACAACACCACCGCCATGTGGTATTGCAACAAACAGGGCGGGGTGGGGTCGTGGACCCTTTGTCAGGAGGCTCTGCGCCTCTGGACGTGGCTGGAACACCAGGGCGTCACCCTAGTGGTTCAACATCTGGCGGGCTCTCTGAACGCCAGAGCAGACGAACTCAGCCGCCGGTGCATGATGGATCACGAATGGCATCTGAACTCCGAAGTGGCGCAAGGTCTCTTTCAGCAGTGGGGAGAGCCTTGGTTAGATCTATTCGCCACCGAAGAGAACGCGCAATGTCAGCAGTTCTGCGCGTTGGAATTTCCAAGGCGGCACTCGCTCGGCGACGCTTTTCGTCACGAGTGGAGTTGCGGTCTGTTGTACGCCTTTCCGCCTATACCACTTCTGCCCAGAGTGCTGAAGAAGATCAGGCGCGACCGGGCCCAAGTCATCTTGGTGGCTCCGGACTGGGCACGAAGGTACTGGTATCCCGAGCTACTCAGTATGTTGACCGATCCTCCGATACGTCTGCCCCTTCGGGAGGATCTTCTGTCGCAGCAGCATGGGACGGTCCTCCACCCGAACCTGTCCAGCCTCCACCTCCATGCGTGGAGATTGAGCGGCGGCAGTTGATGCCATTTGACTTGCCTCCTGAAGTCTGTGATATCATTCTGGCAGCCAGGCGTCCCTCCACAAAGACGGTATACGCCTGCCGGTGAAACAAATTTGTGGCATGGTGCACAGCAAAGGCTGTGGATCCCCTTTCCGCCCCTCTTTCTGAGGTTCTCCTCTTTCTTCTTTCTTTGGCCCGGCAGGGCTCTGCTCTGGGCACCCTGAAAGGTTATCTTGCTGCCATCTCTGCCTTCTTGCGGCTTCCTGATCAGCCTTCTCTTTTCAAGTCCCCTGTAGTTACACGCTTTCTAAAGGGCATTACTCGCACGTTCCCTCCTGTTCCGTTTGTAATGCCTCAGTGGGACTTGAATCTTGTCTTGACATTCCTGATGTGCGCTCCCTTCGAGCCTCTTCACAATTGTCCCCTTCGTCTTCTGACTCTTAAGACTGCTTTTCTGGTAGCCGTCACCTTGGCTAGACGGGTGAGTGAGCTCCAGGCTTTATCTTCAAAGCCTCCTTTTCTGTCCATCCGGACAAGGTTGTCCTTCGGCCTCGTCCCTCCTTTCTTCCGAAAGTGGTGACTCCATTTCATCTTGGGCAGTCTGTCACCTTGCCCACCTTCTTTCCGCATCCTTCCAAAGAGGAAGAGAGGCTCCATCGTCTGGACCCAAAACGTGCGCTCTCCTTTTATTTGGACCGCACAAAGCAGTTCCGGGTGGACGACCAACTTTTCGTTGGATACGTGGGTGCTAAGAAGGGGAAAGCTGTGCACAAACGGACCATCTCTCGGTGGGTCGTTTTGTGCATCAAAATTTGTTACTCTTTGGCAAAAAAGGACCCTCCTGCTGGGCTGCGCGCCCATTCTACTCGGGCCACTGCGGCTACTACTGCTTTGGGACGGGGTGTCCCTTTGCAGGACATCTGTCAGGCGGCGACGTGGGCTTCGCTACACACGTTTGCCAGGCATTATTGCCTTGACAGCCAAGTCCGGAGGGATGGCTTCTTTGGCCGTTCTGTCCTCCAGGACTTTCTGGTGTGATCTTGGTTCGCAGACCCACCACCGGGGATGGTATTGCTTGGGTATCTATTCTAAGGTGAGGAATCTAACTAACGTGTTTCTTTCAGATAAACAAGTTACTTACCTTCGGTAACGATGTATCTGTAAGAAACATTAGGCTATGTACAAGAACTGACGTCAGCGCGCGAGGGCGGCGTCTAAGTACTCAGTCATCCCGGCGCACGACGACGGACGCGGAGCCGCAGACGACGCCTAGCAACGCGCAAGGGGTATTGCTACAAAAATCTTCCGGATCCAGTCTGATGCCTGGGGATATTCTAAGGTGAGGAATCTAACAAACTAATGTTTCTTACAGATACATCGTTACCGAAGGTAAGTAACTTGTTCTTTAAAACCATTCAATCTTAGCTAGGTTTTCCAACAGAGATGGAATTCATGTGTTTCCAAATGAGGAGTGCTCAATAAGTAAGTTCTGAAATCCCTTTACTTTTTTCCTACTGTAATTTTTCAACTGAGGAAGACCTCATCAGTTGGAAAACTGTATACCCGTTTGTGTCTTAACATTGAGGCATTTCAGTGAATATGTAGGTATGTCAACCTTCGTTGTGCTCCAGAGTCCATATTTACATATACTTTTTGGCAGCGTTATTTAGAGGCTTGTGCTAAAATCCCACAGTATCAAATCGTTTGCAAATTCAATGGGAAATTGAGGCGGCATACCTTTTTAGAATTGGAACGGTCTTCCTAAATCCTGGTTTGGCTATTTGCTGTGCACGGATTCCAGTGCAGAAGACTAGCACTTTGAAACCTAAATTTCTCAACCGAGCTAAAAGGGATGGAGTGACAAAGTAATGTGTAAATATAAAAGTGCATTTGGTGGCCATTGAGAGATTCAAAATCTGAAGGTCTGTGGGAGAAAAAAGGCCCTGCCTTTAACTTTAGGAGCGGAAAAGTGGGGAGGCTTTGATGTTAGGAGGCTGAAAGTTTTTTTTTTTTCTTTTTTTTTTCTTTTTCTTTTTTTTTTTAATCATGTTTTTATAGACACCTAATTTGAATGGTACAAGTATTAACAATGATTGAAACCAAGATCCTTTACCCTATAGTTTTCAAATATGACTCTGAAACTGTTGCCAAATTTTATTATAAAACTAGATCAATCTTTTGCAGGCGGCAGCTAGGCAGCAATTTAGGCTTAGGTTGTCATCAGGTGTGCCCTGCGATGGCAGCATAGTGTGAAAAGGGCACTGTCTGCCAGGATCAAGCTCCCAAAGTAATTTAAGAGACTCTAAATTCTGTAGGTCACCCTCCATCAGCTCTTCGCCATACCAGAGGCTCCGCCAGTCCAGCATTGTTTTTGACCTTGAGACAGGTAGTCTACTCGGGTCGTCCTTTGACTGAGATCTCAATGCCACCTCTTCCCCAGAGTTACAGCGGATGTTGGTCATTCCTTCTATGCGGCTAATGGATATGTATGTGGTTTAAATTTACATGGATCCCAAACCTTACCATGGTAAGAGATTTGCTCTTTAATGAGAGGCTCTGTAAAGCTGCTCAACATTTGTAGTTTTCACTACCCATGACTGAGGTTAAACTACTGTCTTGACACCCATTCTCCAGTGATACTTTCTTCTCAGAGCCCTTGCTCCGCCTTAATGAGCAAATCTGGTCAGCTGTCGTTATGTCACGCAGTGTTACTGCCTTGCACCCCTTTGACCTTGACTATCTCCTCTAACCCTGTGTAACACCTCCTTAACTCAGAATTGATGCAAGTCTTCCCTCTTCATCTGCTGTGACGCACAACAAATGGAAGTGGATTGCGATGTTCAAGAACAACGTTTTCACCTAGGGAGGTATGACTCCTTTTGTAATGAAAAATGCCTTCTTGCCTGATCCTCGCATGCTGTTTGGGAGATGGTGCAGTTGGTAGTCCTGCGTCTTCCTGATAATGTGAGTGGCTACTCTGCTGAAGCGATTTGATTTTGTAGCTGCTAAATTCCTTCTTGGGTTTGCGTTGGCACAGTGGACTCTATGGCCAAGTATATAGCCTCTTCTGTAGCTCTTAAATGTAGTACTAAGTTTGAACCCTCTGGTGTCCTAAGGGCTGCTCACAATAGGTTGCTAAATTTACCCTTTGAACTGACAGCTGTTTGGAGCAGGGACCAATTAAAACCTGGAGCCAGACGAAGGCTTGTTCCTTCCCTGTCTAGCTGGCTAGCCTTTTATAGAAATAAGTGACAAACCGTTTACGGGCCAGATGCTGATTGTTTGAGGGTCCAGATGTTTAAGTGCTGCATACCTGTTGAGCATTGATGTAAATTGAGGCCCTGTACTGGCTTTGGAAGGTCATCCCTTGTTGCTTTCCTTCTCATTTGTGCTGATTTCATGTTCCTGCATTCCCATGGGATGTGTTGACCACTATTTTCTTCAAAAGTGTCCCTCAAGTTCTGCAAGACCATGAAGTTCCTGTCGTAGATGGAGCTTACTTGGATTGTTAGAGCTATGGACTAGTTTTCCTCAGCTTGTTCCCGTTCCAGGTTGTGGAATTCTGCATTTTTTATTGTACCCATGTTTGATTACTAAGGCATTCATAAGGGAGGACCTCTGTGCTCCCTTTTCCAGTTTAGGGCTTCTATTCTTCCATCCTGGCATTTTTGGTTGTTGAAGTCTGTGAGTCGCCGGATGATTCCTATTTAAATTTGGAGATGTTAATTTTATTGTTTCCCTTGTACTTACTGGTTTATCCTTCTGAATGTTTTGTTTGGCTGTAGCTTGTGGAATGCACTACAACCGTGCCTGTTCAGCTTGTAGTGTGCTGCTTGTTGTTCTATCCCAAACCCCACCTTCTGAACCTCTTTTTGCCATCTGGTCTATGGAGCCTGACAGTTTTACTAAATAGCTGCTACAGATTGTTGCAGTTCAGTGTGGTGCTGAAACTTGCTACCAAGCCTGCATGTACATTTGCAGCACCCTTTTCTGGGTTCGGTTTCTTGTCCTTGTTTGTTAATTCCTTGCAATTTAGGGGCAGGTAACCTCTATTTGCTATGTAATGTGCAGGACCTTCAGTTTGGTCAGTTGCTCTGACCAAAGCAGATGTGCTGCTGGGACATGATAGGTTGGGATATTCGTTCTTGGTTTCTTTCTTTTAAATGCCATTACCCTTTGTCCTGAGAGTGGGGTGTTGGGCACTACTCTTGGCCCTTTTAGGCAAGTTTATCCTGCTTATAATGCCTTTGTGTTGTGTGTTCTTTCCTGTGGATAGCAATTTGTCACTGTTTGTGGTGGGCCTGCTTCCCATTGGTTCCTTTCTTTGATCCGCTTGGCATCTGTTAAGGTTTCTTTAGTTTGTTGTCTTAACTGTTTGAGGTTTGCCACTTTTTTCAGGTATGGCGAGACTTACTTTTTACTGTTTATGCAGGTTTATACAGGGGGGGGGGGGGGGAGGAAAGGGTGGGAGGGGGAAGGTAGGGAAGATGGGAGAGGGGAAGGTAGGGAAGGTGGGAGAGGGGGGGGGGGAAGGTGGGAGGGGAGGGGGGAAGGTGGGGTGTCGGGGGGGGGGGGGAAGGTTGGGGAGGGGGGGGAGCCTTGGGGTTGCATAGTTTCCAATCTGTTCGAATTCCTGGGATGATGGACATCGGGAAGATGTTGCTGTAATCCATCAGGTAAGTAACCTGAATAGTAGATTTTAGGGTGAGGGGGGGCAAGGTGGGCAGGAAAACGAGAACAGGCCAAGTCTTATCCAACATGGCCTAGAGCAGCGAGGATTTAATAGTGATGTGTCACAGGGTATTGAAAGTGTCTGAAGCATTGAAGGACTGAGAAGGTCTTTTCTTTAGGCGATGGCACTCCACTCTGCAAAGAGAACCACTCTGTGCTAGTCCCCAGTGCTCTACTTCTTTCCATGCCAGCGCCCTAGATGGGGAATCATTTTCCACCTCCTGGTGATGCTATGTTTAGCCAAAATAAGCGCCATCTCGTCAAATCTGGCCTGGACACCCCGTGACCCTTTCTCCGTGGGTAGAGACCTAGAAGGCAACTTTCAGCCATGTGTCATGATGTGGCCCCTACTACCCCCCTCAGGGCCATCATGACCGGACTCCAATATTGCAGTAGGGTGGGGCAGGCTAGGCACAGAGAATATGAATTAAATCTGTATCTTGCTCGGGGCACCCGGGACAGGCCGCTGTGGTGTTGGGGAAAATGGAGCGTATCCTATGCGGTGCGAGGTACACCCACTGTGTTATTGTATACATTTAAGCTGTGAGTTGCGGGATACTCGCTTGGGGTATTCTAATATAGTCTTCCACTCTTTGTCTAGGAGTGTTCTATTGAGATCTCTCGTACTGGTAAGAGGTGAAGGTTGGGGAGATCGGATACCCCGATTAAGACCAACGAACAGGTGTCTGCCAGTCCCCATCAAGTATAGTGAATGAACTAGTTCATTTGTTTCTGATTCAACTCCACCTGGTGCCGGGGTAGTGGTAAATACTAAAGAACTCTTGCACCTTAAAAAATATTTTAATTAATGGCATGTCATTGCTGAAGTGGCTGATGTGAATTATGGTTCTGTCCTTCAAATAAGAGACATAGTGACATAGGGTTCACTGAGTCAAGTGGATTTTAAATGTTTAATGCAGCAATGTGAGTATCGTGGTTTGCATATATGTTTAAGATCTAAAATGTATTTATATTAACATACTAGTTACATGTATCACTCATGACATTACCATGAAATGGGTCCTCACAACCGTGCCAACTGTAGTGAAAGGTGACGTTGAAGTGAGCCGTAAGGTTGTGTAAGGTAGTCTGAGGTGGGGGGTGGTCACACTTGCATACCACTGTATGCTACTGCGACCCTTTTGAGGACTGGGAGAGAATTCACTGTAGCCATGCACCAACTACCTACCCTTCCCCACTTTCACCCATTGTGTACAATTCAGAATTTGTGCCAGACATGCTTGACACTAGTTACAGACAGGGAGGGGGAGTGCCTCCATTGTTGGAGAATCTCTACCAAGATGGAACCACCTTGGATCGGCAGACCTGTAGGCAATGCTTTCACCTGACATCCGAAGAAGAGTTCAGCCTCAACCAACTACTACAGTGGGCCAAAGCATGCGCAGTAAAAGATATACAGTAGAGCTAAAACATCCCTGGAACAGCTCTTTGCGCAAGTGTTCACTAAGAAGGGTTATTAACTGCTTCTACTCAGCTTTTTCCCCTTTTACCAGCCACGGCGACATCCTTACTAGTCATAATGGGAACAGGACTTGGCTATCACTTTTGCTGATGACACCTGATCGCGGCTATGGGTGGGTGTGTGTCCGAGACCTCCATTTGCTTACAACATAAGGGCATTTCTTACAAACTCCTTACAAGATGGTACTTCACCCCGGTTATATTACATGTCATGGTAGAAACTCCTGATCACTGCTGGAGGGGTTGTGACTAAGGGCACCTATTTACGTATTTGGTGGGAATGCTCACACGTTAAGCGCTTCTGGTCCGAGGTGCTCTTGTTGATCTCTCAGATTTGCTCAGTGACCATACCAATGGATCCCTTCGTGTTTTTATTTGGTGAAGCAAGAGAAGATTTTGTCTAGCCATACTAAACTCTTCCGGCAAGTTGTTCACCTTTTTCCTCCTGGCAGTAAGGCTAACTATAGTCCACACCTGGAAAAATCCCCTCTCGCCAGGTCTGATTTTGTGGCATACTAAGGTATGGAGCACACACACACAAATATATATTTTACGCCATGGAACAATGACTGCAGTGCTTACAGACAAGATGTTGAAGCTCGAATGTACTTGGTTACCCTTGAAGATTTGCGTTTAGAGGGATAGGGCAAGTGTGAACCCAACCACTACTGTTCCTACTACCCTACAACAAGCTTGTATAGGCAGTCTCTCGTCATCTGATAACAAACTTGAGGGGGAAGGGTAACAAGTGGTTATGATGAGTTTCAGCATCATTGTGCTTTGCTTATGCTTGTCATTTTGCGATGCTTTCCCCCCTCTTGGTTCTGTCTTTCCCCTTATGCTGTGATCACCCGGGACTTGCCCTCCCTCCCCCACCCTCCTTTCCTCTCTCCTCCTGTTTTTTAATTCTCTATTTAAAAAGTGTTGAACAATAAAGAGCGGATTAAAAGGAAAGTGAAACGGAAAAAATATGGCGACTCCCCTGTCCGCTAAGGGAGGTGAATGGAGGGGTTGATGGTAGGGGTTGATAGGGTTCTGCTTTCCTTTGGGAGGCCCTGGTGTGTAGTGGGAATGATATCTGCTCTGTGCTGACAACTTTGTAGTGACTTCTAACCAGGAATGCTTCCCACTGAAACAAGGACGCTTCTATGATTGTTAGACACCCTGCTTGCACATTGCTCGTTGGACCCCTAGCCACTGTCATGGTTTCCCTTAGCCGATGAAGGCATATGTTATTTATAAAACAAAGAAATATTCTTATCCACATGAGAGCAATGTTTACTCTGATAGGTTGTTTTGCAATTTTGCTCTACCATAGAAAATGGGCCAAGATAATATAGATCTCGTGGAGGTGACAGATGTTCCTCCAAAATTAAAAGAATAGGAGACTTTGTTCCTGGTCGTAGATCTATTGCAAATGTTACATAGGTTTATGGAGTATCAATTCCTTATCCTGATGTAAAACCCCAGAATGTCTGCAAAATTAATACACAATTTATTAGTAGGATGATTGAGCGAGATCTTAACCCAAATAAGTTCCCTTGATGCACGGCCCATGTTTGAAAGGCGGGCCTCCATATAGAATGTTCTAAATCCTGCTCTATGTATTGGCTCAGTCACCTTTTGAAAGACAAAACTGGCAAGACTCAGTCAAATCGGCTCCAGCTGCGTCTACCATTTACTACAGAGCCCTGCTACATTCCTTGGCAAGAATTGGGTTTATTTAGGAACAGACTAGGTCACAGAGGCACTTAGAATGTTTATATCCACCCTGCACTTTCATAGTACTGAACTAGGTTGATTAGATCTCATTAGAGGATCCCGAGAAGGATGCTATTCCCTGTATTCCCTGTTCCAAAATGTACTTCTCACAAACCCATCCGGGCAATTTTTCCTGTAAAGGAGAGAGTTTATAGAGTCAATCAACTGAGGTTAATACTTCATCAGAAAAGCTAAGCCTCCCTGTAATCCTCCAGTGTGAGCCTTGAGAGATATCTGCATTTTGAATAGGAAGTAAAGCAGAGGTTCAGTCTGAATTGAATATTGCATCCTGGGGAAGGGGTTGTATGAGCATCTCATGATAACAACTCATCTACACAGTAGGTGTTTAAAAAAGATATTAAACCAGGCAGGAGGGTTGCTGAGCCATTCTGCAGATACTATGTCTGGGTGGATAATCGAGAGACTATGCCGCCCATTTCTAATCTAATAGATAATCTAATAAGGGTGTCCGTATCTTCCTTCATGCCCTTTTTTAAGTTTTGTTAAGCTGCTCATGTAAACCATCCCACTTCTTTAAATGCCAGGTTTCAAAATATTGGTCTAGATTCTAAAATCTGTTAGCTATGCCAATTACATTCATATTGATACCCTACAATGCTATTCCTTACCCCCATGTACACCAAGGGACAAGGTGTTACTACGCAACTATGAGCTATTTCTAATATCCCTTGTACACAATTTAGAGTAGTGTTCAGATTATCACAAGGAGCACCAGCTAATTCATTCACCCTTATAGGGCTTGTATCGCAGGTTTGTCTTTCTCCCCCCCCAAGGTTGTGGAAAGAGCTTAGACCATCCCTCCCCAAAAAACTTCTGTTAACAGTAAGGGGTCTGCATTATTACTAGTATTTCTTAAGTGCACTAGTTTCTGTATTCTCCCAACCAGTACCTCCCCCTCATTGGATCATTAGTTAATACATTGAGTATCGCATTTACATCAATCTAAATAATTTTTCTGGTTAAGAAGTGTCTCTAACTCCTTGATTAATACTTCAGTCTCTTGAAAGGTACAGTTCTCTGCTGTATGTTTGGAAGCCTTGATTGATTTACTCCCTGCCCTGTGGGGGCTCTTCTGCTTTTCTATTGCCCATATTTACTGTAATTTTCGCAGTACACTTATATTAAGTTTGACACTGAAAGTCTCAAAAAGATGTATATTCCACAATAACTAGAAAATGCACAATCAAGACAATTGTCCAGTGGATCACAATCACAGGGAACGGGTAAACCCACCTGGCTCTCCAAATACACTTTATAACAATTTAAAATGCATGCAACTTAGTCACCTTAAAACAAAAGCAAAGGGTGGGGACCCCACCTGCCACTTCCTAGCGCTGACTGGCGCAGACGGCCCGCTCTTGGCCCGGGCGTCCCACGCTTTATAGCGCTTATCGAGCAGAATAGGTCTTGATGCTCTTCACATTTAGTCCTGACACATTGAGCTCTGTCTTTAGGTTGGTGGAGCCTTTACCTTTGTCCTTTGGTTGATCCAGCATTATTTAATGTTTTTTTCCCCCTGCTTCAATAATTGCCGCCAATCTAGGACAAACAATAGTGAAATTCTAAACTAGATCTAAATATCGCTACAAAGAATAAAGTGTTTTTTCAGAAGAGGTAGCAGTATAACAAGGGACCAACAGAGGGGGCACAGCAGAGTTGTGACGACGTTTAAGACTTAATGTAACCTCTGAAAATATTTGTCAAGGTGGATTAGTGAATGAATTGCAACAACGTACCAGCAGATGTTAGTCAAAACATTAAATGGATTCGAGACAGTCTGGGCAGACATTCAATAAGAGTATGCCTAATGGTGCTCATTTCTTTTTCTTCTTCATTTTGAATCGTTTACATCCAGTTTATAACGGATCATTTACAAACGCCTCACACTTGCCAATCGCATCCAAAAACGTATCTGTTTAAAATCTTTAACTTTGAATCAGCTTATATTCACTTGGAGTCAATCTATTTTCTAAAAATGTTTTGTAAGACACTTTTTCTAGCAAACACCTGAATAGAGAAATTTAAAATGACCTAAGGATTGTATCAATCTGCCTTTATGGAATTAAAATTGCCCTACATCGTTAGACATACAAATCCAGACGCTTGTTATTTCGACTGTTACAGTGTAGAGAATATTAAATTGCATGATCTTTCTTCTTCCTTCCTTAACCATTAAACTAGGATAATGTCCTCCTTTTATACTTTATAAGAAGTAAAATATAATTGTTCATTCGACATTATTGAATTGTATATTTGGATTGATGCAGAATATATTGATAGTTTAATACTTAACTGATCCAGTTTTCTAGACTTGAATAGCAGCTGAAGCCTACTGCTTCTGTTTAATTTCTGAGCAGTGAATGCATAATTGTAGAAGATGTTTTAGATTTAAACATTACAGCTTTACATCACAAATGTTTTTTTATAAACATATTTTTGTTTTATTGGTTTCACAAACAAATACAACCACAGCCCAACTGTTATACATCACAAATTTTTTTAGGAAGCATGTGCTACTGCTGATCAGTCCTTTTTTGTGCACGGTCAGTAAAATGCAGTATCAATGACACTTAAAGAGATGGTAATGATTAAACTATGTAGGGTCTGTGGTTGGTGAATGTGGGGAAAGGGACAGATTGGCCTATAAGTACTCATGATCTGGCATTTGCTGTTTCTGATAACGTGTTCTTTTGATATTGCAAGGATGTACATTGATTTGTTGCATTTATTGTTGGTTTTCTTTTGTCTTTGCAGTTGCTCGCTACATTTTTAATTCAGTATGAAAGAATGAAAGGAGTCCAATCATCTGCTATAATGTTACTTTTTTGGCTAATAGCAGTGCTGTGTGCTGCAATACTGTTTCGGTCCAAAGTCCTTGATGCCTTAAAACCAGTAAGTGATTTGTTACCGGTTATCTGTTTCTTGAATATGTATTACACATTTATTAGGTAAAATATGCAACAAATGCCTTGCTTAAAATATTTGAACTCTGAAACATGTCAGCCATGCCGAAACATACAAAACCTAAAGGTTTGATGTAAATGGAGTTAAAGTTGATGCACTGCCAATTATATTCTCAGGAAAAGTCCTGTTCAAAACATTAGTGTATTTATGAAACTCCTCAGCAAACTGCATCAGTCTCATTCCATGGAGCGTCTCATTTTAATAGTTGTCTTATTTCTTCTGAATCTGCCCTCAGTGGTGAAACCATAGCTTGGCTATCAATGACACAACTCTGAAGTGGAAAACAGAATTCTGTGCTCATGAGAGAAAACAAATAAATTAAATACAATGAAACATTTTTGCTGAAATGTAAAATTAAGAAATGTTGTTCTGATGAAAGGCTTCTTTAACATAAGATGCTGAAATTCGGGTGATGGGTATGTAAGATTTTTGACTGATCACCCTAAAACAGGGCAAGCTGTAATGGCAAATAATTCAACAGGCCCACAATTTACAGTTTGAGAGCCAAAATTGAGTACTGTACTGTGGAGTGTTTGTTGCCTCACATTTTGTGACAAGTGGTTGAGGGTATTCTGAATGAATGGAGTACTGCTTCACGTGAGTTGCAAGTGTGATATCCCAAGGAAATTAAATGAGCAAGGAAGGAGGCAGAGATGGATTGGTAGTGAAGCATGGACTTGTAGGCATTAACGGAGTGTTAGGCACATGTATGTGTTAAAGAAGGTATATTGATTAGTTTTACACCGGGTTAAGGTTTACTGTAAAGAACCTTTAAGGAACCAATAATAAATCCGTATGTAATTTGACAATTTAATGTCCTGTTCATATGTCGTAAATATAAAGCTTAGGATGATAACACTTGGAGAGGGATTGAGATCTAATTCCACCCCCCCCCCCTTTATTTTCTATATGAAGCTCTATATAAAAGTAACCTACTGGGAGTTGCCAGTATGTAGTTAGTACCTAGTTTTCATAGTAAAATAGTTTTTTGGTTTTGCTAATAACTTTGGTGCCATTTCACGAATCTTCACTAACTTTTCAATACTAGTATCCGCCTGGCAAACCCCACAAAGGCAACCTACCCCGCACTGTCTTTGACATTGCACAGAAGGGGGTTGGCAAACAACCCCTGCAGGCAGTTGGCCTCACGCTGTGGGCAGCCTTTTGTCACACACTGTGCGGTTGACCTCATGGCCTCTGTTGCAACCGCAAGGCCCATGCCCATACCCAAACCCCCAAAAGGGCCAGGGGATCCCATCCCCTAGGTCCTTAAAAAAAATATTTTAATGGGAGGAGGACTATGCAACCCTCTTTTTGAGCATTCTCCGGCCCTGTGGAACCCATCCCACGGGCCTATAACCCTTTTTTTAAAAAGGGTAGAGGGGCTGCATGGCCTCACTTCTCCAGCCTCATGTGTCCATGGGACACATCCCCAGGGCCACGTGCATTTTTGGTGGGGGGTGCATGTCCCCCTCCCCCGAGCCTAATTCGGCCCTTGGAACCCCAGGCCCCTATTTATTTCACAGGGGACGTGGGAGCTGCGCTGCCTCCCTATCTGGGTCTTTTTTGACCCCGGGGACGCCATCCCTCGGCACAGCTGTCTAGTTTGCTAAAGACATCTTGTGGACATGCAGAAAGCACACCTAAGAAAATATTCAGCACATTGCTTAGGATTAGATTTGTGCTATGTAATTCACATTTTCTGGCTTTCTATTTGGTGGCTTTATTTGCTTCATACTGTCCCATTCCACAAACCTTGTTTTACTGTATTCTTCCAAAAACTCTTTCTGTAAACAGCCCTTTAAATCTTGTTATCTTGTGACGTGGAGAGGAGTGTTAGACAGTGGTGTGGAGTGGCGTGGAGTGGCGTTGAAGGTGTTGCACAGAGTGGAGTAGAGTTGTAGAGGGGGACGGAGCGGAGTAGAGTCATTGAGGTGAGTGGCATAATGTGGAACAGTATGTCATAGAATGGAGTGGACTAAAGTGGCATAGAGGGCAGTTTAGTAGAGCGTTAGAGTGGACCTGTTATAGTGTATATAATGGCATAGACTGCTGTTGAGTGGTGTGGAGTATACTGTCAGTGGAGCAAATGTTAATGGAGTTGAGCATCATATAGTGGAGTGTCAGAGTGGCCTAAAGTGAAGATGAGTTAGACAGTCGTGCAGAATAGATTGGCGTAGAGTGCATTTGCATTAAATAGTGGTGCAGGATAGATAGCAATGGCGTAGAGTGCAATAGTGCAAAGTAGAGTGGCATAAAGTAGAATGTTGTAGAGTAAAGTGGCGGAAATTGCAGTGGTACAAAGTAGGTGGCATGTGCAGTGGCATAGGGTGCCTTGGTTTTGAGTAAAATGGTGTAGAGTGCAGTAGTTTAGAGTAGGGTGGTATAGAGTGCAGTGGCGCAGCATGGAGTGGAGTGGCGTATAGTGCAGTGGAGTAGATTGTTTCAGAGTCAATTAGAGTGGATTGGTACAGAGTAGGTTGCAGTGGTAGAGTAGTGGCATATAGTGCAATTGCATAGTGCAAAGGTGTGGTTTGGAGTGGCCTAAACTGGGGTGGTGTAAAGTGCAGTGGAGAAGAGTGCTGTGGTGCATAGTAGATTAGTGTGGTGGAATGGAGCAGAGTAGTGGCATATAATTTAGTAGCAAAGTGCAGTGCTACAGAGTAGTGTCTCGTAGAGTGCCGTGGCGCGGAGTAACAGGAAACAATTTACTTCTGTCTTTGAATGCACCATAAATGTGACAAGTTAAAGATTTAAAGGCCTGTTTAGGGTGTTCTTACACCAGTACTGGATATCTGTAAATAGGTTTGGGTAACGGAAGGGACAGACTGAAGCTGAACAGCCTAAAAGAAAGCCAGCAAATAGAAAGCAGGCAAATGTGAGTTACAAACCACAAAGCCAGTGGTAAGCAAAGCGCAGAAGGTATTCCCAGAGAAGCTTTAAAAATGTCCCCAAGATGCTGTAAACAAACCAGACCTGCTGCACTGTCTGACAGGCTGGGACCTAAAAATTAACTGTGCTGATATTTCAGAATATATCAATTAGTACAAACAAAACCACTTTTTTGTTGTAATTTTGACGAGTGTTGGAGATAAACATTTGAATAGGATCAAAACGTATCACTATACTAGGTGATGACATTTCCACACATTGTTTGTGTGCAGTAAAACCGTATTTTAGTGCAAATGTAATGGTCATTTCAATTGCAATATGTTATCTGTAATGGCAATGCGCTACCACACCATGCATACTCCAAACTACACTACTCCATCCCATGCCTTTTCACGCCACACCAAATTCTTAACCCTCAAGTAAAGTTAAAGCGCTCACATGGGAGAAGGTGAAACAAAGTGTTTATTCACCGCACCAGATGCGTTTCGGCCTTGGTCACCTGATCCCAGGTTACAAGTGTAGTCTAGTTCTAGTCACTAGACGTAGAACGAGCAATGTGCTGTAAAGTTTCATCATGTAAGGCTGTATCAATTACATGCAACAAAATACCATCTGGCAAAAATGGCAACACCTGTACGCACATCATGCAATAATGTACAAAATCTAACCCATGTGGGTGTCCTAGAAAATCGCATGTACCGCGTACCAATTTATAATCAACCGTGTCATGGTGTCTGGGTTATTTCAGATCGGAACAAGAATTCACCCAAGTTTAAAAATTGTTTCTTCAAACCTATTGTATGACAGTGTTGTAGAAAATATATCAAGAATATAATTAAATGCTCAGTCTCATTTGTTTCAATAATGCTGACTGGAAGATACTGCAGTATAATTCAACATGTTTCAAGAAAGACACCTCAAACAAAATAACTTGAGAAAAGTGAACACTATATAGTGCGGTCCTAAACTCACTGTGTCCTGTTAGGATAACTGTGTTTCAGATAAAGAAATCTACAGAAATTAATGGGTGTGGAGGAGAGATGCATGGCAGCAGAAATGCACTCGCTAATAGAAAGGACACTGAGTATCAAACCAGCTTTTCTCCATCCACAGCAGAAAAATGAACAAAAGGATAAGGCCTGCATTGAAAAGAGTGCTATGAATTTTCATCTTCAGGCCTCCCATTTAATCGGCACACTTGGAGTTATTCCTCACATGCAACCGCAACGAATGGTTGTTTCCACCTGGTAAAGACATGCCCATTGTCCCTCCATTTTACCTATGGCTGGGCTGGATGGCACATGGGCATCTACACATTTAACTCTCATATTTAACACCAATAACCAAGTCTTATTTTTCAGTTTAATATTGTTTTATTTTAGGTATTTGCCTGTAGAGGGAAGTGGGTTTAAATGCTCTTGCTAATTGTGTACTCCTGTAGTATTTAATATGATTTGCGGGAATTGCTATGCTGTTTTACTGACTGTCTGGATTCTATTTTTTAATTTTAGGATGCGGATATCGATGTGTTTCGTTATGCCACATTCTTCACGTATTTCTCGTTGGTGCTGATACAGCTTATTCTTGCCTGCTTCCCAGAGCTACCTCCCCTCTTCTCTGAAACTGTTAATGACCCTGTAAGTGTCAAGAAAGAATGTTTGTGCAAGCTTGTCCAAAGAGATTCTTTTGATTTTAAATGTCGCTTGTAAGTTTAAATTGAGTGCTGCCACACACATTTGATACGGCGGAAGATATGGCCATTAAAGGCAAAACATTTGCACACAATTCTCAAATGAGCAGTGCATTGCGTAAATAAACCTAGCTTTCTTGAAAAGTGACGTACAAGTCATGGAATAATGAAGTACAAAACATTAAATTCAAAATATTGAGTGAAAATGCTAGCAAGGACAAGCAAAGTGAAAGCCTTTTGTATGTTTGTTTGATTATGATTTAAAACTAATTCAATTTTGGAACATTTTTGTTGTATGATTTTGTTTGTGTTTTTGTGTATTGTTTTGATCTTTAAATCTTAAAAATTGCATAGGCCAGGGGTCCCCCGCTTATAATAATGACTCAGTAGGGGTCAATGGATTCGAGTGATGATTCAGCAGAAAAAGATTAGTAACCGCTGCTACAGAATAATGCTCCATAAAAGCACATAGTAGTGGTTGCAGATTGGTTTACCATCTTTGTGCTGTTTTTTATCTACAAAACTACTGGTATTTTCAATTGAATTAATACTTACAGCAACAATGTTAAGAAGTACCTTCTTGCTAAATCCTTTCTAGTTTTATAGCTTTAGGATCATAAATTGGCCATGAAAAGTACTAGACTAGTTGGGGTTTGGAAAAAAGTGCTTAATGTATACCTGCCATTTAAAACTAGCTTGATGAAAAATAGACTTTACTAATATAGACAATATAGCAAAGAACAATTACATGGGAATTACATTTTTTTTATGATGGAGAATATTCAGCTTGTATTGAAATATTTTTTTTTTTACAAACAAATGTGTACACGTAAGTAGTATTCGCATATTGCACACAGTTTTACTGAGTCTTTTACATAAAAAGAAATCACAAGATATTTTTGAAAGGTAGTTTTAAAAAAATCATTTATTTAAAGTCAAATATTGCTTTTAAGTTGGGTCTGATGCATTAAATTCTCAAGGGGGTCCTAAATTACATAGATTATTGCAGACATTTGTTTAGCAGCTTGTTTTTAGATAGTCCATAGAAAAATGTGATGAAAAAGCTTATAAATGTGGCCGCATCGATCCTCAGTCAAGCTGGAAGCGTGTATGAGTAAGACTGGCTGAATACCCCTTTTAAAGGCTGTTGTAGATCTAGCTTCAATAAGGAAAATCAGTTCTTACAGCCCATCACATCTTATAACTGACTGTATATTTCCATGGCCCGCTTATGGTCAATACTATTTAAGTTGAATACAAAAGTGTAGAGTGTTGTTCTTTCTGTTCAAAAGAAGATTGTTAACAATTACAGGTACCTTATTCTGGCCATCTTATTATAATTCCCGCTTTAAAAGGGTCCAGGATTGTCCACTGCCTGACACTTCCGTTATCATGTGTTTACTGTCATTGACAACTACTCCCTGACCGATACCACACCACCTAAAAACAGCAAACATGGGCAATGCTTTTAGTCCTGACCTACAATTGTCTTTTCAGTCCCTGGTAAGTTTAGGTACTTAATACTTTATCATAAACCTACTGTCTCATCTATGCACTCGGGCATCCATTTAGTGTACTGGCTTATTTTTACATTCACACACTAATCTATGCACAATATAACAAACTTAAAAAGCATATGCAGGATAACGTAAAAGAATAAAAATGGAAAAAAGAAGAGGTTGCTGCATAAAAATGGCAGGCACATGCTTTGCATTAAAAAATGTAGGTAAATAAAACCTAGCATTGGGTGGACATCTTGGAATGGTAGAACAATGTTACACTTATACCATTTGAAGTTTGCCGCATGGGTTAGAAGCAGTGACCCGGTGGGATGCGATGCACTGCAAATGAAGAGCATCAGTCAGCAGCCCTAATCCCTGTCTTGAGAGTAGTCAAGTGCTCAAACAAAATACAAAGGAGAGGATAAAGAGGACTTTACAACCGACTTCAGTATGAGCACTGAAGGCCAATTTCAGGTAGATATGTATATGTGATCAGGTAAAATACCATCCCTCACAGGTCAATAGAGCGACTGGATGAAGTGGGCTAACCCAATGTCTCATGCTATGCACGGTCATGGCTTTAAACTGAATGTGAATTAAACCTGCATAGATCAATGGCTGAAGAGAGGTAACCCAAAGTTCCTATGTGTATTTATTAATTATATTTTTGATTGCCAGACCATAACTCTCCGGTTCAATCTAAATAATAAACACACACACTCGCACTTTACAAACTTTCCTAAGGGGACCTAGCAAGGATTATTGGAGAGCAAATTGTCCACCTCCAGGGTTTGTCAAAGTAGGTAACCAACACCAAAGTCCTTACCTATTAACACTTATCTGTGAGATCCCTTGCAAGAAATCTGTCGAGTTTACACCATTGTAATAATTCATCATTAAAGGTCTATTGGCTTCGACATAAGCATTTACAATAAAGAATTCAGACCTACTGCCTTTGTTATAACTTTTCATAATAAACCGATATCTGGCATAGCAATCAGATCTGTAGGCTTCATCATTGGTTTTTCGCCCTAACAAACTGTATCCAGACTCTCATGGGACAACCTTACTAGGATAGTCTTACTGAAAATCTTCTACATCATGGGTTTGTCAGAGAGGTAACTAGCAAAACAATGCTTGCATAGTGCTTTAATTTGTTACATTCCATGTATTGAAATACTTGTCAACAGACTTGCCACAGTGCAATAATAAACCACCCTAAGAGACCTATTGGTGCAGGTGTTTCACAATAAATAAGCCCTACCTACTGCCTTTGTAGTAATAGTTCGCGATAAATATATCATATATAGGGCAACTGGCTTATAGCATCATTGGTTTGTGACCATAGCCAATTCAGGCTTACGGTAGTGAGCATAAGATTTGCAACAAGGCATAAAGTTAATTCAAGTACCCTCTTTTAGCAGCAGAAGCACACCTTCTGCCCAGGCCTATGCTGCAATTGAGGGACTCAACATGTACAACACCCACTTTCAATAGTGCTTTAAAAAGTAGAAAATAAAGAGTTATATCCAAGTGATCCTATCTGCTATGGTACATTATATATCCCCTTTATGCAGATCCCTCCTATCTGTATTAAGCAACATTCGAACCACTAGAGCTTCTTGAAGCTATTTTTCTGTTGATCACACAAGGTCTCCTGACAGCTATGCTAAACAAACAAAAATGACATGAGCATCAAGATACATTGCTTAGTCTAAGTGCACGGTGGCATGATATGTTGGCGGTATTCCTGCTGTCAGTAAAAGCGATGTTGGCTTACTTTTCAGGAGGCTTAATATTGTCCTTGTCCTTAAAAGGATGTCTTGCCTCCTTTTTTTTTTTTTTTTTTTTTTTCTTTTTTTTTAAATCTTCTAAGATTCAATCTGTTATGTTAGTTTAATCTATACACCCACTAATCAGCCCAGAAGGGGTATCTCCGCATAGCCCAGGTAATCAAACTTTTAATGCCACAAACAACTCGGTCTTAAGTTTTCTGAATGTAAAATAATTAGCTCATTGATGTAAGTAGAGTGGAAGCTCATTCCAATACAGAGGGGCTAAATAAGAGAAATGCCTGCCTCCTGTGCTAGACATTCTTATCCAAAGTACTGTTAGCAGGGCTTTGTCACTAGATCTTAATAATCTACCTGACTGATAAGGAGAAAGCTTTGAAAACAAGTAGCTCGGGCCTTGGCTGTTTAAGAATGTGTGTTTCAGCACATTTTAAAAATGATTCTTTTACGAATTGGTAAACAGTGGAGAGCGCAAACTGGGAGAGGAAGCCGTTCTGGGTGTAAGATTGGTAATGAGACGTGCTTCAGTATTTTGGACCACTTGCAGTTTATTATTGTCTCGTTGATGGACGCTAATAAGCCATTACAATAATCAGGTGGCTAATGACCAATGCTTGAACTAAGGTTTCCCTCATAGAATGTAGTAGAAGAGGGAAAACTCTCAGTAAAAAGCACAGCATATTAAAACAAGCTCCTATGGTGGTCTTATCCTGCTCTTTCATATTAAGTGCGTGATCTAGGCGAACAACCCCATTTTTTACAACCAATTTAGGAGTAGGTGCAGATCCCAATCCCGATGACCACCAGTCAGGTGTCCAAAGCTGTTGGTCGTTCCCAAAGGGCATACTCAGCTATATTGGCGTTCAACTGAAGACAGTTTTCCGTCATCCAGGTCGCAATGGCTGTTATGGCGGTGGAAAAGTGTGCTTTTACATTGTGCAGATCTCTGCAAAGTGTAAAAATTAACTGCGTATCATCTGCGTAAGACAGTGGTTCAAAACAAAAAGCCCTGACGATTTTTAGCAAAGGGGGCTATGTATATATTAAAAAGTGGAGAGCTCAGACAAAAGCCCGTAGCACTCCCTTATCTAGTTGTAAGGTACGCTATTTATAAGAACCCATGGGTTCAACTAGTCAAAAAATCCTTTAACCATTTTATTGCTGTGCCATGAATTCCTATCTCCTGCAGCCTCTGCAGCATTCTGAGATGGGATAGTGTTGAAAGCTGCGGATAGGTCCAGCAGTACAGGCAATGATGAAGTACCCATGTCGATTTGGTCAGTAACTATTAGAAGTTGTCTTGGTGCTGTGTATGGGTCTAAAGCCCGATAGAGATGGATCCAACAACCTTAGTTTCAAGATACTCCTTAAGTTGAACATTTCTTAATTCTTCCTATAGCTTGCCCAGTAAAGGAAGCAGAGAAATATGTTGATAGTTGTAAAGGTCCATAGGTGACCTTTCTTTGAATTGGAATGATCTGTGCGGCTTTGCAGTCTAAGGGGAACTTCCCCATGCTGATGGATAAGTTAAATATGGAGCAAATGACAGGGGCAAGCTGACAAGACAAGGTCACAGAGACTAGGAGTACAAATGTCTAACGGAGACTATGAATTGGCAGCTGCCCACACTTTCTGAATTAATTCAGGAGAGAGTGACTTACTTTTGCCGAAGGCAGAAGCATGTTAGGAAGCTGCAGACTGGAATAAAGCGGTCTGCTTTCTTGCTCAGCTATTTTAGGGAAGTGCTGGTAAATTGCATAAATTATGTATTTGAAGTAAAACTTGTGATGGTTGAATCTCTAAGGACCAGGCACGGGGGTTCATTCAAGTATTGTGGACTTTGAATAACTCTTTCGAAGAGTTTCTCGCCTAATTAATTTGTTGAGAAAGTTATCCCTCAAGCTTTTTGTATGTTATAAGTCGTTAAAGATGATTTATAGACCTCCTTATAAACATGATATTTTGACTGGCACCACAGTCTTTCACATTTTTTACACCGTGCTTTCTCAGTTTGCGGTTTTGATGTATACCAGGGTGTGTGTGTGTCCGTGCCCTGGTTCGTATTTGAGCAAGTTTTAGCAGGCCCTGTATTATCAAATGCTGTGTTTAAAGCGAAGTGATAGTCAGTTAAAGCTTTATCCACGTCTATCTACAGCTGTAATCTTCAATTAAAACTCTTTAACAAAGGAGTCAAACATTTTGCATCTGTGTCTGCTACTTTTATTTAAAGCCGCCTTAGTATGTTCCGTCACATTAGACTTTGCAACCTGAAAGCAGATTGAGAAATGGTCTGTCCAAAGGAGCGGTTGAGGGGCGTCACAGAACAGAGATGAAGAATTCATAAATATCAAATAGTGTGTGACCTGCAAGATGGGCGGGCCCTATAACTTTCTGGTTTAAACCTAACCTGGTTAAATCAGAGAGAAGCTGTGCTACCTTAGTTAGAATCTTCACCATGAAAGTTGAAATCGCCTAACAAAAGAATTTGTTGGGATATAAGGACATAGAGAGAAATAAATTCAGTAAGAAACTGACAAATCTCTTTTAGGTCCCAGAGGACGATATACAAGAGCGCCCCTCCAACAATCCAGAGGGGAGACTTCAACCTTAAAAACAGTTCTCTGCCCAATCGCTAGTAACGTTTCTGAGTGAGACGTTAACAGTTTCTTTAAATATAATGGCTAACCACCTCCTGTCCTACCCTCTGTCATGTCTCAACATGCGGTCGTTTTCTGGGAGTGCTACCGCAATGGCTGGTAAAGTGATGGAGTTCATCCAGGTTTCGGTTAAGAAACCAATATCTGGTGAAAGTGAAGATAGCAGATCCGAGAGTTCCACCACATGTTTTGGAAGAGGCCTGATACTGCGTAAAAAAATCTGATACTGGGGGGATCTGAGAGGGCGACGGCAAGGAGGAAAAGCCAGAAGGGTCTATAAATTAACTAGAAGGATCAGATGTTATTAGTGGGTGCCGCAGTTGTATCTCGCTAGTCCTTAAGGCCCTCATAAGGACATTAAAATTTGCATTTTATACAGGTCACAGGACCATCTAGTAGATATGGAAAAGGGACTCTGCACAGAGCACTTCTAGGACAGCAGACCAATTGCTTGCTGCCTCCTCTTAAGTAGAGGACCAAATGGCTGGATATTCATACCCTTGGTGCACTTGTCAGAAATGTTGGAAGGTTGTAATGGAAAGGAGCAAAGTTGTGGAAAGTGGGAGTAATTCAGTTTTAGTGGAATTTAATTTTAGGTGTTGGATGGGCATCCTTGAATTGATTTTTTGTGAGTATCTGGGTGAAGTATATGAAGTAGTGTAACCCAACCTATTTTAGGCACTCAGTGATTTCTCCTAGATTGAGGGAGCAGTTGATCACTTTTGTCCTGTGGGTGGCAAGGGCAGTGCTGGTAACCTTTAGGAGTTGGCAGGAATAATGTTTTGAGAAAAGCAGGAAGTTTATAGTTTTGCTCTACTGTTGAGAGATGACAATTTTCCTGACCATGACTATTGGCATAAAGTTTCTGGTATGTGGCTTTCTCACCTGGGTCAGTTATATAGGAAGAGTTCAATGCTTTTTGCTTTCTTCTTGAAGACTCGGGCAACAACTTTTCTTTTAATTATACTAGAATTTGGAAGGAGGGATGCCAAGTTTCAAATTCAGTTTTACAATCTTTAAGACTTTTCTCAGATGACTTTTTTTACTTGTGTCTCTAAGACACAATTTATGCACTCCTTTTCTTTCTTTGTGTGTTGCAAGATTCTCAATGGCTAGATTTTGTTGCCACGTGCATTTGGTTGATCTTCATTTTTTTTTTTTTTTTCTTTCATGTTTCATATTAGATTTTTGGCTTGTTTAGTCTTGATTTTGAGATGAGTGTTTTAATTGATGTCAGCCATGGTCTTGTTACAATTAATGAGCAAGGTAACGTAACGCTCTCCAGGGATACGTTGAAGATTAGAGGAATGTAATATGTTGAGGAGAGCGGACGAGATGAACTTGCACCTAAGCAAGTTTATTTAAGTGCAGCAGAGTGACCTCCTCCACAATTTTCCAAAACATTCTAATCATTTTTTTTTTTTTAATGCTTCCTGAACTTTGGGCTCCTCTCATGACAGAGCTCTCGCACTGGTGTGCCATTTATCCATGGGCTGCTGCCATGAAATGGGCTAACTGGAGATGCGGTCCCAAACGTTGAAAGGATATTCAAATAATGCTGATGGTTCGCTTTTCAGTTTCATGAAAAGCTTTACAAATAGCGAAGTCCTATCTATGAAATTTGATGATAGATGGCACTTTCCTGGCAACGCGCATGAGATTGAAGTGTTACAATACACCACAATAACTTAGTAATACAAAATATTTTACCAGATAAACTGACAAGAATAAACTGGTAGTGTATTTTTTTGGTGCAAGTCTTACTAATTTTGAGTACAGTGCTGCAAAGCTTGCTGTATGGATCTAACCTTTTTTGTGTGATTTAATCCATGAGCACATGAGCAATAGTCACCTTTGGTATTGATGTTTCCCCTGGTAGGTGTTCTTTCAGTCGTTGCCAGTGTACCTCCTCATGCAGTTTAAATGTTAACCTTCAATTTTTTGACCAGTTCCTACTCCATAGAGAGGTTACCAGGGATGCCACAGGGATCTTTCTACTCCCAGAGATTGCATCTTTCTTTATATTCTATGACCGGTGTTTGGGTCAAATTGGTTCACCGCTTGTAACTTTTTTTTTTTTAACGAGGAGAGAGAAATGGGCAAGAAAATAGTCCAACCCTTTCACTGGGATATATATAATATTTCTAGAATGCCCTTCTTGGCAGTAAGATGAAGGGTAGTAACCTTCACGTATGAGGGTGACGGCAGATTCAGCTCAATGCACATTGAAAGCCTGTGCAAAATGTTTTTGAAGTTGATGCTCAAATTACTTATGATTAGGTGTGTCACTTGCTCAGTAAATAGGAGATTGACTGGATGTGGCATGTAGAGTGAACTATGGTGAAAATTGAGCATTCAGTTTTCCGTCCCACTGACACTCAAAAATGGAGGAATGTTCAATCTTCAAACTCTTGGAGTGAATTGAGTTTTTGTATATGACTTCTACATTACCTCATTTTTTGTCTCTTTGGTCATATTGGTAGTCTTGGGTGTTCATCCTCCAATTTGCAGTTGTCTACCATTTAAACGAGGACCGTGCTAGATTTTGATGTGTGTACTTTTCTTAAGGGTGTATTAGGTTGGTGGTAGGGTGAAGCTGATGTTCAGAGTAGTATTGTTTTGGAAGCAGTCTAAACTTATTTATTCAAGGTGGTAGGGAATGAAACTAGTATAGACAGGCACAATACTGAGTGAAGTACTCGTCCTATGAAGTCAGATAGAGTGACCTTAGAAGGTAAAAGTGATGCTGTAGTTTGCAATAGGGTTAGTATATTTATATCTAAATTATTAGACTACAGTATAAAGGTGAGCGTAGTATGACATTCTTTCTTTGAGCAGCAGGGTAGTTGGAGTCCAGTCTTTGAGCTCTAAACTGGCAATTTGCAGAAGATGCCAGCTTTCTTAGATCTAGATCAGCAGGCTGGTAGGGTTAAGTTTTTTTTTCTTTTTTTTTTTTGCTGTTCCTCGTAGATCGACTTTATAAAGAAAGTGTCCTTTTCTTTTACTTTGACGGGCAGGACAGTAGTAACAAGCAGATAAAATGGTGACTTGAGGAAGTATTAGGGGCACTGCTGTCACAATGATGGGGGAAAGAGCCAAAGACAGTAACAGCCAGAATGCATGGGTATAGGAGCAGTTACTTCAAAGTCCTAATCTCTACTTAATGTGAAGTATTGCTGGTTGGAAACCGCGACAACTGGCTGTGCGCTCATGTCATTGGGTTAGATGGCAGCTATAACAAAAGCCCTGATTCCCCTAGTGGCCTGTGATAGATCACAGGTTCCCAACCCCTAACGGGAAAGAAAATGAGCAGCTTTTATACTGCACTTAGGCAAACTAAGGCGAGTCCCAGACAATAACAAAAGAGGAAAGTAGGACCAGTTTAAAAGAATAAATTGTTTAGAGTTTTGAAACAGTGTGACAAAGAGTCAGAAATATGGCTCAAAGGCATATCTGCTAATGTTGTTCACAGAGCTCGTGAGTTGATCTGCCAAAGTCCAGGTCTTAAGATTCCAAATAAGGCAACATTTTTAATTCACTCTGAAGAAACTGACTAAAGTCTAGCATACTCTGATCATTATGGTAATTTTAATAATTTAACATTGTTTATATGAAGCTTTTGTTTCCACACACCTCTTGCTTCAAAGCGCTGCAAAGAATACTTGTTAATGTTACCCAATTTAATGGTACCCAGTTTACTTACCTTGGAAGGATGAAAGTCTGAGTTGACCTTCCCGGAAATCAAATATCACAGCAGATGTTAACAGGATTAATGACTGACTTGTCAATAAAGGCACTTCTTTGCTGTGAACTTTTGTAGGTTTTCAGAGGCTCTGTCTAGTTGTTACAGTCCTGCTATACCACGTTTTTAATGAAAACGCTATTTTCTGTTCAGCCTGGGGAACTGGTGTACTGAAACATTTTTAGAAGCCAATAAACATTCTCCACTTTCGTTGGGTCATGTAGGTTCAATCTTGTATTCAAATAGCAAGCAAGAAGGATTTATATTTATTTTGATTTGATTTTAATCATGTATGCTTAGCTGGCTGCAATATTCTTGGCATCTCCTGGTACCTGTAGTCACTGGCAAAACAGTGGGAAGGAATGGATATACATTCCGCTCAGAAGCACCTTTATTCGAGCACAGCAGTAGTCCTTCCCTCTTCCCCAATATTCACCAGAGCTCCGTCCCCTCTCGTGGTCGTGCCAGTTCCCCCTCCAGCCACCACTTCACCAATGCGCAATGCCCATTGGGCTCATATGGCTTCAGCCCCTGTCGTGTGTGGCAGCCCGGTCTGAGACAGCTTTCCGGGCACAAACACAGCCGCACCGGAGTACTTTTCTTTCCACCAGGGTTTCAAGAAGGTTTTTCTTTTTTTTTTTTTTTTTGTTGCATCCTAGTTTTGGAAATGTGAGCTGAAAAAATGCACTATTTCACCACATTTTTCCGACTTTTTAAATACTTTACAATATAACATTTGTATAGCCCTTCAATCCCTAGTGGGTCAGCACCCAGGATAATATGCTGCATGGCTAAACACTTAAAAGGTCTCGAAGGCAAGACCTATTGGCTATGCCAATGCTTGCTTTTTTTGTGTATGTGCCCAGCAAGGCCTCCCTGTTTTTCATGGCTCTTTTTTGCCCTATTGATCTCTCTGGGTAATTCCTCTCACGTAATATATTACTGTGTATTTAGCAGACTTAGTACAGTGTGTCCAAGTCTTAGGATTTGTCCTATAGGTAAGCATTCCCTCGGTGATCGGGGTGATAACTCTTAAAACATAAAAGGCTTTTTTTGTCCATGGATGTATATTCAACCTCTGTTTTTAAGACGCCCTCTTCTTGGTATATTCTTAAGTCCAGGAAGGGCATTTCTGCGTTACTCATTCATTGTGAATCCTAGAAAAGAGACATTGACCCATTTGGAAAACTCAAGAGCTTCCTCCCTTGTGCATTTCTGGAAAACCAGGATGTCATCTATATATCTTTTCCACAACCTCATTTGTTTGAGGTATGGATTTTCATCACAGTAGATGTATTATGTTTAAAAGTTGTGGACATACAGGCGTGCTAGGCTGGGAGCACAGGTACTCACCATGGGTGTCCCACATGTCAGCAAACCGAAATCCCCTTTATATTCGAATACCTTTCTTGTGATCACCATGTGAGCTCAATCAAGAATGAACTCCACAGGTGTTGCGTTATTCAATCAACCTTTCCAGGACTCAATAGTTTCTCGATCACCTCCAGTGTGGCTTCATGAGGGATGTTCATATATAATGATTCCACGTCTAGGGTCAGTGACTGTTCTTTCTCTGGAGCTAAGGACATAGCTTTTAGTTTGTTAGTCCTTTGTGTCCTTTAAAGAGGGCTGCGTTTTAGTTTGCAAAGGTTTCAGCATATAATCACAAAATTGTGATGATAGTTCCAAAGCTGATCCGATACAGGAGACAGTGTGTCATCCCGGGTGGGAGGAAAAGTATTTTTGTATAGTTTGAGCAGAATAAAAAAATAGGGCATATTGGGTTCTTTTTCAATCAGGAAAGATGCCTACGTTTCAGTCACCCTGCAATTTTTGAGAGCTCCCTTGACCATGAAGGAAACCTCCTTTATGTCGGTGGTATCTCTCCGTAACCTCTTATAGTGTAGGATATTCCCTAGTAATCTCCGCCATTCAGTTATAGATCTCTCGTCCTTACTCCTTTATCCACGGGCTTTATAATCATTGTTACCCTCTCTAAGTTCTAAATCCACGTATATAGTATATTACTGTGAAGATGTAACAATGTGTTTTCATATTCTGTATTAATTTGTTTCCAGGGGATAGCAATAGATATCCCACAATAGATATCCCAGTTGACAATGCCATTGTTCTTTTTACCAGAGTTCCAGGTGGATAGTATCGCACCTGTTACCACAGGAATCGGATCTTTGTGGTCCTGAAGAAAGCAGACTACTTTCCTGGGCACAAGTAGGCTCAAACATTTAGACCTTTTTGATCACCTAATAGATGTGAAGGATAAATAACCTGTCCGTAACACATCTCACAGATTTTACCTTTGCTCTCGTCCCAGTTTGTAATAAAAAGGCACCTTTCTGGGGTTGGAGACTATTTGAATTCACCTTTTTCACAGATTGCACCATGTCTGTAATTTAAGATACTCTTTCTCCTGGTGGAGGCGAGACGTTATGATGACTCTTTCAACTACCAGAACTTTGGTGGAGAGCTCATTCCACTGAAGGAAAATAGTTGTTGAGGGTCTCAATATTAATTTCAGAAGAGACTAACTTTTGAGAATGGTGTGGATATTATGTCACTTCATGAAATTCAGCTCTCCAGTGTCAGACGATGGAGATTCAGCTGGAGGTGAACTAGGACGAGGAAGTTGGCTTGAGGATTAGCGGGCTCAGGCCTTTTGGTACTCTGGTACCCTGGAGATGGTGGTAATGTGCAGCCAGCTTTTTGGAATGGGAGGAGACCTTTTAGCATTTAGTAGATATTCAATAATTGGAAGAAGTGACAGCCAGCGCTATGAACAGAAGCAGAATGTTTGGAGGAAAGGTCTGTCTTTAGCATTCGACTATTGGAGGGCGGAGGCTTTAGATTTATTGATTCTTAAGTGAATGTCGGTGGGAAAGGCGGGTGGGAAGATTTAACCTGAGATCCAGATGTTTTGATGAACTCCTAAACTGAAAGGTATGTGTTCCTTCCTTGAACAAAGTGACCTAATGATTGAAGGCCCAAAGCACATTGAGGTGTAAATTGCTTCTTGTAAGCACAAAATGATGAAGACCTCTAGTACTGTTAGGTTTCTGGCACCCTTTTAAAATTCCTTGCTCTTAAACCTGGATCGTTAACTCTTTCCTACACAGCCGCACTTCATCATTGTAGGTAATCCCTCAAAGGGGCAAAGATCCCAGGCTGTGCTGCTACTACTGACCAACTGTTTACTAGTTTCAAGACTGCCAAATTAAAACACTTTATGTCCTGGATTACCAAGCTTGGTCAGTCAGTATTCATTTAAACAAAGCAATGATTGATAACTGGAAGTCATATTTGTCATTGTCAGTAAAATGTGTATTCCCTGTGATGTGGTATTAGTCATACTTGGCGTTAAAAAGGTTTTGAGTAGTTCGGCGCTATGTTGAGAACTTTGTCATCAATAACTGCGAGAAAACATAAGGGCATGTGTCCTGCCGGGGTCCAAGCCGATCCCTTGTGAGGGCAACACAAGGGCTGCTGACTACCCAGTACTGTTCACCCTTACAAAGGAGCTGCTTGAATCACATAGCGCAATATAAACCCTTGTTTACGAAGGACTTGTAGTCTTAAAATTAGTGTGTTGCTCATGGGCTATTTTTTTTTTTATTGATCTGGTTGATGCATTTTGTTTGTTAGCCTTGTGTGTTTTCCGTCCTTGCCAATCTGAGTTTCAATACATGTTCCACTAGACTGGTGTTTGTTGGTTTAGTTCTAAAACATACTTTTTACTACTGTTAAGGGATTTTTATGTTATCTCGGTGTACATTAGTCTGTTTTTTTTCCTCATCCAGAATCTGGGGTTGGAATTTTTGCTCAAGCATATATTCCTTAGAATGGCTGGGTTTGTCCACTTATTCTGAGACACAAACATTGATGCACCCTCCGCTTCTTGCTCCGCATGTAATCCAGTGCTAACTTAACATCTTAAACAGACTCGTGAGCATAATATTAGGCAAAAGCAGATTAATACATATATGCACCATCTTGTTATGCATTGCATTCTTCTTTTACTGATGGGTATATATGTGTGATTATTGTATCCCCTTATGTTTTAAATATGGAAATAACATGGTTACCCATTGTTTAAAAGTATTGGTTACAACACATACATGTTCCCCACAATTTATTTTTATACAATGGGATAAGTCTACATTAACTGTTAAGTATTATGTTTCACCTTCCTCTCATAGATTCATATGTATGCTACAATTAAGTGTGTAAGCAAATCCCTTAGGAGCAATAGTTTATAATATGCTTACATCCCCTGGTTCTTAAGGTTTTACTGGGTTTGTCCCCTCCTTTTTTCTTTTATTTTTTTTTCTCTTTTCTCTTAACACTTGCTTGCAGCACACATTCGACAGGAATGCAGTATTAATGGGATCAGGAAAGAGCGGACTTAAAATTGCCCATTTTTGCATATAATGCACTACTGACATTGTAAAGAGGGTCCGCCGCCACTAACCGCGAAATCGTATACGAATGTCAGATTTAGAAATGAATGTGTCCCTAGTGACCAGGGTTCACTATATGAACCCAGGTTGATATGGCACAATCTTTGTAAACAGAAGCCACCTGTCTCCCTTTGCTCTTTTCGGAAACAACTGTTAGCTCACCCTGGCCTTGCTGAACAGAGGCAATGATGAATATATGAGAATCTGTAGGGAGGTGGGGACGTTTTCCAAAGTGGATCTGTTAAACTGTTTGAACTGATACAGACTTTTCAGTGATTACCGGGTTAGGTGCAGTCCACTAAAACATTTGATAGTACACTCGCACAATTTGAGAAAATGGGTTCAAACAAAATAGGGAGACAAATGTCAGATTTCCGATCTTTACGGCATAGTATGTAACCTTAAAGCATCCCAGAAGGAATCTTGTATGGTTGATCCAGCGGTGTACCAGCAACAGATACTCTACCATATACTCACCTGGGCCCATAAACACACAATTGAGTAAACCGCTGGTTTGTCAAAGTTTTATATTTTCCTCAATCAGGATTAGTTTTTTGGTACCTCTATTCATCTCAAACTAACCCTTCACTGATCAAAAGTTCTTTCCTCTGGTCGATGGACCATTAGTTGAACTAGTTGATGGTGGTCATTAACATAATTCTAACTTTTCTATACCTTGAAGTAAATAACCACAGACTCGGGAAAATTTAAAATCTATATCTAAATTAAATGCATGTGAACCACTTCAAATTACAGTGCAGTCACCATCATTCTTGGGAGAAAAAATTCAATTGATTAAACATAATGCATATACTTCAGACTCATACAATAACGCTCAGACAGTGAGAGGGCAGAGAAAAGAACATCTGCAAATAACGTGAAATTATAGTTATCAAGAATGGTGTGAAAGACCAACCCCCTGGCCAAAGGACTGGTAAGGGTTCCCTGGAATAGGTCAGGCGACAAAGATTGCAGGACAGGATTAAGGACAGGATAGTTGACCTTTCTAGAATACCGACAATTGTGCCGCACCCCTCTCTTGCTCCTCGAGATTATTCCGCGATCTTCTGACCTAACCCAATTAAATTAGGATAGAAAGTTCTGCTTCAAGTTCTGCATTCGGCTCTTCATCAGCATCTCACAGCATCTCTCCCAGCAACAGCTTCTCCCGCTATACGGACTGCATCCACGACTCACAGCATCTGGTTCTCTTTCCAACTAACTAAAGCTATCTTAATTATACCTTTCGTTCTTCATGTTCCACCCACTAAAGTTTCAATATCGTACAAATACGAAATATGATTGGTCAGGCAAGGGGAAAGCTCCATCACATCATGCTTAGGTGTAATTAAAATCAGTTCAACTATTCGCAAACCCATCCCCTTAATTTTTATTTATAATTTGTAGTTCTCATACGCATTCACAATTCTCTTGCAACAATTTATTAATAATCTGAATGCAAGTCCTCATCGTTGAACTCTTCACCATCCGTTCCCAGAGAATATCACTTGTGTCCTTGGCTCCCATTCAATATCGAAGTCATCATTCCGGGTTAACTTTCAGTGGACATGCAGTCTTCTCATTACTCAGCTTCATTCAGTTATACATGAGGCCCAAATGTGCACTAGTAATAGTCAGAAAGACAAATATTAATTTCACAAATAGTGGTCGCACTGTATACCACCCACCTCTACTCTATTCCCCTTTCCCGCATTAGTGTTAGTAGAATAGCTTGTTTTCAATTCAGCTAAGCAGATGCCATGCACGCGATTCTTTAAGACTCCATTTTAGTGTCTTCTGCTCGTGCGCAAGAGTTTCCCTCCAAGCGATAACTAGTAGATGTAGTTGACGCATGCGCAGTAAAGATTTCCCGTTTAAAGCGAATTTAGTCCTTTGTTCATGTTATCCACGTTAGTAAACACATAATCAAGCTTCACTAACCTGCATATTCATGTGGTGCGCAATAGTTTTACACGAAACAGTTTTAATAACTTGTTAGTGAGTTAAAGGAGTGGATTGCTTCTGAGCAAGTCTCTTTTCTACTTTTCTACGAGTCCTTGCTCCATCAATCCCCTCATGACATTTTGAGCCATCACAAAATTACCCATCCCAAACCAGATGCCAACTTTCAGCATTTCTCATTCTCCTTCTTTCTAATTGTCATCTTCGTTTTCTAAATTTTTAATCTTTTTGTAGATCCTACCTTTCACTTCCTCCATTTGTATCTCCTTGTATTATTTCTTTTCTTTCCTTTCCCATTCACTTAATAATTTCTTCCTTTTCCTTTGTTTCTGCAACATTTACACCAAATCATTGTTAAAACTATTATCGTTATACCAACTACTGGAAGAATTATTTGACCTAAAATACTTTTCCCTGAATCAGAAAACCAAGTCCCTATTGAAGAAATACTTTTTGTTCCTCGCTCCCATACACTGTCCACCTCCAGTGGTTTCAAATCTTCATGAAGTTTTGTAATATTCTTAACGTACCCTCTGATTTCCCTACATTTATCAGGAATGCAAGTACAACAATGTTGAACTTTCAGCATTTTATAGGCTCCTACCTCTTTTGCTAATAAAATATCAAGCACAAGTTGATTTTGTAAAACCATAGACCTAATTGCAACCATTTCTGTATTTATCAAGAAACCCCCAGCAGTATCAGTCGAGAGACGATCAACTACTGTCAACAATTTACAAATTCTATTTGAATTCAGAATGAATCCCACTGAAGGTATTAATGCACCAAATACATCACCTACTATTTCTGAAAAACATGCTCTTTCTCAGTGTTAGTCCATTAGTGTTTTCATTGTTTCCAGTGATTCTCTTTACATGATACATTTTCTGAAATACTATCCCAAAGTAGCAGTTTCCATACCACCGTGCAGGCAACTTATAATAAGCATTGTTTCCACACACGTAGTAAACCCCAGGAAATACTTGATCAGTTCGCCCTTTTTAGTCCCCGACATCCCAAAATTAGGAAGTTATGTTCACATTCACTGGAACCAATACATTCGTTATTATAATAGGTCTTTAACCTACGGAGGCAGGTTTTCCCTTTCTTCACAAAGTCCAGGGACATCGCAGCATGAGCTTTGCCAGTTGTATAAATTCCCTCTTTCCCAGCCCATGGTGGTATGAGTTTTCTGTTCAGCAGCTTTCTTTTGAAAATCCGATCTCCTTCCCTCAACTAAATTCAAAAACACTTTCTCTTCTTCACGTAATATACATGTTAGATAATTCTTATGTGCCTTTACTAGATCTATTGATTTCATTGTTAAGACAAATTCACCCATGAACTGTGCATCTTGGCTACTAAGTACTGGATTCATATTCTTTCGAATAGGAAGTTCTGAAAATACTACATCTAAGATGAAATAATACTGAAGTTTTCCGGTTTCATAAAACAGACTTGCTAGAACACTAAATTATATACCATATGTTAAAGGTAAATGGTGGTATGTAACTCCCTCTGACACTGATGCTTGTTATTTCATACGGACATAACCATCACTAATCTCTATTGTATCTACATATTGAAATAACAATTTTGTAAAAACATTTAAAGACTTATCATCGAATACTTTGTGATCAAAATCTGTCTCATCTGTTCCTTCCAATTCTACTCTAGCTCCCTTTATTGTAGCTGCTTTCTCATTAGTAACTATCATTCTTATTTGTTATCATAAATAAAGGCACTGCTACTGTTAGAAATAACCATACTGAGATCAACAATAAAATGCTACATATGTAAACTCTACAACATTTTAGTTTTAAACTTCGTCTCGGTTGCTCAGTGACTTAATTTTTCGCCTTTAATCTGAAGATATTTTCTTCTTCATCTTTCTTCACTTGGAAAATCAAACTTTTTGTTTTTAATGTGGCCTCAATTTTCTTTCATCAATCTGGACAGCATCTACTTCTGATTTCTTACTCCAGTTTAAATTCTCAAATTCTTCTAATATTAAATAGGTCCACTCAGGGGCCTTCTATTTGTTGTTCAAAATTCTAAGTCTTGGGCTTCTTCGTGTGTTTCTCACAATTGACTGTTTAGACTGAGTTTGACTAGTAATCTCATTCACTTGCTCTGGTCTTTCTCTTGTTTTTCTCAGATAGTATCTCAATCTTTTCACTCCACTTGGCCAGTTATCACCCTTTTTGACCCTTTTAACCTGAACTGCACTTTCACACTCTCCTTGTTCTAAAGTTCTTATATTTTCAGTGTGTCTAGGCACAATCTGTTCTTGTTCTGGATCACTCTCTACCTGTTCCAGTTGAGGTCTTATTATTGTTATTTCATCCATCTGAACCTGTTCTTCCTCTATCAGCTCCTGTTCAGGTCTTATTTCATATTGATCTTCTGCTCAAACTTGTTGTTCTTCTTCTCCCAGCTGGTCCTGTTCAGGTCTTACTACAATTTGTTCTTCTGCTGCCTGAACGTGTTCATCTCTTTCCATTCGTCCCTGCTCATGTCTTTGAATAGTTCTGTTCACCTCTGCCTGAGTATATTCTTCTTTCCCTGTCTGCTCCTGCTCAGGGTTTCGAGTAGCTTTATTCACTTCTACCTGAGCTTTTTCTTCTAAATCTATCTCATCCTCACTACTTTCTGGTCTCTCTAATCTGTTTTTTCTTGTTTGAATAACAACTTCAGGTATGTCAATCACTGGTCTCCATCCCTCCCGACTTGTGCTCGGTTGTTTCTAGTCTATTACTTCAGAATCTATCACTCTAGATTCTCTGACTTCACAACCTTCAGCAGTTTCAGCTGGTTCAATCAGTGGCTGTTCTTCTTCAGTAGGGCCTGGAACTCTTGGTATGACTGGCATGAATCAAATCCAATTGGGATAAACCTGCAAACTTCACTGCTGTGGTAGTAACCAGTATGATTTAACGTGGTTTATCCCACCTGGATGCTAGGCACGACTTTCTGGCGTGTTTCTTCACTACCACCCAGTCTCCAGGATTCAAATTATGCGCCTGTGTTGGCTGCTTGGCAACTGCGTCCTCTCCAACCTGGTGATAGACAGAACGCACTTGGTCAGCCAATCCCTTGCAATAGTCCAATACCAGATCATCAGTTATTTTCATCAATTTATGTCCAGCAATAAATGCTTGCCTCATTGCCCTTCTAATGAGTATCTCGTGGACTCCATCCTGTTTTTCTGTCAGGAATACTTCGGAGTCCCATCAACGCAAGAGGCAATGCTTCTGGCCATTTAGTGATGTGGATGCACACACTTTCCTAACCTTGACTTGATTGTGCCATTTAGTTGCTCAACCACTCCAGAAGCCTCTGTACAGCTTGCACAGTGCACGTTTTGGTCAATTTTGTATGCTTCACAGATTAATCTACCTATTTCATTATTAAAATGAGGTCCTCCATCTGATTCCAAAGTAACTGGGAAACCGAAATGAGGTATTAATTCCCTCAACATCAATTTAGCAACTGTGAGATTGTCGTTTATTCTTGTGGGGTATGCCTCAACCCACCTCGAATAGGCACACTGACAAGTACATACCTCAAATCATTGCACGGAGCCAACTCAGTGAAGTCTAACTGCAATCTCGTGAATGGTCCTTCTGCCTTTCCAATTTTTCCCCAGCTGACCACTGGATTTAATTGCTAACAAATTAGGCATCTTTGGCAAAGGCTTCCTGCGACTACCCTAAACTTTAGATTCTATCAACTCTATTTGAATAGTCTGATCATCGAATCCCTGCTAATGTGTTGTCCCATGGAATACTCTTGCCATTTGAGAGAGTAGGCAATCTGGCATGGCTGGTCTGCCATCTGTGTATACCCATACATTATCTACTGTCCTTCTTTCACAAACTGACTATCCAAATTTCCTTTTCTTTCGCTTCAACTTCATCCTGCAACTGTCTAACCTCATCCCATGTTTCTAGAGCTGAGAAAACATGTTGGCAGCTGATTTCACTTATTTCAACTTTCTGTTAAGTGCAATGTTATGTCTTGCACAATATTGAGCAATGTGGTCTGCATATCTGTTACCTGCCGCCACAGTCCTTTCCTGACTGGTGAACAGTACACTTGACCACTGCTATTTCTTTTGCCAATTGTATTGCTTCCAACAACTTCTACATTTTTTCCATGTCTTATAGGAGATCCTGAAGAAGTCAGAAATCCCCTCTGCATCCAGAGCTGGCCAAAATCATGCACAACCCCAAAACCATATTGACTGTCCGTGAATATGGTTATCTTCCAATTTTTCATGCCTCTGTTAAGGCCACCAATTTGGCTACTCGTGCAGATTTGACTCCTAGTAAGCACGATGCTTCCATGACCTCTGATATTTTACATACAGCGTAGGCTGCACTAAGCCCTCCTCCCTCTGTTCTCATGCATGACCCATCTACAAATAGTTCATGATCTGGCCCTTTCAAGGGCACTTCTTTTACTTCTGTACGGGGCTTGATACACATCTGTCACATCAAGAGAATCGTGATCCACTTCATCTTTCACTTCACAACATGGATATTGCAAAAATGTGGCAGGATTCATTACCGTACATCTTATTTCTGTCACATTTTCCGCTCCCGGAATCACACTTTCATACTTAGTCGTCCGACTAGGGGTAAGGAGCAGCGTTCGAGTTCTTGTTAAAAGAATCTCAACTGAATGTGGGACGTAAACTTTAATTGGATGTCCCATCATAATCTCCTCACTTTGCTCCAGACCCATACAAGTAGCAACTACTGCTTTTAAGCAGCCAGGTAAAGCTGAAGCCACAGGATCCAGAGTAGCAGAGAAATATGCTACTGAACGTCGGCTCAATCCATGCCTTCGCGTCAAAACTGAAAGTGCACAATTTTCGCTCTCACAACAGAACAATGCAAATTCTTTCGTATAATCAGGTATGCCTAAGGCAGAGGCCTCACACAGACAATTTCGCAATTTTACAAATGCTTCCAGGTACTCATCATTCCAGACAGTCAGATCCTTTGCTCTTTTCCGAGTCCACTTAATCAATGGTTTTGCCAGCAGAGAAAACAGATTATCCACTGCATACAGTACCCAACTACTCCGGGAAACCTCATCTCCTTCTGTGTCTAAGGTAGTTGCATTTGCTTGATTATCTTTATTCTCTCTGGGGTGACTTTTCTAACTCCTCTTCCTATTTTGTGGCCAAATATTTAACTTCTTGTTGACAAAACTGCAATTTCTCTAGAGACACCTTGCGTCCTCCTTCAGCCAAATGGTAAAGTAATGCAATTGTCAGTGACACAATATTCTCGTGTCATTGATGTCACCAGTAGGCCATCAATGTACTGAACCAGAACTGAGTTTCTGGGCATGACCAATGTTTCTAGACACTTTTTCAGGATTTGATTAAAAATTGAGGGACTCTCTGTATACCCTTGAGGAACTCGGCACCATGCCAAGACCCGGTCTTCGAACCTAAAGGCGAACAAATATTGGCTGTCTGGGTGCAAAGGAATAGAGAAGAAGGCTTCGCATAAATCAATTACTGTAAACCAGCCTGCGTTCCATGGTATCTGATAAATGATCACTGCTGGATTTGGCACTACTGGGCAACAAGGCACTACAATTTTGTTGATCTTTCACAAATCCTACACTATCCTGTATTTTCCGCTAGGTTTTTAAGTCCCATTATTGGCAATTTACCAGGACTATCCATTATTTCTTTTAAAATGCCTTGTTTGTTCATTCGGTCAATTTCTGGAACAACTCCTGCTTTCACTTCTGGACTCATTTTGTACTGTTGTGTGTTTGGATAAACTGCAACTTCTTTTACCGTCACTCTCACTGGATCTACATTTGACATCAGAACAATATCTTTTCCTGTAAAATCCCACACTTCTGAATTCACTGTGGTTCTCAACTCTTCTGGCAATTCACTTTCAGTTATCAATGAAAACATCTCATCTACTTCAGCACCTGGCTTAGCTAACATTTTGTATACAACATCAGGGGTTTGGAAAGCAACACCATCTGGTGTACAGTAGATTGTGCAGTTCACTTTGCACTATAGGTCTCTCCCCAACAGATTTACTGGACTGGAATCGCAAACTACAAACCAATGCATGTCTTTAAAAATGTCCAATATGTACCTCCATTGGTTTTGTGATTGGAGTTCTAATCTGTTGATTTGACACTTCCTACAACTTGGATAGATTCTCCCGAGAGGGGTAGGTTTGGGATGTCTGGTGTTCTCGCAGTAGACCGGGTAGCACCAGTATCCAATAGAACAGTGATATCACCACCTTCCACTTTCCCATCAATAAATGGACCTGACTGATCTACCGGCAAGGATGCGGCAAGCACGCTCTCCTCTTCCTCCCCCCTCAGGCACCGTCATTGCGCAAAGTCCATTTCGTCATTATCGTTCTGTAAAACAAATAGTGTAACCACAGATTTTTTTCTTACCACTTTCTCTGTGAAATCTGGCGTTCGCACTGTATTTTTGAGTGTTCACAAAGTGTGGCATAGGAGCTGGTGGCACTTGATACTGTGAAGTAACTACCTGCTGCAGCTGATTCATAATCACTTCATTCTGCATCTGTGGATTTAATTTTTGGTTTGGCCCATTATTATTCTGAACATTCTTACTCGTTCTTCCAATGTCCAAGCTTTTCGCACGCATGACAAGGAAACTTCTTTTTCGCTTCCTCTCTATTCATTCGTCCTCTTATTTTGCCACCATTCGCCGCTTGATCATTCCGATTCTGCTCTTTAACCTGATTATCAGTCTGGGTATTTCATTTATTTTCCTACTGTTCTGCCAATCTTACTTGTGCCAACATCATTTTCTCTCTTGGCTTTCTACACCTTGCCTCAATGTCATCTCCACAATACTTGGCATACTTCAAAATGTTGTCGATCGTTTTACTCTGCCAGCACGTGTTGCTGAATCATCTGACTAATCTCTGGTTTTAGACCATACACAAACCGATACAAAAGTCCCATATCCTTATCACCTATGTTCTCAAAACCACCCTATTGCTTTAACACTTGCAGTAACCGCTCATAATATGCATGTACAGACTCTTTTGGCTCTTGAGTTGTTCCATCTATCTTTACACAATCTGTTTCTTTTGTATTTTACCTTTCAGAAAAGTAATTACTTGGTGATATTTCTTCTTCACCTCCTCTGAGGGTGCTCCTGTTTTCAAGTCTCTAGCATACTCCTCGCTTGGCCAATCAACTGATCTTACACTCTGTCCATACGTCAGCAGGTACCACAATATCAAACAAACCATCCACATCCTTCAACATAACCTTCAAAACTTTCACAAATCTTTCAACCGGTTTGTACCATTCAACAGGTTTCTTTCTCAACCTAGGAAAATTGTTTGTAAATGACTAAATATCCTGTGTGCTCCACGGAACATGAACATATCCACCACCAGGAACCTCTCTCATGGGACACATTCTCTGCTTTTTCTGATTCTTTTAGTAAGAATGCAGATAATGCTTCCTTTGCTTGTGATTCCTCCTTCTTTCTTGTCCACCTAGTCCTCCACTCGCAATGTCTCCCCACTACTGCAAAATGTTAATTAACTTTTATCTCTAGTCTTTTACCATTCTTTTACCTTTTACTCTCCCTGCACCGCTTCCCAACAAAACTGTATATGCGAATTTTCGTAAAAGCCTAAAAACTTGGCTGTTTAATCAATAATCGTTCCCTTCCTTCTGGTCCTTCCTAGATGGCGCTGGGAAACCCTTTTTGGGTAGCTGTTGCGCCTTACAAATTAAAAATAATAATAATAATGACACATTCATATTCTCCAAATCCTTGTCAGTAAACTCCGCTCGATATGGTTTCTGTAATAATTTTGATCTCCCAATACCTACTCCAATCTCTAAAGCGACGTCTATCAATCTTTCATGAAACAATTTTGCATTTCTGGTTATACTCCTTCAAATAAAAACCTCCTCCTCCTCATTGTAATAGTTCAACTTTTCTATTCCCACATTTCCAGATTTCATCTCTTCCAACTCCACTTTCAATATGTAAATATCAAAGATCTTTGGTGTTGAGCTTCGTTTTTCTATTCCCTGTGCCAATCTTTCCAAATTTCCGGGCATGACTCTTTCAGTGTTTTCAATTAAAGGTTCCCTTATTGGAAGGTCCATTAATGAAATGAGTGAATCACGCTCACTAGCCTGATCATCAGATATTACTACCTCTTTTCTGGGATTACTCAAAGGAATTGTTACAGCTTGAGGTTTTGGGCAACTCATTTTATTTCCATATAATGGATTAACAGGACCTATAGTCACTGGTACTGTCAAACCTTCAGTATTTAAATTCAATTGATTTATTTTCTGTACTACTTCCTCCCTAGTTCTATTCAATGCTTCCCTTTCTTTATCATGAAGCACTTTACTAACTGCTGTATCATGTAAAAATTTGAGGAATTAAGGGTGTTCCCATTATCTGTGCACTTGGGGTGACTCTACTGGGTCCTTCTTGGTACGGTGGAGGATTTTTAGTTACAATTTCCTCCAACAATTCGTCATCTGATTCACCATATCTTGTCGCATTCATGTCTTTTGTTTGCTCCGTACACTTTCTTCCAGACTGTTCTTTAGCCATTAACACTGCATATAAACCCTCTGTCACTACAGCTCTTCTCCAACGTTTCATTTGATCTCTACTTGACTCATATGGATGTCTAGGCAAAAATCCTATAAATCTCCGACCACTTCTGAATTTTTCACGATCAAATGCCTCAATCTCCCATTCTTCTAAAGCTTCATACTGTCATTCTAGGATTTGGTTCTAACATATTCATTCGATCTCTCAAATTCTGAAGTATCTTTAAATTAGAAGTACCATGACCCGGAAAAGCCAAAACGCAATCACCTTTTTTATATTCCGCCCAATTTTCCAACCATACACGTGTGATATCCCTTCATCATAAATGAAGCGGGCGTTTTAGGCGGTGGAATAAGGATTCCCTCTGGTCAATACAGGTTTGTCTTTGTTAAAGAAGTTTTTAATTTTCTTTAATGTAATTTTCTTTCGTCTTCCAAACATTTCAGACGGACGATATAGAAAAATCTTCCGTATATCTTCTAGCTCTATTACCTATGTCGCGTCCTATGTCAGCACAGCTCACACCCCCAGTCAAATTACGACTTGGCATACAATCCCCTTTTGACCAATCCTAGCGCAGCTTCCATCTATTAACGAATCCGACTCAGGCTCACACTCGTGGTTGACCAATGCCAGCGCGGCCTTTTCATACGTCTGTATCTACTCCTTACTACTGACCCCTCCTTTACAATCTGCTTGTCTCAAGCCTGCTGTTTCAACCAATCCCAGCGCGGCTCGGACATCAATACAACTCCGGCGACTGACTCCCTCTTAAGGTAATACAACTTATTTCTTAATACTTTATATTAAATTCTTCATTAATAACAGAAAAACATTCACTACTCTGTCTGTTCCACTAAGCAAAGGATAGATTTCAATTTAGCTCCTTTTCACTACGAGTAAAACCCCTGTTTACTCTACTCTTCATTCAAGCTCTGGACACCCTGTTACTCCTTCAGTGTTACCCCTACTGGGAAATAAGACCAAAGTTTCACCAGCGAACCCTCTGCTATCACTCACACTAATTTCATACGAAATAGTCCCTAGTTTAACACTGGCAGCCCTACGTAGCTTCTCAGTATTATTCAAACAGACTAGTAACCTCACTGCAGTGTGGCTTCTGTCACCACCACTATTCATTTTCTTGGGATTCTAGACCACATAAAACAAGATGCTAACTTTTGTTGAAAATAAATCCATAATCAATATTTTTCACCAAACTAGTCAATAATAGCCATAACTCTTCTACCAGAAAACTGATCCAGCGGCGTACCAACAACAGATACTCTACCACCATATGATCACCTGGGCCCATAAACACACAATTGAGTAAACCGCTGGTTTGTCAGTTTTTTTATATTTTCCACAATAATCGGGATTAGTTATTTGGTACCTCCATTCATCTCAAGCTAACCCTTCACTGATCAAAAAGTTATTTCCTCTGGTCGATGGACCATTAGTTGAACTAGTTGATGGTGATAATTAACATAATTCTAACTTTTCTATACCTTGAAGTAAATAACCACAGACTCAGGAAAATGTTAAATCTTTATCTAAATTAAATGCATGTGAACCACTTCAGAATACAGTGCAGTCACCATCATTCTTAGGAGAAAAAATTAAATTGATTAAACCTCAAGCATATACTTCAGACTCATACAATAACTAATGCTCAGACAGAGCGAAAAGAACATTCGCAAATAACATCAAATTATAATTACCAAGAATATTGTGAAAGACCAACCCCTTGGCCAAAGGGCTGGTAAGGGTGCCCCAGGATAGGTCAGGCGACAAAGATATCAGGACAGGATAGAGGACAGGATAGTTGACCTTTCTAGAATACCGACCATTGCGCTGCACCCCTCTCTGACACTCTTCCTCCTCGAGATTCTTCCCAGATCTTCTGATCTAACCCAATTAAATTAGGATAGAAAGTTTTGCTTCAAGTTCTGCATTCAGCTCCATCAGCATCTCTCCCAGCAACAGCATCTCCCATTATACGGACAGCATGCACGACTTACAGCATCTGGTTCTCTCCTTCCAGCTAACTAACTAAAGCGATCTTAATTATACCTTTCATTCTTCATGTTCCACCCACTAAAGTTTCAATATCGTAAAAATACGAAATATATGATTGGTCAGGCAAGGGGAAAGCTCCATCACACCATGCTTACGTGTCATTAAAATCAGTTAAACTATTGTTCGCAAACCCATCCCCTTAATTTTTATTCATAATGTTTAGTTCTCATAAGCGTTCACAATTCTCTTGCAACAATTTATTAACATTCTGAATTCTGGTCCTTATTGTTGAACTCTTCACCATCCATTCCCAGAGAATATCACTTGTGTCCTTGGCTCCCATTCTATATGCAATACATCATTCCGGGTTAACTTTCAGTGGACATGCGCAATCTTCTCATTGCTCAGCTTCATTCAGTTATACATGAGGGGTCCAAATGCGCACTAGTGATAGTCAGAAAAACAAATATTAATTTCACAAATAAAGTGGTCGCACTGTATACCACCCACCTCTACTCTATTCCCCTTTACTTATTAATACTTTTCCCGCATTAATGTTAGTAGAATAGCTTGTTTTCGTTTCAGCTAAGCAGATGCCATGCACGCTAGTGTTTAAGACTCCATTTTAGTGTCTTCTGCTCATATGCAAGAGTTTCCCTCCAAGCGATAGCTCGTCATCCTACGTAGATGTAGTTGACGCATGCGCAGTAAAGATTTCCTGCTTAAAGCGGTTTTAGTCCTTCGTTCATGTTATCCACGTTAGTAAACACATAAGCAAGCTTCACTAACCCGCGTATTCATGTGGTGCGCATTAGGTTTACACAAAACAGTTTTAATAACTTGTTAGTGAGTTAAAGGAGCGGATTGCGTCCGAGCAAGTCTTTTTTTAGTCCTTGCTCCATCATGGGGACACTGGAGCTGTTATGCCTAGTAGCACTCCCAAATGACCAACGGGGGAAATTCTAGCTAGGGCTGCTAGAAACTTGGAAAGCTGAGAGTTGGTGTATAAATTCCTTTGCTGGTAGTAGAGACTGGTTAGAATTCATAAATGGGGGGCTGTGTAATATGGTAGATGGTAGCAAAGATGTGAAGCTGAAGGAACGGTATTGAACATCCTGGAAGCGCACTAGATCGGCACGTTATTAGGATGAGGGTCAGACGACTGATTACTTATAGGACCCTCCTTACTCAGAAGCCTTAGGGAGACCCTTACAGGTTGTCCAGCAGGTATTCCTGTTAAACTCCACAATGAGGTAGCATTTAATGCAAACACAGTTGACAGTGAGATAGTTAGTAGCTTCTTAGTGGTGGAAAGAAGTACCACCAGCAGTGTAAATTGGCCAAATAAAACATGACACATTTACCATGAAAAAGATTACACCTGCGGCTGATGGCCTCCCAGATTTCATTGATGACTGGGACTCAAGACTGCTGTACTTGCCAGCATAATTTTGAAAACTGTCATGTTCCTGATAATTCAAAGTTTTGCCCATAATTTCCTAGGAATTGGTCAACTCCAGATACAGACTAGTGATGAAGCAGTTGGAGCATGAGTTCTAGAAACGGATGAGGGAACGCATCTGCAGATATTTGGAGGAGGAGGGAGTGGTAGGGGTTATGTTTGTGTGTGGTGGGAGTTGGGTGGTGGCATTCATTTCTGGCCTGGATTACACCGAATACAGAACGTGCTCTGATAGACTGGATCTTGGTGGAGAGGTAGCAGTACACAAGTGGCAAGAAATAGGAAGTTAGGGGAATGTGTTTTGTGGAATAGAGTGTGTTGAGATGGTTAGAGGTCATTGTTGATTCTTGCAAAAATGAAGCAAAAACCTCCAAACCTAAATATTGCAGTTTAAATAATAGGGGAAACTGTTTCAATTAGTAGAGAAATTATACTTTGAAAGTATGTTTTGCAAGAAAGAGGGGATTTTTAATTTGAGAATTCTCTTGCAAGAAAAAGGTTTTTTAGGCCAATCATTGGACAAACTTTTTTTTTTTGTGTTTTACTATTTTCACCCGGAGTTCCTTGAATATTGCAAAACTTTATAAACTTCATGGAGTCCAGTTTGTTAACTTAATTTGAGAAACAAGAATTTTATTCACCAAAGCCAAACTCAGAAAGCTTCTGGGTTTGGCTTTGGTCCTGCACTGTATTACATTGGGTTTGACTTACCATGCACTTGGAGCTGTTCTAAATTGCTGCAATGTTTTGCATGGTATGCAGTTAATTTAAAATCCTTTGACGTTTCATTAAAAAGTAAAAAAGGAAACTGTCAAATTGTTTAGACTAACTGATGCAATCGCATCCTCCTGTGATTTAATTTGTGCATCGGTGAAACTGCAAAGCTTCTTCCTTCTGTTCTGTTTTAACCTTTTAAGCCCCAAATGATCCTGTGATTTGAACCTCATTTCTTCTATTATATTTTTTGGTCAAATGCCCTATTTGAAGTTTGTAAGCCTCACGACTCATCTACACTATTTCCAGCTTTCACCAGATTGTTTTTGTAAACCAAGACCTCACTCATGTCTTGCAAATAAACCCTTTATTATCTTGTTGTTTTAATGCTTAACTCATAATTAAACTTTATTTATTTTGGTCATATTTCACTGACGGATTTACCCTTTCCCATTGGTGATCTATTGATAGATGGATTGTGTTTCCCCTTCAGGTAGATACCATTCAATCTGCTTCCTTGACTTGCCTTATGGTAAATCCCTAGGCCAGCAATATGTGCTTCTTACCCATTTTGTAGACCTTATTTTAAAGACCTGTCTTCCATATACGATGTTGCTTCTTGTTCGATTTCCTCCTCCTAGTGTTTTATCCGCCCAGGTGTTGGCAACGGAGAACCTGATGCAATAAAATTACACACACTCACCCACCACCATCCTAAATGAGGTATTTTTCACCGGTGCTCCTATTCCTTCTAAAATCCACTTACCCGTATGATGATCATCACATGCATTGGCATGATGTGAAAGCTAATGAAATGCATTTTGATATGTTGGTGATGTGGATTGTTGGTGATGTGGATAGGGAGTAGGGGCTGACATGCAGATGGGTGCCAAACACCAGCCAAGTACATTTACATTTCTTTCTTGAAATAGCAGTGCTCTGACTGATCAATGCGACTTGTGGCACTTTTATGAAGAGGAGTTCTTGTGTTGTGATTTGCTCTACATTGTTCTTTAAAGCAGAATGATTATTAAATAGGAAAAGAGCTGATTGCATGAAGCTTATTATCCTAAAAATCTTCTTAATTTTGTAACTGTTGTAATCTAGAGCTTCACTGTGGGATTACTACTTTTATATTGGTGATGTGCTTGAGCTTTTTAGGATTTCACCAAAAGTTTGACTGTCACTTGTGTAAATAGTCATAAAGCGTATATATGAATACCATTACATTAAATTTGGAATGCGCTTCAGCTTGTTACCCGTATGTTTAATGATTTTTAATAAGACTGTTTTTTATGAATGTTATTTCTTTTTGTTTAGAATCCATGTCCAGAGAGTAGTGCTTCCTTCCTTTCTAAAATTACCTTCTGGTGGATCTCTGGGTAAGATAATTCTACACTTTTTTAGATGTGGTTTTTGGTTGTCGATATCGAGATTGTAGCGGACTGTGGAAATTATAGTTTAAGCTTAATAGTTATAAACGTTCTCATCATTTGTTCTCAAACCATTTGTTGCTAACAAACAATTAGTATGTGACCTGGAAATTGTTTAATTTAGACTAATGTGCAAAATGTCCACTTCCTCTATTTCATGCTAAAAACTAAACCGCATGTAGTTAGTGGTTGTGTACTTGGATTACCCTACTAATTGTATTAAAAATGCAGTTATTTGTTCAAGGTTTATGGGGCAACTGACATAGAATCCCCGTGAATTTTACCTGAGCCTCCGTTTTTATTGTCTTTTAATATTTCCATTTTGTGTTCCCTTGACTGATATTTAGTTGTGTTAAATATGCATCTAATGTTGGGGTCCACGGTCAGTGTGGACCCCAGCCATCCCTACCCTGCCCAAACTGCAGAGAAATTCACTTTTCAACCAGGTGTCAGAGTAAACATGTAGAGGATGCACTTAGGCAGCTGAGTTATAAAAAACAAATATATATATATATATATATTTGAGCATAGGACAAACGCCAATTAAAATACAAGCACTGATACCTAATTGGCAAATAAAGGTGGCTGTGAAAGAAATTTCTGATAGACTTCTAGCTGCAGATTCCTTACCTTTGAATTTCCCAGGTGTCAGACTGGATCTGGAAACTTTTGCGTGAGCAGTACCCATGCACGCACTGTCTAGTGACTGTTAGGCTCTGCATGACATCGCCGCCATCATTTGCCTTTGTTGTGACATTGATGTCACCTACATAGGCACCACCCAGGTGCGCAAATGTCAGTTCTTTTCTTGTCGTTCAAGTTAAGCTCTGACCCGTAGATTCTCTGTCTCTTTTTGACAGACTTTTTCCGACATTTTGTAGAGATTTGTTCTTGTGTGTTGAGGGATGACCTCTTGACGGGTAGTTTTCAAGCTGTGTGGCGCATGTCACCACGCCATGTCTGTAACTGACCCCTTTCTCATTTGCTTGTGGTCTCGAGTGTGACCACGACTCAGTCATGCTAGGACTGCTGGGCCAATGCGCCGTGGGCCAATGCGCCGTAGGCCTTGCAGGAGTGATCCATGAAGCTCCTTGTGGCCTAGCAGTCTACACAGTAGAGTGCGACTCTTCGGAGATCCCTGTCTCGATCGAGGAAGAGAAGATTACATGACCGCTCCAGGAGCCCCTCTCCAACTCCTTCGCAGTCTAGTTCCCTGGACACTTGGGAAAGAGGCATAAGAAGTTGTTCAAACAGACTTCGGCTTCGCCTAGTCGGTTGACTAGACAGGTAAGGAACAGACGCTTTATGCATAGTTCTGCGGAATCGTTGCTGAGTTAGACTCCGCGCCTCCCCTCATTTCCGGGAGCAGAAGTGCAGAAGAATGGGAGAGGTTCCTGGCCCTTTGGAACACCGGTTGGATGCCCCTTGTGAGTGATCGGACTGGTCTGAGGACCTTGGAGAAGCCAGTTGACTGGACACATCTCCGGATACTTGCATACTCTGTCCGACTAGTGTGGCTTCGTAGGTGGGGGCATCTTATGCCATTGTAGCTACCCTTGGTGCAGGTCAAGACTAATCCCTTTACCGAATTGCTCCAGCCTGGGGCTTTCATCGAACCCCCTTTAATGGAGCACTGACGGATGTCCTTCTAGGCACGTGGTTCAAACCTAGCACAGGCTCCTGTGAACAGGAGAATAGCATGCCGCCATCGCCCTGCACCGGGTGATCAAAGTTTGCTCACCCAACACCCTAACCCTGAGAGCTTGGTTGTTCAGGGTTCAATGTCCCATGGCACGTTACCTTCCTTTTCTTCGGATAGGGAATCCAAGAGACTGTATGCACTTGGGAAGAAGATATTTTCTTCCACCAACCTTGCATTGCTGTTGGTGAATGCCACGTCCTTATTTGTTCATTTCTGGCACACCTAATGGGAAACTGTTGCGCAAGTGCTACCACAGGTCACGGAGGAGGCCCGGGCCGTGCTCTCCCAGTCAGTGAAGGATGGGAGAGATGCAGCAAAGTTGACCATTAGTTGCGGCTTAGATACAACTGACTAGCTGGGTAGAGTGGTCTAGTAGATTGCCTTACGGCGCCATGCCTGGCTGAGGACATCTGGCGTTTCTGGGTGATGTCCAAGCTAACCAGATCAACATGCCTGTTGATAGGACTCATCTCTTTGTTGAGAAGGCAGACTCTGCTTTGGAGCGCTTCAAGGAGTTTTGTTCTATGGCCAGATCCTTGAGCCTCTTGGTTACTCCTCGTGGCCCGTCTGTTTAGCTCCTTTTGTGCCAACAGAAGGTGTTATGCACCGTCCTGCACAGACTCCCCAAGTTGTGTGAGGATGTGGAGGTGTTACAGTTTGACCTCGTGGAAATCGTAGCCAAAAGTAGTCTGCCACACAGCCCTCGACAGTTACAGCCTTCAAGCATTCCTAGTTTGGTTCTGCAAGATCACACCACTCCAGTGAGGGGAGAATGCAACATCCCTGCTGCTGAAGGTGCATAACATCGGACAAATGGGTCTTGCAGATCATTCAGGATTGCTATTCTTGCATTTTTCATTTCCCCCACCTTTACTGGCAACTCAAGAATGGCTGGCGGAGAATCATCTGTTACTCCAAGAGGAAGTTGCAGCTCTCCTGGCCAAGGGAGCTATAGAGAAGGTTCCGGTTTCAGAAGTAGGCAGTGGTGGATGTTCCCATTTCTTTCTGATTCTAAAAAACAGAACAAGGGTCTATGGCCTATTCTGGTACTCCGAACCGTCACTGCCTGCCTCAAAAAGAAGTTCAAGATGCTCACGTTGGCTCAGGTCTTGTCTGCCCTAGACTAAGGAGACTGGATGATAGCGTTGGACTTTCAGGATGTGTATTTTTACATCTCCATCTTTTGCTGGGCCAGAAGTGTGACCTGCGGTTGAAGGTAGGCCACAAGCAGGTTTAGTTGAGTGCTACCCTTTAGCCTTACCAGCTCCCCTTGGATGTTCTCCAATGTGATGGTGTGATTTCAGCTCATTTGCGCAGGTTAGGGGTGTCCGTCTTCTCCTGCCTCAAATACTGGCTGTTGAAGGCAGTTTCACACCAGGCTGTCGTCTCCCACCTTCAGACTATGGCGGGCCTCCTGCATTCGCTGGAGTTCACTATAAACGTGCTGAAGTCGCACCTGACTTCTTCTCAGACACTCCCTTTCATCTGAGCTGTTCTGGACACAATGCAGTTTCGGGCTTATCCCCTTGAGCAGCGAGTCCAGGATATTTAGGCTATAATACCGCTATTTTAGCCTCTATTCTGGATTTTGTTGAGTGACTGAGGCTGCTGGAACTCATGGCTATTTGCATCCTGTTGGTAAATCATGCCAGATGGCGTATGCGAACTCCGCAGTGGGATCTGAGGTTCTAGTGAGCACAGTATTTGAGGAATCTCTCTGTGGTCTAGATCTCAGAGGGAAGTACAAAAAACCTACAGTGGTAGTTGACCAACCATGATTGGGATGGGGTGGCCATCTGGGAAAGGTGGAGATCAGGGGGACCCCCACTTTGGCGAGTTGAGGCTCCACATCAATGTTTTGGAGCTTTGGGCGATCCAGCTAGCATTGAAAACATTTTTTTCCCTCCGTCAAGGGGACGTTGGTGCAGGTATTCATGAACAAAACGACTGCAATGTGGTACTGCAACAAGCGGGGTGTGTGGCGTCCTGGACCCTTTGTCAAGAGGTATTAAGGCTCTGGACATTGCTGGAACAGCAGGGCATGATCCAGGGCATACATCACCTGGCAGGTTCTCTGAACGCCAGGGCAGACTAACTCGGCCGTCGATGACTAGCGGAACACGAATGGTCTCAAGTCCGACGTGGCACAAAGTCTTTAATTCATTTAATAATCTTTATTCGGTTTAAAAAGCCATAGAAGATGCATGATAAAACAGTTCATACATATTAGGTAAGCACAATTACCAGTAATGATTTCTAATCCACCACGTAGCGGTCATAATGAGTAGAATGTGTCTTTATAGTGTATATAACTGGTTTCTCGATTTGTTCAATAAAATACAAATGCTAAGCCTACTAATCCTATATGCTTAAAACAATAGCATTCTAATCTTAAGCCTACTATTTGACTCACTAAAATACTATTTGATTTGCTGTCATAGAAGAAAATAAGTTATAGGCAAGAATTACTAAAGTGTGTGCTAGAAAGTGCATATAGATACTTGAAGCAGCACATAAGATGTACGACTTTTGAGTTTCAACATATTGACCTTTTAATTTTTTTTTAATTTCATGCCTTTTTCCTTTTGTAGTAAATTGACTGCTAATAAATATCTGCTAATTTTCTGTGAAGTATCTGTTTTTAAAATCCTTATCGCTTCTAAGTAGGACCTGGTTCCCAAGTTCTAGCAAATAGGTTTGATTCATTTGGCCTTAGAATGGTGTATACTGAACAGAAAAATCGATGGAAATTTCCTACTGTGTTCGGTTGGCATAAGGGGCAGTAGACATCCCAATAATCGCCATTTGTTTGTTCCCACTTTACTGTATTAGAATTAACTTGCAAAGCGCCACAGCAGAACTTCATATAAAGAGGTTTTGCCAATTGTGGTTGTACTTCGTCTAGATATTGCTTGAAAAATGGGAATGGTTTTATTAACAGGAACTGCGACGTCAATCTGCCAGTATCTGGACTTTGGGAGATACTATTTAGCATGAATGACCAAAATGTAGCTTTTAGAGTCTTTTTGAGTAAGGTGTCGATAAGATGGGCACATCCCAATAATGATTTAACCATGTGCGCACGTGCTCGACCCACTGCAGGCTAACACTCTGATTAGGCCTTAGGATCTCTTTTATCCCCTCTTTGTAATCTGTGAGTTTTTCAGTCTTCCACAAACGGACCTAGAATAGCAACGGTCTCAATATGGCCTGATGATATATGTGCTTTATGTTCAAATCTAGGGAAATAGGGATCATAGGTGTACATACAGGCAGACTTAACATCCTTAACCTATTTTCGTCCCCCACTAATGCATTCCTGCTAGCAGCCCCCAAAGTTCTGCACCGTAAAGGGTTGCAGATTGTGCCCTATATTTATAGACTTCCAAGTGTTTGGGATACAGCCTTTTTTTATGCTATTATTTTTCTTTCCTTTCAACATTGGTAAAGTTTTGAAGCAAAGTAGCCTTACTTTTTTGCAAATGTGGGTACCAGGTCAGTTTGGGCACATATTCTAGCTTCTGTTTTTGGACTGTGATATTTTTCTTATTTATGTGGTTTCACCGCCATATATTTGGTTTTGCTAGAGTTTATTTCAAGGCCCTTTAAGTCACATTATTCATTAAATGAATCTAATAGGTTTTGAAGACCCTTCGGGGTCTGTGATAAAGTATCAGTAAATAAAAGAGCTGGTACTGGCACTCCTCCTAACTTCTATGAATCATGTTTGCACCCTAAAAGATAGCTTGCAGCGTCATTTATGTATATTGAGAAGAGGGTGGGTGCCAGCACACAGCCCTGCCTTACTTCCCTCCTTATAGGGTTTGCCTCGGTAAGTTCTCCCCTGGGTCCCTATCTGACTTTGGCATAGTTATCTTCATGCAATCTGACTATATGTATAAGACGATCCTTGGGCACACCTTGATTTTTGAGGGAACTCCAAAGCAAATCTATGGGAATAAGATCAACGACGGCCTTTAAATCTATTAAAGCTATATACAGGTGACCTTTATTTAAAGTAGTGTATTTCCATCCTATACAGAGCAGTCTGGAGACCTGGTCAATTGTACTGGTTCGTGCTCTAAACCCAGCCTGATACTGCGATAAAATGTTATTTCCCTCCATCCGACCATTAGGTTTTGATAAAATCTGCTTAGCATTTATCTTTTGTAGGGTGTCAGTTAGACTTATTGGCCTATAGTTGGCAGGATCTTGTTGGTTTCCTTTTTTTAAAATAAGAATTTCGGCCCTTTTCCATGATTCTAGTAATGGGGCTCCTGGTGCCATTACATTACAGAGAAGATTTATGTAAGGTCCCTATACTGCTTTATCGTTTCTCTTTCAGTAGTGGGGAGTGCCTTGGTTGGATCTGTTCGCCCCTGTAGAGAATACGCAATGTCAACTGTTTCGCGTCTTGGAGTTTCCCAGGCAGGTTTATCTTAGCTAGCAATGCTGTTCATTGTGAATGGAGAGTTCTCAAGAAGATCAAAACTACCAGGCTCAATTCATTCTTGTGGCTCCGTACTTGGCAAAGTACGGTACTGCTACCATCTGAGAATGAGTATTGAGCCTCCAATCAGGCTGCCTCTTCTAGAGGATCTTCTATTGTAGCAGCAGGGGAGGGTCCTCCACTCACACCTGTCAACCTTCACCTCTCTGCGTGGAGATTGAGCGTCGACAGTGGATAGCTTTCGACCTTCCTCCTTAAGTATGTAATGTAATCTTGGCAGCCAGGCGGCCCTCCACTAAAAACGTATTTGCCTGCAGTTGGTAAACATTTGTAAATTATTGTACAGAAATGTGTATTGCCCCTCTTTCTGCTTATTTGTCTAATATTCTTTTTATTCTTACCCTTGCCCAGCAGGGCTCTGCTATATGTACTCTTAAGGGTTATCTTTCTGCTCTGTCCACTTTCTTGTGGCTGCCGGACCAACCTTCCTTATTAAAATCCCTTATAGTAAATTGGTTCTTTAAAGGGCTTGTACATATGTTTCCACCTACGAACTTTATCTTGCCACAGTGGGATCTCAATATGGTTCTCAAATATCTCCTGTGCTTTCTTTGAGCCTTCACACAATTGTCCCCTCCGGGCTTCTTACCATAAAGACAGCCTTTCTAGTGGTGATAACATTTGCCCGTCCCTACTTGATAACGTTAGATCAGGTGGTGCCTTGCACCGGTGCCCCATTTCTTCCAAAAGTGGTGACCGCATTCTTTGCTCCCCTCTAAGGAAGAGGAGCATTTCCACCACCTGGACCCAAAAATAACGTTGTTATACCTTGACCGCATGAAAGAGTTCTGGGTGGACGACCAACTCTTTGTGGGTTATGTGGGAGCTAAAAATGGTCAGGCAGTGCAGAAACTAACCATTTTGTGCTGGGTCATTATTTGCATTAAGATCTGCTACGCTCTGGCTGGGAAGCAGCCTCCTGAGGACTTAAAAGCCCATTCCACCAGGGGGAAAGTGTGAGACCACGGCGTTGGCTCGTGGTGTGCTAGTCCTGGACATCTGCCAGGCTGCAATGTGGACTTCACTGCACATGTTTGCGAAACACTACTGCTTGGATAGTTGGTCCGTAGGGACTAGCATTTCGCCCGTTCGGTCCTGCAGGACTTTTAAGTCTAGCTAATGTCTGCAGCCCACCACCAGGAAGTATGGCTTGGGTATCCATTCAAAGGTATGGAATCTTCATTTAGTAGTCTCTATCAGATGAACAAGTTACCTTCGGTAATGCATTATCTGGTAGAGACTATATCTAGCTGCAGATTCTTTGTACCACCACCAGACTGCTTTTTTTAAGTTTAAAAGCTTTATTTCAAATAAAGGTAGTACTGAGAAGAAGAAACCAATGATACAAATTATTTTTTTATAAGAGAAAAAACATATTAAATAAGAGGTTTATGTACAGAAGAAAAGAAAGCTATTTTACATTTTCAAGGGAATAAGGGAGAGGAAAGAAAGGGGGGGGGGGGGGGAAGAGGGAGGGAGCCAAGGTAAACCTTCCAAAAAAAAAACCGAATAAATTAAGAAATTGCATCTTACATCGGAATAAGAAAGATAAAACTAATCAAGCTAATATATATAGTAATAAAAAAAAGTAACGGTAAGGAATGAGCAATTAAAGTCCAAGGAGGTTTGAAATTTTCAGCATTTAAACGAGCGTTATCAGTTAATACTAAATGATCTAAATAAGTGGTAAGGGGTAACCAAAAGAGATCTCTATTAAGCAAAGGTTTACAAGAGCAGACAAAAGCAATATCAAGTCGTCGATGCATATGACAGAGGCTATTCCACCAGTGTTGAATGGAGAGTTTTGTTAGTGTTTTCCAATTTAGAGTGATGTTGGAAAGCCAAAGCGAGTATGAGGTCAAAAAGACCCTTTTTTATCAGGGAGAAGGTCTATGGAATCAGACTTCCAGAGAAAAGTAGGGGGATAGAATAGGGAATAGAAATATTAAATAGGCGAGACACATAGGACCAAACTTTCTCCCAAAAAGAGGAGACTGAAGGGCAGAGGAAAAGGTGAAGATCGGTATTAGGGGAACCACAGGTCCAACAGTTTGTATTAGTAGAGTGAGAGAATTTAGCAAAAGAGGTGGGAGTGAGATAAAGCCTATTGTATAGAAAGAACATAGATTGAGTAAGAGAAGCAGAATGAGAGATTTTTTAGAGAATGGGACCAAAGTTTGTCCCAAAAAGTAATAGACCATTCACATCCCTGGTCTGATCCCCATGCGAGTTCCAACTTGGTTTTCATACACTCTGGATTAGAAGCTGAGTAATATTTATAAATAGGAGATGCTTTAGGAACTAATAGAAGTTTAAGAAGAGAATGAGAGGCAGGGTGAAGAGATGAGGATGGAAGAGAATAGAAAATATCAAGAATGACCGTCATTAGAACAGTAACTTTCTGTAGGAAGCAGCGGGGACTTTGAAAAGCGGACTGAAACTGGGGAAGTAAAAATGGAGTTAGACCATCAAAAAGGTCTTTGACCCAGGTTATACCTCTTGATCTCCAAGAGTTCCAAAAAATAGTTCTACCATTGATAGTAATGAGGGAATTATGCCAAATAGGGCAATCTAAAAAGGATTCTTTAGAGATAGGATTGGGATGTAGCCAAGGTTTCAGTAGACAACAAGTGTGTTTAAACAAAGGGAGAGAAGTAAGAGGCGTTTTGGCAGAAAAGGCCAGGACTTCCTTTAAAGAGAACAGTAGTAAGGCTCGCTCAATGGAGAGCCACAAGAGAGTGAAAGGGGAGAAGTCAGAAAGGAGCCATTTGGAGGCTTGTCGAAGACAAAGATTTATAATACAAACGAAAATTAGGGAAATTTACACCACCATTAGATTTTGTCCTACGAAGAGAAGAAAGATCCTTGATTTTATTTTGCCAAAGAAATTTAGATAGACTGGAATCGATTTGTTTAAAATAGCTGGCAGGAATGTGAACAGGGAGCATGGAAAGAGTATAAATCAAAATAGGAGTAATCATCTTGATTGAATCCAACCGACCCCACCATGAAAAAAAGAGGATTCCAAGAGGAAAATAATTTGTCAATCCGAGACAGGATCGCAGACACATTTAATTTAATAGAAGAGGCGATAGAATTGGAGAACCATATACCTAGATATTTGATTTTGGAACTATTCCATGTAAACCCAGTGGAAGAAAAGGAATGAGGAAGACAAAATTTAGTGAGGGGAAGAATTTCTGTTTTATCAGAAGTAATTCTATAACCAGAAACCAGGGAAAAAGAAGCAAATTCTTGTAATAAGGGAGGAATGGATTTGTCAGGATTGGAAATAAAGAGTAGGATGTCATCTGCGTAAGCAGAGGGTTTTAAATGTTGCTCACCATATGAAAAACCAGAGATGGAAGCATTGTTGCGGATTGAGGAAAGAAAGTTCAAGAGCAAGAACAAAAATAAGAGGGGCTAGAGGACATTCCTGACGGACCCCACGTTGGAGGTGAGAATAGGAAGAGATACGACCGTTAACTAATACTGAAGCTCTGGGGGCTGAGTAGAACAAAGATATAAGAGAAATAAATTTGGCACCAAAGCCATGCCATTTCTAGGATGCACATAAAAATGACCAATCACTCTATTAAATGCTTTTTCAGCGTCAACAGATATGGCAGCTAAAGATGTGGAGAGAGAGGGGTCTTTGTTTAAAACATTAAGAAAAAGACGAGAATTATCAGAGGTCAACCTGCTTTTGACAAAACCACATTGCTCTTTACCAACTAAATGAGGTAAAAGAGGGTCTAAATGTAAAGCAAGTGTCTTGGCAAAAAGTTTGTAATCAACATTAACCAGAGAGATCCGTCTATAATTTTTGCAAAACATAGGATCTCGTCCTTCTTTATGAATCGGGCAAATTGTGGCTTCTTGAAAAGTGCCTTCTGTTTTACCAGAGAGAAAAAAGGAATGAAAGGTTTAAAAGCTTAGGAAGGAGTAAGTTGGAGAAATGTAGGTAAAATTAAACTGAAAAGCCATCAAGGCCAGGTGTTTTCCCTTTCTTTAGAACAGACAAAGCAGAGGAGAGTTCATTAAGGGTGAGGTCAACCTCCAGACCAGAAAGATTAAGATGAGACTTGGATAAGGATGGTAATTTATCAAGATAAGATTGAATGAGAGAACTAGAGGGAGGGGACTCCGGGGTGTACAAATCTTCATAGAACAGTTTAAATTAGTTAAGGATGTCTTGATCCTTATGAAGAAGAGTGCCATCCGCAGAATAAACAGTCAATCAGTGTACGATCTTTACGGGATTTAAGGTAATTTGCTAGAAGTTTTCCAACTTTATTGCGACCACCGTAATAGCGACTACGGAGAAGTACGGAAGACGCATTGTCAGTCGAAGTTTAGTTGAATGCCAATTTAGCGCGAATCACGGCTGGAAGGACTGCGTTATCTGATGAGGTATACAATTTATGCTCTGAAGCTTTGATGTGGGCCAGGGTAGCTTTATGTTGCTGGAGAAAACATTTCTTCTTTCTTGAGACAGTCTATAATGAAACCCCTTGCAGTAGCTTTAAAGGAGTCCCAAATTATGTAAGGGGAGGAAGTAGAAAAGTTATTAATGTCAAAAAATTTGTTAGCAAAGGTGGTGAAAGAAGAGGAGAAAAGAGGGTCAAGAAGAGTTGTTAAAACGCCAACGGGAGGACCTGGGATGTGGTGGAAGTAGGTCAAGGTCAGTTATGATTGGGGGAATGGTCAGAAATCACGATAGGTTCAATAGAAGGGGATAACCAGTTCTGAGATAAAGATTGAGAAAGAATGATATCGTCTAACCGATAGAGAGAATTGTGAGTGGGAGAGAAGAAAGAGAAGTCCAGGGAATCTGGGTGAGTGAGCCTCCAAGAGTCCACAAGATGTGTTTGGGAGATAGTATCCAAAAATTGTTTGAGATCTATGGGGTGTAAAGCGTGTTTGTGATTGGCGATCAAGAAAGGGGTCAACAACTTGGTCAGTCTCCTCCTAAAATGAAATTTTCTTCTCTAAATTGAATACATTTTTGTGTGATCGTAGGCCAAAAGGCGCAATCAGGATGAGTGGCACCATAAACATTAAAAACAGTCCGAGATATTATTAAAAGCTTAGCTAACAGCATCTACATTCTGTATCATTTTCTTGCGATATAATTTTACAATTTAGTTTCTTATGGCATAGAATTATTTCACCATTTTTCTTATTAGAAGTGGGAGAGTATAAAACTGATCCTACCAAGCTTCTCTTCAATTTCAAAGCCTCAGTTTCTGTTAGATGGGTCTCTTGCAGAAAAACCAGGTAAGGGTTATAAGAGGCAAGATGTGATAGAATTTTCTGTCTCGTAATAGGGTTAATGAAACCTTTCACATTCCAAGAAATAACTCGATGTAAAACCCTCAAATGAATAAAAAACAACAATCGAAACAAAACGTACAATATTAAAAATACCATTATTACTGAAATCAAACTTACAATCCAAATACAAGTACAACATTAGAAAAAAGGCGGGAAGGAAAAAGGAAGGAGGGAAAGAAGGACCAAAAAAGGAGAGGATTGAAAAAAGATGAGAAGACAGTACATGACAACCACTAAAGCAGTAAAAGAATGTAGATTGAGAAAAATAGAGGATGACGAATGTGATACGTACCTTTTAGGGGAAGACAAAAGAAGACGTGCGGGGAGTGGCGACACGTGAAAGATGGCACAACTAACCGGGGAGGTAGCGTCACAGCGGGGAACATATTCGATAAACAGGAAACAGAGAAATGCGTTAGAGGATATACATTTTTTTTTTAAAGTACCTATAGCAAATAGAAGAAGAATATAAAAGAAGTACGGAAAACAATACAAGGCAAACCTAGTGCTACGATACAATTAACAATAACCTGAAAAGATAAAAAACATTAAGTAAAACCAAGCGAGAGTAAATTCAAAATAGAGGAGAAAAAAGTCAAGGTCTGGCGGTTCAAGAAGAGAGCGGGCCAGAGACATCCATCGACGATGTACAATGTGACTGGATGAATTTTCTCAACTCTGCCGGTTCCTCAAAAGTGGAGGTTTTATTTTGGTAAGTAACCTTGAATAAACATGGGTGAAAAAGTCCATAACTAGCTCTAAGTATGTCGAAGATCCAAAAAAAATTTCCGCCGTTTAGCAGTCGCAGAAGAAAAATCCTGAGATAAAATTAACTTGGCACATGACCAGACAAGCTGTTTTTTGTGTTTAGCTGCATTTAAAACCAGTAGCAAGTCTGTAAATTTCAAAAACAGAAAAATAACACCTTGTGGCTTGGAAGGAGCAGCTGAAGACCAACGAGGACCCAACCTGTGTGCTCTCTGTATATTCAAATTTGTAGATGCAGCTAGGTCCAGAAGCTTTAAGAGAAAGTTGTTGAAAGAAACTGGATCATCACCTTCTAAATTTTCTTTAAGACCATATAAGCGTAGATTGTAGCGCCTATTTTTGTTTTCCAAGTCCTCCGCTGATTTCTTCAGCCAAAGGACCTCCTTCTCAAGGGAAATTAATTTTGTAGAAACAGTTTGAAGTTCATAAACTTGCTGTTCCACTGTGGAAATACGAGAGTCCATAGAAGCCCACTTGGTGTCCATAGTCTGCAAGTGTGAATTAGTCTCCTCGATAAAGGGGCGCAAAGCGCGAATTTCCTCAAAGATCGTGTCGAGAGAGAGAAGCAGGCTTTGGTTGCGAAGGAGGGTCCTGTTTGAGGCGTTTGTTAGCGGAAGTTGAAATTTGTGTTTTAATTAATGCTGGTGACTAAGTTAACTTTGAAGAAGTGGATTGTGCCATAGCGATAGTTTTCCTAAATACAGGAGCAGAGGGAAAAGATGCTGACACTGGAGACTGAGTTGTGGATCTCTTCTGTGTAAGTAATAGTTTCTTGCTCCTGCCCATAGGGTAGAGAAGGAAACAAGAAAAAAATAACACCAGTGAAGAAGTAGAATGACTCGCGGTGCATGAGGTAAGCTTCACAAGTGTATGCGCAAACAGTTAAAAAATACAGCTTTGTTAGTTAAAAATATGACTGGTCAGGCATAAAATGGCAGAAAAAATAAGAAATATTAAAAATCAGGAAAGCAGCATAGTAATTGAGGTGTAATGCCAGGAAATTCTCAGAGAAAAACAAAATGTCGGCCGCAGAGGAGATGGAACAATAAAGAGGTTTTACCTCAAAATACAAAAAAGTCACCCATGTCAGGCATATGAGGGTGATCAGGAGCAGTTCGAATGTTTGAAACTGTTTCGATGTGTAGAGTTTTTTGCCGTGAAATTTACCGCGTTATTTCCGCCGCAACGCGGAGCTAGGTGACCATCTTGTTTGGCGCCGCGCACGCTCCTCCACAACCAGACAGCTTTGAAGGGCACTTTTGGTGCCACCCTTGCATACTCCAGTTTGAGATAGTTCAGGAACCCTTGGGTCCTGCTCTTGCATGAAACTGGACAAAGGTCATGGGAGTATCCTCCCCTCTGTCCAGCTCCTCCTCTGGAATGGACACCTAAGTCGTTCCAACCCTTTCCTTAGGGTACTTAACGGCTCCCCTGTGGGTGGGTCCTCTGATTCATCATCGGACAAATATCGCTGACATCAGTCATCCCAAACTTCAAGACCACGCTCTTTGAGATCATTGCTTACAGATTGATGCTTTCATTATTCAGGGACCTTGGAACGATACACAACTAATCTCGAGCTATATATTCTCCAAGCTCTCACAACAACGCAATCCGATACCTTATTGAAAGAATATTTTGGAATATTCCTGGAAAGTCTGGTGGCCATGAATTTGAAGATCACCTCTGTGCTTCTTCCAGATGTACAAAACACCAAGGAAGATGACTTAAGCAGAGCAGTGCAAGAAAATCATGGATTGGTTCTGACCAATGACATGTTCATTTTACAGTATTCAGGCTTTCCTCTTAAAACCTAATTGCAGACACTAGCATAAAATAATTCAGTGTATGCATCTAGGTACCTTAAGAGTCAAATGAAAATGTATTTTTGATCAGATAGTCAAAAGGATTTCTTTACAGGCTTAACATCCATTTTGAAAGCATCTCTCTTGCACTCGGAATATTGGATTTTGAAGGTTAATGTCCCCTTTTGTGTATTTGAACAAATGATCCTTTTAGCATCTTTTTTTTCTAAAAGCTGCATGTTCGAGGCATATGAGCTGCAGATTGTACACTTAGCATAGATCGCCATCTGGTGTTGGGCCCGGATGTTTGCAGTTTGTTTTTGTTGTTTGGACAGTCTTTGGAAGTCACAAGTTCGGTGACTCCTCCTTCGGTCCGTACTGCGCATGGGCTTCGGCTCCATCCTCAGATTGTTTTTTTCCGCCATCGGGCTCGGATGTGATACTTCGTGCTCCGGCTTCGAACTTCTACGGTTCCAGCCTCGACGGAAAATCCTCGTTCTTCGAGTTTCTAAATCATATCTTCATCTCTCGAAGCGGCACTTTTCTCCATCCCGTACATCGGCACCGGCCTTCGGGCCCTCCTCGACTCCGGTCCCGGCCGATGGAAAGGACTCCGTTCAAAAAGTGCCCAAAATGTGGGTCTAAATTTCCCCACACCGACCTCCATCAGGTGTGTAACCTTTGCCTCTCTCCAGAACACGAGGCCAGAGACTGCCCCGCCTGTAAGTCTTTTCGATCAAAGAAGACCATCCGGGATCGAAGAGCTCGACGCACCATGGCGCACTCATCGTCCGCAGCTCCACCGGACATCTTCGGAGACGGCGCCGAAGCTTCGGGGCAACTACACACCGAGCAGGAGGAAGACGTAGTCAGCGCTTCCGAGGCCGACGACTCCGACGTGGAGGACATCACACCGGCGCAGCGGGTCGTGAGTACTGTACCCCCTCCCACCCCCGCGCCCAAAACCAAAGAGACTCAGGTTACACCCTCGCCTGCTGGCCTGGGTAAAACCAAGACCAAAGCTTCTATCACCCCACCTTCGGGCCCGGTGTCGAAGCCTCAAGTCTCACGGCAGCTCGGGCTCAAACCAGCCGACGCCTGGTGCCGAAAAACAGTATCCGGCACCGAAGAAAGTAGTACCCAGCTCGATCCCGAAGCCACCGGTGCCGAAGCCTGGACTCTCGGTGCCGACCAAACACAAACACAAATCCGTCGGCACCGACGCTCCGGCGCCGAAAACTCCTTCGACGCCGAAAAAACCAGAGGCCCCAAAAAAGCATGGCGTACAGAAACCATCGAAGCCCTCGGTTCCGAAATCATCAGTGCCAGCGGACGATTCGGCGCCACTGGCTCTGTTCACACCAGACCCTTTACAAAAGACTGTCTAAAGATCCAAAGACTGGGCTATTGACTTTAATTATCAAGAAAAGACGCCTTGATACTCCGGCTCCTCCTCCACCACCCAAACGGAAGGACTCTGCTACTTCTCCCCTCAGAGTGCCCTCCCCACTACCTCCTCCCCTGCCTTCTCCACCTCCTCCACCCCCTCCCCCTCCCAGGTCTCCGCCACCTTTACCTCATTACTCTCCGACCCCGTCCCCAGATCCGGACGACGGGGACCCGGACTATGACCCGGCGGACGCCCCAATGGACCCCACTCCACCGGGGACCCCAGACCCATGGGAAGACTACCACAACCCTGATATACCCGATATGCCTCAGGACGACCTATTCTTATCCAGGCCGTCTCCTCCAGAGGACTCCTTAGGGTTTCATCATTTAGTGCAGAGAGCAGCACACTACCATGGGGTGGACATGCACAGCGAACCAGTGGAAGACGACTTCCTACTGGACACATTTGACATACAGGACAAATCCACATCTATTTTGCCCATGCTTAAGGGTGTCACCAAGCATGCCGCAGAGGTGTTCAAAGACCCTGTCAGGGCCAGGGTACTGAACCCTAGAATAGAGAAAAAGTACAAGGCGGCACCCACAGACCCTGCATACATTAAGGGCCCTGCTCCCTTAGATTTCCTAGTTGTCTCCACAGCTAGAAAGCGGGTTAACTCCCAGTCCTCAGGAGAAGCCCCACCGCCAGACAAGGAATCGAAACTTCTAGAAGCGTCTGGCAAACGCACCGCCTCTCAAGCTGCAAACATGTGGCGCATTGCAAATACACAAGCGCTACTTGCGCGCTATGACAGAGCACACTACGACGAACTTGAGGCTCTTATGCAACACCTTCCCGAAAAACACAAGCGCAGGGCTCATGAACTGATACAGGAGGGTAAACTAATTACAAACACCTCCATTAAGTGTGCCCTCGATGCAGCCGACACTGCTTCTAGAGCCATAAATACCAGTGTCCTGCTTCGTCGCCATGCCTGGCTCAGGATCTCAGGGTTCAAGCCTGAAGTCCAGGCGTCCATACTCAATCACCCCTTTGACCAACAAACTCTCTTTGGGCCAAAGGTAGACGAAGCGTTGGAAAAGATGAAAAAGGACACAGACACAGCAAAGTCTATGGGGGCACTCCAAACACAAGCCTCTAAACGTTCCTTTCGACGCTCATCCTTTCGTGGCACAGGCAGAGGCTTCTCCACCGATAGCGCCTCTACCTCCTACAAGTCCCCTCCTCAAAATACCTTTTCAAAGGGCAACCAAAGGGGTGGTTACAGAGGCAACAACAATAAGGGCAGGGGCAAAACTAACACCACCCGTTCTGCCACCCCTCCCGCACAATGACTTCCCTCCGCTCCCCCCAGACCATTCCACTCCGGTCGGGGGCAGACTACAAAACTTTATCCACGCATGGGAATCCATAACATCGGACAAATGGGTGACCCAAATTATTCGGTCAGGGTACTGTCTCGAGCTAACATCTACCCCACCCAATATCCCACCAAGGCACCGTCCAATGTCTCAAGAATATTCCACACTGCTCAAACAGGAGGTGCTCTCCCTCCTCCAAAAACACGCTATAGAGCAGGTCCCCGTCAATCAGCAAAATCTAGGGGTCTACTCTCTGTATTTCCTAATACCAAAGAAAGACGGGACCCTGAGGCCCATTCTGGACCTCCGGCCTCTAAATGCATACATACATTCAGACCATTTCCACATGGTCACCCTACAACAAGTCCTCCCGCTCCTCTGTCAGGGAGACTTTCTCACTACCTTGGATCTGAAAGACGCATACTTTCACATTCCAATACACCCTTCTCACAGGAAGTACCTCAGGTTTGTGGTGGACGGTCAGCATTACCAATTCACGGTTCTCACCTTCGGGGTCACCACCGCACCACGGGTGTTTACCAAATGCCTAGCGGTAGTAGCAGCACACCTCAGGCGTCAACATGTTCACGTCTTCCCTTACTTAGACGACTGGCTGATAAAAGCCACGTCCTACCACCAATGTGTGCAACATACAAAGAGCACCATCCAACTGCTCCACCAGCTAGGCTTCACGGTGAACTACCAAAAGTCCCACCTCATACTATCCCACACAAAGCAATATCTCGGGGCCACTATAGACACCTCCAAGGCAATTGCTTATCCAAACTCAGCCAGAATCACAAGCATTCAAGCCTTACGCAAAACATTCCTTCCTCAACACTCTCTTCCAGCAAGAGTGTTTATGAAGCTGATAGGAATGATGGCGTCTTGCATTTTCATAGTGCCCCATGCAAGACTCCACATGCGTCCACTCCAAGAGTGCCTAGCACAGCAGTGGAACCAGGCCCAGGGTCAGCTGATGGATCTGGTGTTGGTGGACGGCCGCACACATCACTCTCTGCAGTGGTGGAACACCACAAACCTTTCCAAAGGGCGGCCGTTCCTGGACCCGGTTCCTCAGGTGATTCTAACAGCGGACGCATCGCTCTCCGGCTGGGGAGCGCACCTCCTACACCTCACAATGCAAGGTCTATGGACGCCACAGCAAAAATCGCTCCACATCAACCATCTGGAGCTCTTAGCGATCTTTCTAGCCCTAAAATCATTCCAAAAACAGATTTCGGGCAAAGCAGTCCTCATTCGCACAGACAACATGACTGCAATGTATTATATCCAAAAACCGGGGGGGACACACTCTCCCCAGCTCTCCCGCTTAGCCCAGAGCATATGGAGATGGGCAATTTCCCAAAACATCTTTCTCCTGGCACAGCACGTTCCAGGCGTACAAAACACCATGGCAGATCTGCTCAGCAGACAAACGCAACAACTACACGAATGGGAACTGCATCCACAAGTTCTTCACCCATTCTTCCACAAGTGGGGGCATCCTCAGATAGACCTCTTCGCCACCCACGAAAACAAAAAATGCCCAAGCTTCGCCGCCAGATACCCACACCCATTGTCCAAGGGCAATGCGATATGGATGAACTGGTCAGGCAGATTTGCATACGCCTTTCCACCTCTCCCACTAATTCTATTAGTGGTAAGGAAGCTACAACAACACTCCTGCACACTCATGCTAGTAGCTCCAACGTGGGCCAGGCAGCCGTGTTACACCACACTACTACAACTATCAGTGGTACCACATCAAAAACTGCACCTATCCCCATGCCTCCTAACCCAGAACCATGGAGAAATCAGGCACCCGGACCCAGCTCAGCTCAACCTTGCGATCTGGCTCCTGAAATCTTAGAATTTGGATACCTTAACCTTCCCCCTGATTGCATGAACATCATCATGGAAGCCAGACGTCCTACCACTAGAGCATGCTATGCCGCAAAGTGGAAAAGATTTGTAATTTACTGCCGTAACAATACAATCAACCCTTTAGATGCATCCATACAGCACATTATATGCTATCTGCTCCATCTTCACAGGTGTAACCTGGCATATTCATCCATACGCCTACACCTAGCAGCGATCGCTGCTTATCTACAAAACAGACAGCATTTATCACTGTTCAGAGTGCCCGCTATTAAAGCCTTTATGGAAGGCCTTAAACGAGTAATTCCTCCCAGGGCACCACCTTCCCCTGTATGGAATCTAAATGTAGTTCTTACACGGCTAATGGGTCCGCCCTTCGAACCAATGCATAAATGTGAGCTACAGTTTCTCACCTGGAAAACAGCTTTTCTCGTAGCTATCACTTCCCTTAGAAGGGTTGGTGAAATACAAGCGTTCACTTTACAGGAACCCTTCCTACAAATACATCACAGCAAGGTCATACTTCGTACAAATCCGAAGTTTCTGCCCAAGGTCATTTCCCCCTTCCATCTCAATCAATCGGTGGAATTACCTGTCTTTATTTTTATTTATTTATTTATTTAGAAAGTTTTATAGAGCGCGAACAAGATCCTTGCGGATATCAGAGCGCTTTACATAACAGCAGCCTATAAGAGGAACCAAAAAAAAAAAACAGATAAGCAAGTGAACAAACATATAAAAACCATGATGAGGGGCAGATATAGTGGTATAGAGGGATTACAACATGGTGCTGTCACATAAGACAGGAACTAGCGAACTCAGTTCTGAAGGGAAAGAGCTCAAGTAAATTTAGCCATGAGAAGCGCTTGGACTTCTTTTTTGAAAGCGGCGTTCCGTCTGGTTTCGGGGGGAAGAGTGTTCCAAATTTTGGGCGCCATCCCAGAGAAGGATCGATTATATGTTTTCTTTTTGTTGAACCTTTGAGGTTTCAGTAAAAGGTTTTCGGCACTCCTGGAAGTCCGTAGACCACCAGAGATTGTCAGTTTCTGCGCGAGGTAGCTGGGAGAGTTGTGGTGTAAGGCTTTATGAGTCACTTTTAGGTGGATTCTAGCTTCAAATGGAAGCCAATTCAAGGATTTTAAGTCAGGGGTAATGTGTGCAGTTCTTTTCGAGCCGGTGATGAGTCTTGCCGCAGCGTTGATAGACGCTCTTAAGGGTGCTGTTGCGGCTTTTGGTAGTCCACACAGGGAGACGCTTCCGTAATCCACACAAAGGAGAACTAGGGCTTGTACTGCCAACTTGAGGTCCTCGATTGGCAGGAAGGGTTTCAGCTTCCTTAAGGTACTTATCTGGAAATTAGCTCTCTTTGTGGCGTTACTTATGTGTTTTTGCATCATGAGATTGTTGTCGAGAGTGATCCCCAAGGATTTTGCAGAATCCACGATAGTTGGTTGTACGTTGAACGCGGCGAGTTGTTTGATCAGGTCATGCATTAGAGGGATCTTGGCCGGTGGTGCTATGAGGAGGAATTCTGTTTTTAATGCGTTGAGTTTGAGGTGATTTTCTGATAACCAAGACTGGGTGATCATGAGTGTGGAGTTGAGCAAATTAATGTCCTCTATGGAGTTGATCTTGAGGTATAGTTGTGTGTCGTCTGCATACATATGAAATTGAACATTGGATGTTTGCAGGATTTCAGTGAGCGGTTCCATGAACAGGTTGAATAAGGACGGTGAGAGTGCGGACCCTTGCGGCACCCCAAGAGATACAGGGGAGGCATTGGAGAGTGCGTTGTTAACCTTGAATTTTTGTGACCGGTTATGCAGGAAGGATGTAAACCATTTTAGCACTGTGCCAGACAGACCCATCCTATGCTCCAGGAGATCTAATAGTTTCTGGTGTTTGACCGTATCAAAGGCTGATGAGGTCTAGTAAGATGAGTAAGCACGAACCATTCTGGTCAAGGATTTGTAGCGCATCATCAAGAATGTGTGTCATGGCCGATTCAGTGCTGTGACCCGCTCTGAAGCCTGATTGGTGTTTATTTAGTAGGTTGAAGTGATCCATGTGATTGGTCAGTTGCCCGTTTACACATTTTTCCAGCAATTTGGCCAAAGTGGGGATATTGGAAATGGGACGGTAGTTGTTGAGGTCAGAGGGGTCCGCAGTGAGTTTCTTTAGGACAGGTGAGACTTGGCCTACTTTGAGGGAGTCCGGGATGCAGCCTTGTTGGACTGAGCTGTTAATGATTTTGGTCCAGAGTGGAAGGAGCCACGGTGAAAGGGCTTTGACTGCATTAGCCGGGAGGGGGTCAGTGAAGTGATTGGCCGGTTTCAGGTTGTTGAGGATCTTGCCTAGGTCGTCTTCAGTGTACGTCTCAAAGGAAGACCATGCTGCCTTGTTTTTGGGGCAGGCCTTAGGGGGGGAAAGGCATGGGATGGGTGTAAATAACGGGGTGATAACCGTATGAGGAGCAGTGTGTGGTGGGCTGTCATTAAGGAGGTCCTTTATGAGGTTGTCGGTCTTCAGATTGAAGAAGGTGGAGAATTCTTGACAGTTAGGTTGTGGGCGATCTAAGTCTCGGGCCTGTTGGGGAGCTTCCTTGGATTGATTTTTGACAAGTTCGAAGAGCTTTTTTGGCCGGTTTTTAGCTTGGTCAAGTTGGTGTCTGAAGAAGTCAGCTTTAGTGCGTTTAATTTTTTTGTAGTATGCATTTCTCTTTTTCCTAAGAAGTTTGAGGTGGAGAGCCGATGGGACTGCTCTCCAGTTGCGTTCTGAGGATCTGAGGGCTCTTCGATCTTCATTAAGTAGAGCGTTGTACCAGGGCTTGGAATCTTTAATGGGAGCTCTCTTAAGTTGCAGTGGGGCGGCCTCATTTATTATCGAGGTCATTGCGTCGAGATAGTGATTCGTGAGAACATGGACGTCAGAGGTGTTTACAAGGGGCTGGAGCAGGTTATAGCTGGAGGCGGGTAGAGAGTTGGGGTTGATTTTTTTCCAGTCTCGTTTCCAGATCTTTGGTTTTGTGGGTTGCGATGAGTTGAGTTTAAAGGTTTCTTTGATGTGAAAGGCAATAATGTGATGGTCGGACCAGTCGCATGGGTGGATCGAGTCCACCTGGATGACGTCAGCTTTGGAGATAATGAGATCAAGGGTTGATCCTTTAATGTGAGTAGGACTACTGCAGGATTGGGTGAAGGCTAGATCATCCAGGAAGTTTTTGAAACTGTTGACCCCTGAGTCATTAATGTCATTCCAATGGAGATTGAAGTCGCCTAGGAATATTTGGGTAATTTGCCACCCGTTGTTTGAGGAGATCAAATCAATGATATGTTCGATGAAAAGGAGGTTGTCTCCTGGGGGATGGTAGATGATGTGGAATGAGCAAACAGGTTTGCCCTTGCAGCAAATGTTTAGGCATAAGTATTCGCAAGATGTGAAAGATGGCGAAATGGCTCTGTTTATGGTGATGCTGCTGCGATGTATACAAGCTATGCCGCCCCCTATCTTGTCCGATCTATCGAGTCTAATGATGTCGTAGTTAGGCGGGACGAGGATGTCGAGTAGTGGTGTGGATGAATCTGTTAGCCAGGTTTCCGTAAGAAATAGGATGTCAAGCTCCTGGGAGATGATGTCAGCTATGTCGGCATCATGTCTGGAGGCTGATAGGCAGTTAAGAAGAGTGAATTTCAGATGGGGTGCAGAGAGGGAAGAAGAGGGATCTGGAGGTACAAGGATTCTTCTAAGGTTATTAGCACATACTCCTCTGTTGTTGTGTGTGGTGGGTCTGCGAGGGTTGAGGGGGATAGTCGGGATGGTAGTCTGAGAGGATGGAAGGGAGTTGGGGAGGGGGGGGTCGTAAGAGTGCAGAAGAGAGAGGAGATCGCTCTCCGAGAGTAAATTGGTGGTGCGTATCGGGCGTGTACGAGTGTTGTGGGAGAGAACGGTTTTCCAAGATGGAGAGGGCATTTTAGAGGCAGGTGGAATGGGGTCCAAATGCCCATGTGACTTATATGACTTAGATGGTGTGAAGCGCTGTGAATGTCTCGACAGCATCATCTTGAACGAGTGTAACCTCAATCTGTTGCAGAAAGGGCTTTACACACACTTGATGTTAAGAGGGCTTTGCTGTACTACATACAGAGAACGCAACCTTTCAGGAAGACTAAACAATTGTTCGTCTCCTTCTCTCCACCACATAAAGGCAACCCCATCTCTAAATCAGGGATAGCTAGGTGGATTGTAAAGTGCATACAAATTTGCTATCAAAAGGCAAAAAGAACATTATCTGTTCCACCTAAAGCCCACTCTACTAGAAAGTTAGGGGCTTCTATGGCTTTTCTAGGGACCATACCCTTAGATGACCTCTGCAAAGCAGCCACATGGTCAACACCGCACACCTTCACAAAACATTACTGTGTAGATGTGCATTCCAAGCAGCAAGCTAGTGTGGGCCAGGCTGTACTAAAGACACTTTTTCAAACCACTGCAACGGATACCAGTGGTCGCCGCTAAGGTTGGGTACTGCTATATAATCTATGCTAAGTGTACAATCTGCAGCTCATATGCCTCGAACGGAATATGCTACTTACCAGTATGCATCTGTTCTTGGCATGTAGAGCTGCAGAGTTGTACACGCCCACCCGCCTCCCCGGCTACCTGTATCCGTTCCAGTCCATCTTATTTAGATACAACACACATGGGTTTCTCACTGTTATTACTACGCTCCATCATTTCCCTGTTGGCGAAAAACAATCTGAGGATGGAGCCGAAGCCCATGCGCAGTACGGACCGAAGGAGGAGTCACCGAACTCGTGACTTCCAAAGACTGTCCAAACAACAAAAACAAACTGCAAACATCCGGGCCCAACACCAGATGGCGATCTATGCTAAGTGTACAACTCTGCAGCTCTACATGCCAAGAACAGATGCATACTGGTAAGTAGCATATTCCTTCTCTGCTCTCGTCAGCTTCACACTATTTTCCTCAGGCATGGGGCAGTCATGAGAACTCATGTCTTTACTGACACAAACATTTTCTGATTTCCATGTAAATAAAGGCCTGCCTTTGTTCATCTTAAAAAATTCAGGCTTTCAAAGGAGGGCCAAGGTGATGCCTATTTTGGAATATTGGGTCCGAACTATGATGCCTGAAATTACTGACTAAAAACCTCTTTGCAGGATCATTTTCTGCTGAATCACTGGAGGAGCAGAGGTGGACACGGAGGGCAATTAGCCCTCTGGTTGACTTAAAGATGCGGTCTTACGCTGCAACTCTGACCCTAGGCCTGAATGCAAAGTGCTGTGGCATGGGGGCCATGACTACATAAAGTGCAGTGGCACTGAGGAGGTGAATGTGTTGTCTGATCCACAGGATTAGGGGACCCTGGACGGTCCCCTAAAAAGGGTAGAGAGGTCCTCACTGAAGAGGTTAGAATGGATACAACCCCCCCTATCACATACTCCACAATAAAGTATTCCTTCTGGAAGCAGGCTGGTTCCTGCAGGAAGCAAAAAAAGGGGAAAAAAACCCACAAGGGTTTTTTTTATCAACAGTACGCCGGTTGATTTACCGAACCATTTGAAAGTATAAGTTCCTTTCTCTTTCACAGTGCTCTAACAGGATCTTTGTTGTGGGGGAAAAGCAGGACCCAGGGTGAGGGTAAAAACCGATTAGCCTGAGGATTAAGCCATATATGTTCAGTGGTAGCTCATCTGATGAAAAAAGCCACACGGGGACAAAATCCTCCAGTTTTCATAATTACACAATTTAGGAAAGAATGCCAAGAGCTCCACCTTTATTAGTACATGATGTCACAGGGGATGAAAGCTATCTGTTCTGTACTGTCAGGAATGTGCTATGGATTCTGGGTGGTAGAACGCACACCACTTAAAATATGGTGAGTACATTTGAAGAGGAGAAAAAAATAAATTAAAGGATTTGGGCGCACAAATTGAGAATCTGAATAGGCGACATAGTTCACACTCTCCCTATATGCAAATTATGCTCTCTTCTATCTCCGATCGCCCAGGGTTTTGTTGCCAAAGTTGATGCATTACATGGACTTTAGGTGATGTTGCTGGCTTCCGGGTCACAACCATACTGTTTCCCTTGGGGACATTCATGTGTAAAGGAGCAGCTGCCTGACCAGGGTTTAAGTTGGGAGGTGCACCAGTTTTGATATCTGGTAATTATGGTTGCCTCAACAGCTAATTAACAAAACGTGTACAATATGGGAAGGGTACTGGATGGTCAGCGTTCTTGAACACACTCCAGATTTCAATCATTGGTAGGATGGTAGTTGCAAACCAACCAGGGTGTCTGTATAATATGCAAAGTTCTTTGTGTTCCTTGAGACCCGACACTTTAAGGCAAGTGAATAACCTCCTGATGTGTACTCGTAGGCGGAGCAGGGTTGTGTTGGAACTAGATGAGGAAGACCTGGGCCTTCAGCTTACAGAGTTGTACTGTTAAACCAGGCCATATTCAAACACGCCTTTATGTGGCTAACTGCAGATTGCAATTCGAGGAAGAGTCTACTGAGAGGAACATGTAGTGGAGCTTCTCCATCTGATTTGCTCACGTGTGGGCAGTAGGTTAGGTAGCACATAGTCTGCTGCATCACTTAAGGCTGAGTTTGGAGAAAACATTACTAGCAGGGTTCTTAAATGATCACCCTTTGCCAGAGAACTACATTTCTGGGATCTGCAGCCCTTTGTATGCAAACCTAGGGATATGTGGACTACTCAATGTAGAGGTGAGGGTGACCAGTTGCTTGGTGATTTATATCGTGGAGAGATTTGTCATCTTTCAGAAGGCACAGGACTAGTTTGGTGTAGGTTGTGGACAATTTCTACAGTACGCTAAGTAAGTTGGTATGGACAGAGAAGTCTTGACAGATTTCCCCAATGCCATTCCCATATCTAGTACTCTTGAAGGTATTCTGTGCTTGGGTTCAGACATTTAGTTGAACTAATGTAGAAAGTCCTGAAGTTATACTGGACTGGGCCCATTTTAAAGGCTAGGTGCACCTGGGAGGTAAATATAGGTGCTCAGATAGCTGAAAAGGATTAGGTGGCAGCCTGCGAGAAGGTTAAGAAGGTCTCTGGTAATGCTCAATATAAATGTATCCTTTTCAGGTTATTTGCACCTCACATACTTGGCAATGCTCATTCTGAGTAAAATCTGTTTGGCCACAATTTCATGATGCCCGAGATTTGGTTTGGATGGAATATAGTTTCTGCATTTATCATGGCCCTGTCCATGCATCATTGTACTCATTGTCCAACCAAAACCAAGTAAGATGCAATTCAAGTTTCTACACTTGGCTTTATTGTTGGCAAAGACACATTGCTATTGGTTGGATGGGTAAATCGAACCCTACTCTTAATTTTTTGGTAAAGGAACAATGGAATGGGCACCAGTTTGGGAAATGCACATGAAAAAGTCCAGGAGAGATGACAAGGTTTTGGAAGATCTGATATGAGCAGATGTAATGCTAGATTTTGCTCCGATGGCACCACATCATACACAATACCGAAGTTGCTAGGAACACCTAAGTAGTCTAAGGTGTACTTGTTATATACATGGCCCTATGTGCTGAAGTGTTGCCCACGACTAATGGGAGCGCTTTTTAGGGGGAAAAAAATCTGTATTACAAACTGTTGGAGAAGCAGGTGGGGGGAGTAAGTTCATGCAACAGTGTTTTGTAAAACAGTAACATTTGCAGATGTGCTTTTGTTTGTTTTTTGGAAAACAGCAAAACGGAGCATTAAAAAGAAAAAACGGATATAGGCTTTTCATTTGTGCGCACTTCTGAAGCAGTGTGGCTTAGGAACACCAATGCAGACAGTATAATTAAGCTGGACAGGATTTTCTTAGGCCATTATCCGATGGAGGCAAAGCTATTAATAGGTATGAAATAGAAACAAGCAGGATCGCTATGATTAGTCAGATGGTGTCTTTCCACTGCATGTTCCTGCAATGAGAAAATTACTCATGACTTGAATTTCTACCTTCACGACTATGTGGAAAACCACATTTCATCCTCTTAAAGGACAAAATGAAAACCACCCAACGAAACGGATGGTGCTAGGTCTTATATACACAAGCAGGAAAGACATTTGGAGCTCTTTCTAGATATAATCCAGGTCCTGCAGGATAGGCTCTTATATACTCATTTCAGGTTTGGCACACTTCCGGTCTATGAAACCGTAGCTAGACGGCACACATGCAACCCAGCCTCTAAGGAATGTCCATGTTGTAAGGCCCCTAAAGAAAGCGTTGCCCATGTCATGTTTGTCTGCCAGGCTTATTCCACACCTAGAGCAAAGTGGCTAAAACCTGTTTGCCGGCAATTGGGCACTCTGGAGCATTACGTTGCCTTCCGTATTCTTAGATCAGACCCAAGACCACTTTTTGTCTGCAGTGTGGCTAAGTTTTTAACCCATGCATGGATAATTAGAAGGCAGGTCCTGACAGGAACGTGGCAGCCCACAGCCGTATGAGGCTCACATTGGGCTTTCAAGATAAGATACTAAGGCCTTTTATATTTTGCACGTATCCTCTCCTGTTCTCAATTTATTGATAATACTTCCTGGCTGGGCGCTTGCAAGTTACGTCTCGCTGAAATTGTACCACAAAATGGATGTGTTATTGCTATGTTTTACTTTTTTAAATGTTCGTCATGTATATCTAATTCTTATGTGCACTATTAATAGTCTTGTCCGTGATGCGCTGACAGCACGATAGATGCAGGCTCAAGCATGATACTAGTGTGGCCCGGTTGTATGCATTTGTTTTATGTTTAGGATGTTTAGGATGATGGACTATTTTACTGTTTACTTTATCAAAAATTATTACCTTCTGTGACATGAGCGGTCGTATAAATTAGTAATGTTTACACAATTGCAATATTTCTTAGTGGGACACTACATGCATCAAAAAGGGGTTCTTAGGATGGTCCTGCTACTCTCATTCATTTTAGTTGTTGTTTTGATTCTTTTGATCTGGAAAAAACCTTTTATCAATGTTTTTAGAAATTTAACTAGAGGATTTGTTCTTTAGCATATACTCGAACTCAAAGATTTGTCTTCAATGCACTTGCACTTTTTGGAGTTGATTGTGGTACATTTAATATTCTTTGTTACGAACTCAGTCTCCCAATGTTGTACTGTTTGCATTGCACTTATATGGTCGTAAATGACCGAAATAAGGTTCGAAAGGAAAACCACATTTGATCCTCTTAAAGGACAAAATGAAAACCACCCAACGAGACATATGGTGCTAGGTCTTGTATACTGAGAAATAAGAAATTATACTGAAAAGCATCACTTTGTTGGTTGCTGCCAAAGTGGTTGAAGTAGCTTTCTAGGTTATTTGACCATCGAATGGGACTAAGCAGTGTCGGGCACAGAATATTGGGTTGGGAACATTTAATTGGCTTTAAGGTTATTATAAATACATAACCAGACTTTTATTACTTGTGCACCATATCAAGCCATTCAGGTGCAGAGCAGATCTGTATGTTGAGTCTTTTTTTTTTTCTTCTCATTTAAAATGTTTGGAGGAGGAAAGACATTCCCCCCTCTTAAATGGAGCTGCCACTCTCTACTTTGGACTAAAGAAGTCCATTTCGGTATGATATGCAGTTTGTACAAAAGTCCCTGTTATTTACAGATGCCAATAAAAATATGGGATAACATTTATAACAAAAGTAATTAAAAAAAAAAAACCGCCAACTACTATCCTTAACAGGCATAGATTATATTAAACAATCCATAGAGGTGATGGGTTTGTGTATCAGTCTGTGTAATAAAGTAAACACGCTCTTTTCACATTCTACAAGGGTGGAAGAGATCACTGTTCTTACTAAACTGTTGACTAAACTGTTTAAGTTTGGACTCTAAAGTGGACTCCCAAGTGGAGAAGGCTTTCTTAGAGGAATCTTTTTGTTGGTAATTACCGTATTCCTATGTCTATGTTCTTTGCATTCCTCACTGCTCGATTGTTTGTGGTGTTCACAGTTCTGTTCAAAAGTTAATTTGTAAGTTGATCAGAATCTCGAATTAAAATTAAGAAAAGCTCACCTTTTTACCCTGCTGTCTGAAAAAAGAATAACAGTGATGGGAGAAGGAAGCAGTATAGTGCTCCAGTGCAGAGAAATGAGTTAAGGAAGTGTTTCTGATACCCATTCTAACAAATAGAGGGTGAGGGGAAGGTGCGTATAGAGAAATATAGTTGTAGATTGAGAAAGCACTGCTGAGGATAAATTGGTGGAGTTTTTAGGTTAGAGAGAGAAGTTTCCAATGAACAATATTGTGCTACGTGGCCTGCGTGATTCACCTCGAATTCATAATTTATCAAATCTTTTTATTAAGTTTTACCTTACAATAAATTGCAGTACAGTCTCATCAAGAAGACCATAACTCTGCATTTGGCTGCTATATCGGTGTTCCTCCAATTCTTATGGTCTAATGCTACTTGGATTCCACTCTTTGCATTATCAAGTTGAATAACCTAATGGCACTAATGATTATCCCCGAACAACCCCCTTTCCTCCCAATAATCCATCCCCCCCCCGTCCCCGAAAGGAAATACTAAATTAAACTTTGCTATGTACTTAGTTGAGCCCAGAGGAGCGCACCTTGTATGGGGATATCTCTCCAAACCTACAATTGCTTTGCAGTACTGGAAGGGAAGCACCACTCGTAAACTGTAAGGGCAGACCACTGGAGATCGTCCTGTAAGAGAAACACCTAGTACATCTCCCATATCCTCGCCTGGCCACATACTATATTCTGCCCTCTTTCTGCACCAATTAAACGTAAGAACAAGACCCTGCATTGCGGGGTAGTAGAGTGAGGTCTGGGGGGGGGAGGGGTGCCTTTCACCTGGGGAATGCTGTCTATCCAAGTGCTATTCACAACTGGAAGAGATGTAATCCCTGTACTCTTAAAGGGCATGCAATGAGAGGGAGCCCTCTGGAAAGGTAACTGAGGGAGCCCCAGGAGTATTACATTTTTTAAAGATCATCCTTATAGTTACTCATTCTTTCAATTGTGACTGTGGTAATGCTGGCTCTTCCACGTCATCACAATCTCGGTATTCACCGTGCGGAGGCAGAGCCATAGTACATGCATTTGGTATTTCTAAGAAGAGTCTAGCCCCAAGCGTGCAAATGTCTGGGTGTCTAGGATTGGATATCCTCACATATCTTTAATCTGGGCCAGAATTTCCATCCAGAAGGAGTGAATGATTAGACAATCCAACCATATGTAACAGTCGACCAAGAGGCCACAACCCCTCCAGCAAAGGTCCGATGTGTCTGGAAAACACCTTTTCAGTTCGATAGGGTATAGGTATCAGTCGTATAGTACTTGGTAGTGGGTTTCCCGTAGGCCTAGAGTGCGATTATGCTAGGGTATGTCTTTCCAGAGTGCTCACCAGTGCCCCTCTGAAATATTGAATCCCAGAGTGCATTGCCAAAGGGTTACATGGCGTGGTGGCTGAGAGGGCAGTATGTGTAGTAATAGGGAGTATAGGAAGGAAATAATTCCACTGGAGACCTTGGCTCCCTTCACAAAACCCTCCAGTTGCATGAGTTCCCTTGTCACGGCTTCCTGTGTCTGGGTGTAGCGCCCATTGACGAGGTTGCTGGTATCTAAATTGCTCAGCATCTGAGAGGTGGAAGTCTTGCTTGCAGTGCTCAAAGGTGAGAATGTCAGATTTGTGAAAAGTGATCGTGGGAGACACTCTTCTCCCTCCATGCATTGAATGGCCGGGCTGCGCAGCTGAGGAAAATGCTGTATTATAGTGAATTGGGGTAGAAGGGGTGGGAAATGCGTCCAAGTGGCTTTTTTGTTCCCCATCATCCCAAGCTCTTAGGGTCGTTCCCATGGACGTGCTAAGATAGGCATTAAGGGAGCAATACACTTTTGGTTTCCACAGCAATTACCATTTGACCCTTCCAGCAATAGCTCTGTCCATAGGAAGCCAGTACTTATCTGACACTCTCTGGCAACATTCAGTGATCACTCTAAGCTGGGCAGCTTTATGGTAGAGGTTAAAATATGGAAGGGCCAAGCCCCCTTCAGTTTTTGGGCGTCTAAGCAGCTTAAAGGGGAGATGGGCCCTCTTGTTTTGCCAGATGACGTTGATAAACTGCGTTCTGAGTGTATTCAGTTAGTCCCTCTCAAGTTCAATAGGTAGGCTTTGGAACAAGTAGAGGAACTTTGGTAGCACAACCATCTTAATCGCATGTATCCATAATAAATAGATAGGGGCCCATCTTTTAAGATCTTCTTTCAATTGCCGTAAGATTGGCGGGTAGTTGGCCTGAAATAGTGATGAAATCTTAGAGGTTAGTTTGATGCCCAGATAGGTAAGCTCTTTCTTCGTCCATTGAAAGGGTGCTGCTGCCACCAGCCTCCGCATTACCTCTTTGGGCAGCGTTAAGTTGAGCAGGAAAGATTTGTACAGGTTAATGCATAGGCCCTCTGTCTTCAAAGAGTTTAAGTTCACTCTGGAGGGTGGTCCGAACGTGTCGTAGGTCAGTGAGGGTTAACAATGTCATCAGTGAACAATTAAATCTTGTGTTCCACCGATCAAAAATTAATCCCCCCGATCGTCTGGTTTACTCTGATTTTCACTGCAAGGGGCTTGATGCGGAGCACTAAAAGGAGGGGGGAGAGCGGGCATCCCTGTCATCTCCTCCATCCAAAAGGGTTCTGAGCCCACTCCATTGACAAGTACTCTGGATTAGGGCACTGCACAATTAGCCCAGATCATAGGCATGAAGGCCTCACAGAAGTAAGACCGTTTCAGGGTGTAAAATAAAAAGGACCAGTCCACTCTGACTTATGGAAGTTCCACAGTGATCAAGTAGTCTAGTTGAGATTAATAGTCGGCAGCATCAGACGTGTATAATTTATAGAACTGCCCAAAGATGCATGCATTTCCTTGATGTGATGTCTCTGTCCCCTGTGGGACAGCAAAGATCTCCAATGTAGTCTTGTTCCCTACGTTCCATGAGTTGTTGCGCTAGATGGACTCTTACCTTATTTCCGTGTGTATAGGATGTTTGCTTGAGCCGGAAGAGTGTCCGTTCTACCCTATTTGCGTATATTGCATCGAGTTTCCCTTTCACGGCTGTCACTTTGTGCTGGAGGGGTAGTGTTGAGATAGTTTGATAGGTTTCCTCAAGCATGCGTAGTTCTGCTTCTAGAGTCAGACTATCCTTGGTCCTCTGTTTATTGAGTTCCGAGAGTAACGCCACACACTGGCCTTTTAAAACTCCCTTAAACGCATCTCACTTGTTGGGGGGGGGGGGGGGTTGTGTGGTGGGGTTTATTCAGCTGGAAAAGCGCTCTAATTGCCTTGCGCAAATCATCCTGTGACACTATTTCGGAGTAGGGTGTAGGGGGGAAAAACCAGCAAGTGTACTCAAGTGTGGGGTTAATCCATTCAAGAGAGACATCCACTGGGGCGTGATCAAAGATGATTATTGGGCAAATCTCTGCTTCTTAAATTTCTCGGGTAAACGCCTGGCTAAGAAATAAATAGTCTAGCCTGGAGTATGTGCGGTTGATATGGGAAAGAAATGTGTAATCCCTGTCTTCAGGGTGTTTCCCGCCAAGCGTCGAGTAAGCCTAGCTCTTGTATTGCGATTTTTAGACCGTTGGTGAAGCTTCCTTTGTGGGCGGGTCCGTTCCCTTTAAGAATGCTATGTGTGGTTAAAGTCCCCCATGAGTATGATCTCTCCCTCAGCGAACCCCCCTAGAAGCATTACCAGCGCCAATAAAAATGGACCGATTAGTGTTTGGTGTGTCAGTCACTGCAACGGTGCACATCCTTCTTCAACGACTCCCCTAAACCAGCACCACCCTCCCCTCTTCCTCTGTTTTATAGCCTTCAGGTTGGAATTTTAACAGTGAAACCGGAGTACCACACCATTTTGTTAATTGGAGCCGGAGGACTTGTAGATCAAGGGGTAGTTCTTATGCTTCAGTCTGTGGTCCTCTGACCTTTTAAGATGCGTTCCCTGTAGAGCTACAATATCGTAGTGCCTGTCTAGGAGGTATTTCAAGATCTTGTGGCTTTTAACGGAGCTTTAAGACCTCTAACGTTCCATGTAAGTGCTGTGACTACCATTGTAATGATTGGGGCGTCCCCATCCATTTCTTCGTTATCCCCTTCTCGAGCACATCCATCCCTCCATATCTCCAGCCCTGCCACCTCCCTCTCCTCCCCAAGGCCTCACATCCCTGAGAAGTTGCATTGCAAGCATTTGACATCCAGAGTACAAGAGTGTTGTTCTGCAAACATCAAGACAAATAACCCCATAACAAAACCTTCAGGGACAACCGGTCCCTAAACTGTTTCACTCATGTAATGTGTGAATCATAGGAGGCGATTTGGTACATTAGTGCTACTATGGCTGTGGTGTTGCAACTATATGCAGGGATATATTTCTTAGTGATGGTCAACTTAATGTTTCCCCATTTCCTGATCGTTGCCACCCGGCCTAGAAAGAGTTTAGGTAGGCCCTGGAGAGCACAGTCAGATGATGTCCGGGATCCCCGCCCCCCCACCCATGAGCAAGACCATTTGTGTATTGCGGGGTGAAACCCAATCAGCTAGTGCGGGCGGCCTAAAGTGTGCAGTCAATCAGTGTTTTCTATGTTTGGGAGGTTGTTGAGAAAGCCAGGGGCCACCTTCCTGGGACCCTGCGGGCCAATCCTCTATTTCTCTGGGTCCTCAGCCGTTGGTCTGGTCTCTGATACCTGTAGGCCCAGGAGAGCCATGACCCCCCCCCCCCCCCCGCCCCCCCCACTTCTGTGATGTGATAGTCTGTTGCGGAGTTTGAAGGCTAGCCCAAAGGGGTAGGTCCATCGGTTGTTAATATTTTTCTGTTGAATTTTGTCTGTGACCGGCCAGAACTGTTGGCGGTAGACTTAGGCCGTTTATGCAATGTCCTGGTACAATGTGCACGTGGCTCCCTGGAACGTCACACTGTCCAATTTCCTGTCTGCCTGTAGAATGACCTCCTATGTTTTAAAGGAGTGTAGTTTCGCCAGGACAACCCTTGGGTGCTGCTAATCTCCCACTGGTGCCCTGCCCACTCTGTGCACTCCAGGTCTGGTCCCATCGCCTTCTCCTGGTTTCTCATCTGATTTCTTTGATATCTGTTCTCCATGTCTTCACTTTTGAGGAGGACAGCCTGGAGTTTCACCTGCAGAGTGTGTAGTAGCATTCATCTGATCCATTGTTTTTTTTCTCCCTAGGTCTTTGGTTTCCAGTTCCACCACCCTGCCCCCCACTGAGTCTACATCTTGGCGTAGTGCCACCAGTTTCTGATTCAGGTCGGCCTTTAGTGTTTCTAGAGAGGTGGACAGGTCTGCTTTAAGTTCTTCCTGGAGTTCCTTTTTAAAGTCATGGCGGGGCGTGAGAAGGTCTTTTGTAAGAGCCATCATGTCTCCTGCCCCCGATGCCAGTCTGTTATTGATGGAGTCTCTGGGGGCAAAATAACTAGACGTCCTGTTTTGTTGATTTTTTGGCGGCATAGAGGAATTTGTTGTGTAGCCAAGCAGGGGCAAGGAAGACCAACCAGAGGTCACTTCACCGGCACTCCATCAGCCAGGCTGGCCCCACCCAGGTGCAAGTATCCGGGGAGGTGACCCCAAATTGATCTCTCCGGGGATAGTGACCCTTGTGGAATTGTTATAGGGCATCCTAGTCAGTTGCTGGCACTGCTGGCTCCCAGGTCATCTGTCACGTCCTCTCCTCCTTCACTTAGCCTCTGGCCCCAGCTTGACTCCGTTGTCCCCCCAGGTAGGGGCTGATGCTATCCAGTCTGGGTAAAGAGACCCACAGACTCGCTCCTTATGTCCCTTGTGTATGCTCTGTGTGTGCTCTGTCCCCAATGTTGTTGCCATCAGGCTTGTGGCATTCTCCCCACTCCTGACAAGTCCCCCTACCCCCCCACCCTACTGTCAGAAACCGTGCTACCATCAACATGGCGTGTTATTTGTCACCATTCTCATGGTACTATGTTAAATCATGTCTATCTTCCTCCATCTCCCCATAATCATGTTTTCACCCTTGGTTGTACCAATGCTTAGTGTACACATTCCTTGTAAGCATTGTACATTTGGCTATGCCAATGCTTAGTGTTTTCTTTGTATTGTCACAGGTGATTGGTTTATTTAAATATGTGCTCAAACATTTCCTGAAAGATGCTCAGCATGATTCATGCATAATTCATGAATCATTTTGAACATTTGCACTTGCTGGCACCCTGCAGTGTGTCGATGCCCAGTCAGCTATAAATAGCTGCTCTTGGTTGTCAATGATGCTTGGCTTTGTTTCCTTGACTTCTCTGAGACCATGTGTGCTGCTCAGGACTCCAGTTGGATTTCCAACACTGCTGAAGCTGGTTCCTGCAAGCGGATTGCTTCTTGTTGCCTTTCATAGAGGAACTGAACTCAAAGGAGGCAGCTAAGTGCTTTCAGCTGTTTTCTTCATTTTTTCTTTTGTTTTTCTTTTCGGGACATTGTTTTTGGACATTAGAGAGACTGTAGTATCAATGTGTATTTAGGTGCAAGCGCTATTATAAATGAGTGTCATTTATTGAAAGCGCACCAAGTGCTAATTCGTATAATTTGTTCTGATTTTTGGTGCAAAAGCATTCCTAATATTTATTGATGTCATTTGATGCAAGCATTCAAGGTGTTACCTTGCTTTGTGTTTTTACTTTGAGCATTACTATTGCAAAATCCTGTTATGCAAAGGAACAGAGACTGTCTTTCAGTTGTTTGGCATTTTGAGACTGTCTCATTTTCTTATTGGTGCTTTGAGTTTGTTTTCATGTTAATGTGTTTATTGAAGCTCTAGGACTGCACCTTATGTCCAGGATTGTTTCTTGATGCTCTGAGACAGTGTCTTATGCCCAAGTTGATTCATTGACTCTCGGAGACCGATTCACATTGCAAGATTGTCCATTGGCATTGAGTACTATCACTAAGACGTTGTTCCTGGGTTATTGAAAGGTGAGCTGGAAGCTAGATGAAGCCACACCTTAAAGTACTAGTATGGGGACAGCGTTCTAAACTGCTCTTTGTTCTTCATTTAGCATTCATGAGAAAGAACCACAAGAAATACATGCACGCACAAAGTGCCAAGTTCCAATATAGAGGTATATGATGTAATATAATTGAACTGCTTATTGATGCTTAATGATAGGGTAGCAAGAGCAGTGGTTATATTTCCTCCTTATTATTGTTTTATAGGCACACCTCGCAAGTTCCAAACAAACCGTGGCTGGTCCAGGTGAAGGAGCTGTGCAGAGTCTTTCTTGTTTTTCTTTCTCTGTCCAATCCCCTACCCCCTCGGGGCACCTGCTAGGGCTTCTGTTTAATCAGCAGCACTGAGAGGTGTTCCGGAAGGGTTAGAGAACTATCATCGCCCCTGCAGACGTTCCTGGTTTTCAGGTGAGTGCCTTGGCATACTCAAACACCTAACCTGAGGCAATGCCTTAGAAAATAATGGAGCTTCAGGAGACTGTGGACTGAATCTTTGGTACCTGACCAAATCTCTTGTGCCCCTTCAGGCCCCAAATACCCAACAGGGCCTCCGATCATCTACAGCCAGTGGCTTTGCCCCCGGTGTGATTGTTCCACTTGAACTCGCCCTGAGGTCAGACCTGTCTTCAGGCCAAAAACACATACCCCTCATGGCACCACAATCCATGCTGCAGCCCCAAGCGCCAACATCTGCACCAACGCCAGAGTGGGTGTCAATAGCCCTGTTTGATTCAGGACGTTGGACCAACCTTGCGTATACACCCACTCTGCCCTTGAGGGGCTTACGCAACGGTTTTATGAATAAGCCGATGATTGCATCAGTACACCACATAACGCAAACCGTTTTTTACATCTACGGACACCAGTGGCTTAGACACAATAGCTAATAATGCCCTTCACTCACCATAACCTAATGTGGCTACAAAAAAGTCTACCTTCTTTGCAACTGTCATTAGAAAAGTAGCAGAAGTTTAGACCTCTTGCAACCCAAGACCGAGGTCAAGACAAATGTTTTAACGGAGGACCTTTACCCAGATAAATAACATAGGAGCTTCTATTCCCATTCAATGAGGCCCTCAAGGACACTCGTAGGCACCTGGGATGTTGCACTCCAGTGAACAGGCAGATTGCAAGACCGCACAGGCTTGCCTCAGGAGATCTTCCTTCCCCATCATCCTCCACCAAACAGCCTGGTGGTATAGACTTCTACAATCCCACCGAACCCCAGTGCGTTACCGATTACACCTCCACATAGAGATTTTCAATGCATGGAGGCTTTTGCAAAATTAATGTTTTGCTTGTCTGGCCTTTCTCTGGTACCCTATAATACCAGCTGTTTTCCTGGGTGATACTAGCGTGCATTGTGGGATATGATGGTGGAGATCTGGCCTGTGGTTCTAGATGTTCGACCTACTCTTCAGTGCCTCATTTAAGACCACCAAAATGCTGCGAAGTACTCTATAGGGTCAGACACTACAGAATGCCTGGGTAGAGCATTTGGAAATTAGTTGGGTGGCTTGCCGCCACACATGGATCTGCTCCACTGGATTTTCAAGTGATGTCCAACAGCCACTTATGGACTAGTCTTTGGAAACAAAGTAGGCTAAGCTCTAAAGCGCATGAGGGACAGCAAAGCTGCATCACTGTTTCATGTGCTGGCACTGCCTGTGTGGCAGTTTCTTCAGCTGTCTCACCCCTTTCAAGTTTTTGGGAGGGGGTACCAGTAGACATTGTCACACCATGTCTTAACTGCAAGAGGCCAAGAATCTTGGGCCATGATGTACTAAATCCCCTGCCCCTTCCCCCGCAGCTGCGGATGCCTGCTTTAAGTCCTCATCGGCAGTACACAATTACCCGATGGGTGGCTGCACCATTTTCTTTTTTTTTGCCTACATGATTGAAGATGGTCACTTCTTACCAAATTGGCCAGAGCGGTTTCTCCATCCCCTTTCTGTCACACTTCCCAGAGAACCATTTGTCCATACTCCAAGGAGAAGTTCAAGCTTTCTTGACCAAGGGATCTATAGAAAGGATGCCGGCATCAAAGATCTTGACTGGTTGCTATTCCCATGATTTTTTTCTCTCCCCAGGGGGCTAGATGGTGGCATGGGTTTTGCAGAAAGCTAATTTTCACATCCCTGTACGGGTGTCCTATAGATGCAATCTGTTTTTAGGTAAGCAGTGAGCATGTTCAGTTCTCATAGCTCCTTTTTTGCTTTACCAGTGCACCTCGGGTGTTCCCAAAGGTAGGTGTTTGTGGTGGTCGCTGCCTATCTGAGCTCGCTGGTAATGCTAATATTCCCATACCTCACCAACTGGCTAATGAAAGCGGACTCCCCCAAACAGTTGCCGATGATTGCCGATGTCATTGGTATTATCCATCAATGTGCTATAGTTAAAACTGACCCCTTCACAGCAGCTTCCCTTCATTGAGCCGTCCTTGACACCGTGCTGTTCTGAGCCTTTGCTTCACCTCAGTGAGTCCAGCACAATCTGGCCTTGATCTTGATGTTTCAACTTTTTGAACTGGGTCTCTCAGAACAATTCCGCTGCTTCATGGCCTTATGCATCCTGTTACTGGACCACACCAGGTGACACATATGGACTGTTCTGTAGGATCTGAAGTCTCTAAGCTCGGCGTTGAGGGGCTCTTTCAGATTCCATCCAGGTATCGGAGGAGACTGCGTAAGACCTGCAGGTGGCTGCTAGACCACAGCTGGACCTGTGGCAGACACCTCTACCGACTTGACCCAGAACCTAACAGTCATGACTGATGCATCATTGCTGTGCTAGGGATGGTAATTGGGAGTGGTGACAATCCAAGTACTCCGGTCTCCAGCGGAAGCTTGCTTTCCCATCAACCTTTTGGAGTTGCAGGCGATGCGATTTGCACCAAAAGCTTTCCTCTCAGCAATCAAGAGGGAAATGGTGCAGGTTCTTACAGACAGCAACATTGCAGTGAGGCACTGCACCAAACCAGGGGGAGTGGGGTTGTGTGTTCTGTGCAAGGGGCCCTCAGTCTCTGGTAGTTGCTGAATGGTCGGGGCATCTCAGTGGGGTATCTCCCTGGTCACACGGTACTTGGTAGGATTTTTCAATATCAGTGGGGACAAACTTAGGCAACGTTGCCTAATGGATCCCAAATAGTGGCTACATTCTGAGGTGACACAGGTCTTTCCTAAGAATGTGGTGCACCCTGCGTCAAACTTTCAGTTACAGCAGAGTAAATGCAGTGTCCGAACTATTGCGTGTTTGTGTTCCCAAAGCATTTCTCGCTTAGAGAGGTTTTTCGCTTAATTGGAGCTCGGGACTCCTGTATGTTTTCCTGCTATTACCTGTAGTTCTCAAGAGGGTCAGAAAAGGCTGGACGAAGAGTGTGGTACTCTGAACAACTGACCATGAACATTCGGTCTCTGCTCTTGCTGCCAAATCGGGAGGACACGTCACAGCAACAGGCCAGGGTCCTGCACCTGGACAGCCTACACCTCCATGTGTGATGATTAAGCTGCAACAGTTGACTCACAATCATCCTCCACAGTAGTTGGTATGGACTGGGAGAAGCTTTGTGGGTAAATACCCAGTGGGCACGAGGGTTGGGAATATTGATCTTTTCCTGAAAGTGTGTGGGTGTAGAATTTCCAGGTGTTTGAAAATAACTAATTTAAACTGAATCGACATTTAGGTATTCGTGGAAAGCCATGGAAAACTACTCATTTGGGAAATAACATGACGTGCTTTACAAAAATAAAAAAAATAGGCTTACAGCTGCATTTTGAGCCATTCGGAGTTGGTTTATTTGGTATGTAGTCCTGCGGCAAGCATGGCTTTCTCGTTGCCCTGCGTGAGTTGACTGGTGGGGAAGAGGAGTTACAGGTTTTTACAATAATGTTGATTCATTGCACTGATAAGTTGGGAGTTTCTTGTTACCTCGAGGCTTTGAATTGTCTTCCTTGGTTGGGGGCAGATGCTTGCTATCAGTGTTACCCGGATGTGGATGCTCATACACTATGACATTTGAGTATTTGAGCTTGTCTGGTTTAGTTTACAGTAGTCTCTTACCAACCAGAGCTTTACCTGGTTTAGGCTTGGATGCTGGTTTGGGGAGGCAGGAATCGGAGGTAGCTGTAGATCATCTGCATAGTTATAGAAGAGTAGGCCCTAGTAGGCCCTGTGGCTGGATCAGTGTAATTAGTGGTGACACAAATGCACTCAAGTGGAGCTGCAGGGGTGAGCCTTGTGGGACAATGCAGTAGGCCTGGGCGGTGTACTCCGCTCCGTTCGTCCGCTTGTACCATACGTTGGAGAAGCGGGGCAGGTTGAAAACAGGGCTCTGTATTTGCCAATATAACAAGCATTGAAGATGCAATAGGTCTCGCCTTATATTAAGTTAAAGCCATTTGCTTTGCTGTAAAATACCATTAGCAAAGCAAATGGCTTTAACTTGATCAAAGGCGAGACCTTGGTGGCTCTAAGCGCGGGTGGCTCTGTCTGTGGGTAACTCTGTGTGGGTGGCTCTATTTGTGTGTGGGTGGCTCTATTTGTGTGTGGGTGGCTCTATTTGTGTGTGGGTGGCTCTATTTGTGTGTGGGTGGCTCTATTTGTGTGTGGGTGGCTCTATTTGTGTGTGGGTGGCTCTATTTGTGTGTGGGTGGCTCTATTTGTGTGTGGGTGGCTCTATTTGTGTGTGTGTGGGTGGCTCTATTTGTGTGTGTGTGGGTGGCTCTATTTGTGTGTGTGTGGGTGGCTCTATTTGTGTGTGTGTGGGTGGCTCTATTTGTGTGTGTGTGGGTGGCTCTATTTGTGTGTGTGTGGGTGGCTCTATTTGTGTGTGTGTGGGTGGCTCTATTTGTGTGTGTGTGGGTGGCTCTATTTGTGTGTGTGTGTGGCTTTGTGTGTGGGTGGCTTTGTGTGTGGGTGGCTTTGTGTGTGGGTGGCTTTGTGTGTGGGTGGCTTTGTGTGTGGGTGGCTCTGTGTGGGTGCAAATGCAATAGGTCTCGCATTTGAGAGATTAAGCTATTGACATTGTAAATAACAATGCCGTTTATTTAAATGTTTTAAAAACATGAACATAAACAAAAATGTCATGAGCAATGCCAATAGCTCTAACTTTAACAATGCCAAGACCATTGCATTGTAAATGCTTGTTGCATCTTTTACTGGGGGCGGGAGACAGTGTCTCCTAATTAGTCGCCTCAGCACTTTTTTGTTATCATTCGGCTTTGTCAAAGGCAGCCCAGTGTTTATTTTTGCATCACGCTTTCACTTAAAGTGAAAGCGCGATGCAATTGTAAATAAGTGGCTGCCTTTGCCAAAGCCCAGAGCTTGTTTAACAATGCTGTACAATAAACACAAGAATACAATGGGAGAACTAATGGGTTTGCAGCAGGAAGACTGGAACTTTCCCGGATTACATGAGCCCCACCAGAATAAACCCTGATCCATTAGTGCAATCTTGTGCGCTCACCACCTCCCCGCACTACGACCTCTCCTCCGCTCCAACGAGGCTGCAGGTATCAATCGGTACGGAATAAAGGGCGAGCTAGTTTCTTACAATGGCGTGTGACATTTCGAAACATCTGGGACTACAAACTTCACAATGCACTTCGCCTGACTAAGTACAGACAGCCTTAACGAAAGCTTTCGTTTAGCCCACCTGTAAAAAAAAAAAACAGTATCGATTTTCTTAATGTCATCATTACATTACATTTTTCAACCGAGAAGGCATTTTATTATACTGTATAAAGCGCATGCGTTCTTGGTATGCGTTTTGCTGCTTTATAAAGCGCAGACTTGACAAGGCGCTTTGCGTTGGTGTCCATCTATTCTTGGTTTCACGTACACAAAGCGTGGCTTTGAGACAGACATTTAAATTATTTTCTTCTACCAAGTAAAGCCCGTACGTAGTTAGTGTGTTTTGCAGCTTTCAAGTGCAAACTTAGACCGAGAGCATTAAAGTGCTTTACACATAAGGCGGAGGTTTAACACTTGAGGGTATGTTCTTCTGTTTTTGTGGTGGGTGGGGGGAGGGGGGGGGGTGTGAGGAGAATTAAGTGATTTGCCCAGAATCACAGGAAGTTGACCCGGTGCTGGGATTTGACCTTCCTGTGCTGCGGGGACATGAAGGTATGATTTCATGTGGGGTGTGCGGTGTGGAGTGCATTGGTGCTGGCAGGTTGTGTTTGTGCTGTATAAAGCTGCAGAAAAGGTATCCATTACGTTGTTTAGATGAGACCTTGCTGTACAGGCACAGAGTACCATTCCCCCACAATAGACTGCAGAATTGTAGGAATCCTGTACTTTCCGAAGTTGGACTGCAGCCTCCTTCAAGTAAATTAATCTCACTTATAGGACTGAAACTTGCCCGAAGTGCGTCATCCGCTCTCGCAGACGATAGTAGTGTATTCTAGCACTAGTTTGCAGCTTCTGGCTTACACGTTGAGTGAAAGAGCGACAGTTTGCTGCATGGCTAAATACCTAAGTCCCAAAGGTGAAACCGATTGTATTGCATTGCAAATGCTCTACAATTTGTTCTTTGGGATTTATGTGCACCTTTTAGTAGCTGCGAATTTGCAATGTATTTGTAACGCTTAGCTGACTCAATTATTGTGTGCCTTTTGAATAGCGTTAATGGCCTCAGTGATTTGTTATATCAATTAAATAGCGATATGTAGCCCCTGTGCACTCCCAGGGTATGTTCATACAAATATTTTACTGTATTCTCAATCTGTATATGTCCTACGGGGGTTAAAATGAAAATACGTGCAAGCACAACCATACAGTTTGAGCATCATTTTAGGGTTACTAGTTAAAGGAAAATGCTCCTCTATGATGCTCATAGACACGTCCTGCCTTGTTTACAAAGGCAACAGGTTGCATAGCAAAGGCTTTGTAGGTCGAAATAAACTACAGTGTTGTCTTCTAGTGTGACTTGCCATCTGTTTCGCATGTTTTCCCTTAAACATGATATCAAGTGTATTGGGTTCTGTGCCGATTCCCAGTGGAATAAGTTTGACAGCCCCGTCTCCATCCATCGGTAGGTAGATGATTCAGTGGTCTTTTGCATTGCACTTTTATCTGAATTGGTATCCAGTTATTTTACTGGGCAATTGTGTTGAGGGTATCTCGAAAGGAAGTACTCTTGAAAGCCTCAATGCAAGTTTCTTATTTTCCTTTCACCTTGTTGGTGTTGTGTTCTTCAGTGGCCCAAAAGCATCGAAGGAATAGCCCGAATGATGGTAGAGCATCGGGCCGTTGTCACAGAGGTTTGAAAAGTCTGTACTTTTGGAAGTTCACTGTATCTGTCGATGCCCTCCATGCACTGTAGGTGGAAGCCTATTGTGGAATATATCAAAAACTCAAAGTGGGCCTTGCTTCCACCCATTACTTACCATTGGTTGCCTCTCTCATTTGTTACTTTTTTTCTTAATTGATAACTTTCCTTGTCCATCTTCTGTTTAGCCCGCTTCTTCTTAGGTTAGTCCCTCTCCTAGAAACTATATTGCGTCATCATGCCTTTTTTCTTTTTTGCCGATACTATACAGCATTGGCAAAGAAACTATGGCATAGAGAATAAAGAGTCTAGAAGGCAAGACCTGTTGGCTTTGCCAGTGCTTATTGCGAAAGCTCCCTTCTTATTAAAAGATGTAATATAGTTTATAACCTTGTTATTGTTTTAAACCGTCATTATAATTGTTTATTTTATAATTGTATTATTTGTATGGCTGAAAAACTTAGTTTGTTACTATTTGAACATTGCATATGTGCAAGCTGATGAGTCATAAATAAGTGACGCTGCAAGCTGCACTTATTGGATCTGTGCAGGTTTCGTTTCACTAGTGAGCAACATCCCAAAGGGGAACTAATCCAGAGGAGCTGGAGAACCGATGCATTAAAAAAACAAAAAAAAAAAACATTGAAGATGCAATGGGTCTCGCCTTTGATTGAGTTGAAGCCATTTGCTTCGCTAATGGTATTGTATGGCAAAGCAAGTGGCCTTGGCTTGGTAGAGGGTGAGACCTCTTGCATTTTTAATGCTTGTTATACATATAATTGGAATCAGTCATTACGAGATGTGTAACTATAGTAGTTGCACTGAACCCAGTCATGTTTGGTATCGAACATTTTGGAATCCTACCCCAACCCAGTGTTGGAAGTATGAGCCCATGTACTGGGGAGGCTCCCTTGGGGTACCCCCCTGTACTCCCTTTCAGGGTCTGAGAACAAGCCAGTGCTGCTGCCGACCACTGACACGATTCTGCCCTACTGCTGCTGTGCCAAGCTCGAGCAGGGGATGGTAGATCAATAGAATTCCTATTGCAGGGAGGAGTGACCACCTTCCAGAAAGGACTTTGTGTATTGGTTTGGGATGAGGGCACTTGCCAGCACCACCAGACTGCTTTGAAGGGCACATTTGGTGCCCTCCTTGCATACTGTAGTTTGAGCAAGTTCAGGGAGCCCATGGCTCCCGCTTTGGCGTGAAACTGGACAAAGGACATGTAAGTATTCTCTCCTCTGTCCAGCCCCTCTTCTGTTCCAATCCTTCCCTTTGGGTATTTAAGGACTTATTTGTAGGTGGGTCCTCAGATTCGTCGTGGGACAAGACTCAAAACTGAAATCACGTTACTCTTCGATCTTTCTGGACACTTGTTCTTTCATTGACTCTGCCTGGAACAGAGACTGCACCTCGGAACTAGGCTTGCAGTTGTCCAAGTCGTCTGTCTGTCTATGCTTCCTCCAGGTTATTTGACAGACCTGTGGGCATCAAGAACCCCTTGTAATCTCCCTTGGAGTGAAGGACTCCCCTCCATTAGCAGGACTACAACAAAGCTGGCGGATATGCTGCTCCTGTCGTCCTATGGACTTCCTGAGGTTCAGCAACAAAGTTGGTTGTTGTGCAACCCCTGTGCACTGTGTCGACTTTCCGTTGCCAAGACTTGTTGGCTCTGCATTCCAGAGATCTTCAGGCTACAAGAATCTCCAGCATCTCTTCCTTCCAAGTTCAGCGTCCCCACTGCATCCTCTGCACTGTGGGCCCTTCTTGGTGCGCTGCGCGAGGTCCTCTTGAGACTCGCTTTCCTTTGGGTCCTCCTGAGGGTCCTCTCCTGCTTCAGTGGTCTCCCCTGCTTGCTCAGGGCCTGCTCTGATGCTCCTGCAGTTGGTGAGTCCCTTGGACCTTGCTGGTCTGAAAATTGGCCCTTTGTTCTCCATGACAATTGGGGCTATCAAGGCTTCTTGGTGCATCCGCCGGACACTGACCACCTAGTCACCGAAATCCGACGTTGGACAGCTTGTGCACTGCTCCTGGTCTTACTCTGCGTCGCCTGGTCCTCGCAGCTGCAGCAACAAGTTCACTGTAAACACTTCTGAACAGTCTGAAATCGGTGGGCATTGCTCTTCCGTGCCTCCTGGTCACAGCTGAGTGGCATAGACCCTGTCCCCTCTGCTTGCAGGTTCATCACTTTCAGAATCCACCCATGGATTCCATCGGACGTCTTCTCCAGAGGCACTTTTCTCAGTCTTCCATTCTAGTCTACGGAGTTTCTGATGTCTCTTCAGCCCTATGTACCTGGCTTCCCTGCTGTAGGTAACCTGGTTCCAGGGGCATCCACTGGTGAGGTGGCTTTCCAACCTTCGGACCGCCAAGGGAGTTATTCAGGGTCCTTTGAGAAGGGTCCTTCTGCAAAATTGCAACCGTGACTTCTCCATTGACTTTCATTGGGCACACTGCTTTGTTCCAACTCTGCACACAGCCTCTGTGGGGTTCCTGGGTACTTACCTTGGGTGGTTCCTTGTGTCCCTGTCTCCTCTGGGTCTTCTGGTCCAAGTCCCATCCTCCTTTGCAGTTCACATTCCACTGTAACATATGGTTTTGTCGCCCCTAGCAAACCGCTGTATTTTATGCTCCTTACCTTATTGCATTTGATGTGTTTTTGTGTACTGTGTTGATATCACTGGATGGGAGATATACCAATGTGTTAGTAAGTGTTGTAATAAATAGAAGTACTTTTACATAAACACTGTGGTTCTTTTTCGTTTACCCTACACTGTATGATTACATCTGGTAAAATAAGCTGTTTACTAGATCAGCCTAAAGGTTGCTCTCCACGGCTACCACTTTGAGGGCTTTCTATGGTCATCAATGACCACTAAAATTACCCTAAGAGTAGCCTGGATTAGTAGAAGGTGCATCACTTAAGTAGGTGTGCACCATATACTAAGTCAGCCTCCTACACGTGGTTTTTCAGTTATTCTTCTGATCTCAAGATCCCCATTGTACTTTTTTTTTATTTAAAGATTCAACATTGCTTCTATCTAAAGACATTTCCATCTGGATTTGAAGAAAGAGAACATGGATTACAAGTAATGACATGTCTTATGTTGGCCATGCACTTGATTCAGTCTCTATAGTGAAGGAAGGAATGCATCTTATTGCATTGTTGCACAATGCTTTTGCTCATGTATTGTTTATTTAAATAAAATAAACACTGTAGTGTTTCATTGCTTTAACTTTCTATGCTTCATATTTTGTCACAGATTAATGATTTTGGGATATAAACGACCATTGGAAGCCAAAGATTTGTGGTCATTAAATAAAGAAGACACGTCTGCTGAAGTTGTTCCAGTGTTGACCAATAACTGGGCAAAGGAGTATGTAAGAGCTAAAAAGTAAGCATTGAAAACCAAATTAGTTAAAAAATGAAAGGTTCCGTTTTTTGTCAGTAAACATTTTTTTACTTTTCAACCTAATTTTACTAATGATATACTGTATTTTAATACATTTTGACTTAGTAGTTTTTCTGCTTGGGCTATGTTTTGTGCACAAAGCTATTCATCGGAAAGGACCTGTGTATCTTCTAAATAAATCGTTGTTACCATCTCATATGCCTTCTGCGTTCTCGGGACACAAACTGATTACACTTCTAAATTCTAGCGGTCTCTATCAGGAGGAAAATATTTTTCCATTCATGCGGGTTATCTATGAAACCATCTTGTGTGCAAGGCTTATAATGTTAGAGGGTGTTTTTGCAACAAATATCAACTGACACTGAATGTTATCTAAAATAACAAGGTACACTCTGAATAAAGTGCCACACCTGACCCTATCCCTCCTTCTCAAACAAGCAACTAACAAATGTCAGACACATCGTTAATCAAGAATAAAAACAAGCAATATAACAAGTCTTAAATTATGGCAATTTAAAGAGTGTAAGAGAGGGAGAAATTGAAAATCAAAATGCAATGAGGCAGTATAACCTTATCTAATGCTAAATCAATAAATCGGTCACCTATCTGGAGCCACCTCATTGTGGAATACACTGAGGTGATCAATGAGCTGGTCAGTGGACAGTCCTTTTACAGTTTTAATGAGGAACTGGTGACTGCAGAGTCAAAATATTAGCAGGTGTTTAACCGTAGGAGAGAACAAAAGCTGGACATTTTATCAAAAACTATTGCGTCACTTGGAAGTCAAGAAAGCAGAACATACAGAAAGATACAGTTTATCGAAAGGTAATAGTTTATTTTGAGCCATGTTGCTGTCTTACTTTCCAAAGCTAGCAAAATATTGGGTGAGAAGTTGCGGAAAGTTGTGGTAGCCCCTACTGTTCTGAGCCCCAGAGTTCCCCAATATAGGCCTAGGTAGCTGCACAACCTTTTAAATTTGTCCTACCTTGCTTTACATAACGCCTCTGGCGCTGACCTTTTACTTGATTATGTGCTTAATAAATGTTGTGTGGTTTTCTTAGAAGACTAGCCTAATTTATTATGCATGAGGATTCTTAATATCATATCTTAATCCCATGCCTGCAGGATTATCATCTTCTGTATAATGACTCTGTACAAAAGTTACCGCTATCGTTCTCTTTGGACGACAGGCCTACAGTACCATTACAAATCTAGGTGGAACCCCTGAGGGTACCTTTCGGATATAAAAGAAGAAAATCTAAACTGGGCAACCAAAGGAGAAGCTTTCATGCTGAGACAAGACGCTGAAGTCTCTGCACGCAGAAACTCCAGCACGCAGTGGTCTGGCATCCCTTGTGGGGTGTCCGACTCAAGACCAAGACAGGGTCCTTCGTTCTCTCTCATCAGGCAATGGGTTTTGCTCTTTCCTTGGGGATTATTGGCTTTAAACCCACATACACTTAGGTACACCTAGATAGGGTGGCATCTTAGGAGTATGCTTGATTAAGCTGGCTTGTCTTTCACTCACAGGACTATGATTACCGTGCACAGGACAAGATTAACCCCTTCCTAGACAACCAGCAGGCCTGTTACACACCACATGCTATTCCATATCAATAATATGGAAAATGCTTCTTCAGTTTGTTAGGAGCAAGGTTCACTCTACTCAGTATCCCTCTTTCTCTCATCTCTCCCTTCTCACTTGCTCCCTTCCATATTCGCCGCATGTGCATATCTGGCCTTGGTGCTCCGGCTGCTCTTGCCCATTTCTGACTCCTTCTTGGAAACTCCAGACTGTATTTGTGGCTCTCTATTTCTCCCCATTGCCTCCTCCACCTTGCGTGTGAGATACCCAGAGCACGCAGACCCAGGGCCCCATGCAGCGAGCGGGCAGGGGATGCCCCCCCAACTTCGGGCACTTGAGGTGGCCGATAGCCAGCAGTGGCAGTAGAACCTTTTTCCACTACACCGACAATTGCAGCAGTAACCGCCTTTCTCTGCTGTAATGGAGTTTCTGTACCTTGCCTAGTGCAGGAGACAAGATTCCCATGTTTGCTCTTCATGTGTCCTCATGCTCCCCCATACGATTATAATACCTTCATCAGGTTCATCCCAATTATTTTCAGGGAGAAAAATGAAAGCATGCTCAGACCAGGCTCACATTCCCCTACCTGCCCAAAAAAAGTAACATAATGGGGAGCCATGGCCAATGACCAATAGGATAAGGGAGTCACGGGTCAAAAAAGTTTGGGAACCACTGCTGTATAGATTTGTAAGAACTACAAAACACCACCTCTACTCTTCGCCAATCTTGTTCTTCTAAATGACAGATGTTTTCTTTTTCTCTTCAGAATCTTGATTTACAGAAAGATGTGCACGCAGAGAACAGTGGCTCTGGGACTTTACCAGAAAGGCCGTGACCTGAAGTTAGTGGCCTTTACAGGAGAGATACATCTAAGGTTACGGAAGGGCATGAGGCCCACTGCCTCTGTAGACACTTAAGGCAGTGTGTACAATTTAGCATAACCCTGTCTTATGGGCTGGGGGGGGGGGGGGGCATTTGATACTCACAAGCTTCAGATGTGGATAGAATAGGCCTGGGCACTATATGGTGAAACTAGACTCTGCTTCAGTTCTATTAAGGATCTCTTACCGTTTCGGAAAGGCCTGAAGACCTAGTTTTTCACTCTGTTTCCCTTTATGTAGTTTACTTTGAGACACCTTTTTAGGTAATTGTTGTGCTTTAGGAAAAATGAAAAATAAAAAAATAAATATGCAAGTAGTAAGTTTCAGGAACATTATGTTGGTCCAGAACTAGGTTTAGTGACAAGCTAATGTTGGCTACAGATTATAGATTTACTAAATGCAAGTAAATTAACCTATACTTCCCCAGTTCACTATGATTATCCTACCTGTAGCCCATACAGTAATTAAATAAAAGTTCCTTGCAATGAATTGTAAAACCTCCTCAATGCCTACATTTCTGCAATCAATGATTACATAACCCGATATTTTTCAGGAAACACCCACCAAATTTAGGTTTCTATATTCTTGAAAATCTACAAGTCTGCTCCTCACTTAGTGACTTTATACACATTAAAACCTTTAATGAATATGGAAACATGCTAGCCCTTAACAAATCATTCCACCCCACTAGAAACCGTTCCAAGCAGCTACATATCGGTCAGCAACACATGCAGTTCAAAAATCCCTATATGGTACCCAGCCCTCACTAGCAACCACAGGCCAACAGAACTCCTTTGATATGTTTGAGGTCTAACCCCAAGCTCACCTCAACACACACCCACCTCATCCAACTAGCATTGCGTTGTTTCCATGGTTACAGACTCTGAATAGTCCCTATGCTCTTCCCATTCGAACCCATTAGCTATTGTGGCGATCTCTACTACTCTTATTGTGGTAACACATCTTTATCTATCATCATTAAGTTAAAACACTTGTAGCACAAGAAACCGGAGACTGTGCCATCTAGTGTTGGATTGTCACAAGGTTTGCGTTTCCAGAAGAAAACTAGGTTGCTAAACTCTTGTGCCTCCATGGTGACAAAACTCTAAATTGTCCTTTGATCTGTCCTACTGGACTTGATAGTTGTACGATACAACACTTAAATCCAAATTGCGTTGCTAATCAACTTCCTTAATCTATTGACGGACAGTAGTGATGAAACAAATAAAAAACAATTCTCCTATGAGCTTGTTTCTAGTTCTAAGTTGGAGCAGATTTGAGTTCCTGAGGTGTGCCCAGCATTAAAAAAAGAAACCTGAATCCTTTGCTAGACATGTAAAGGCAGAAGAAACGTTTTGTGCACATTTCTGAAGTATGACTCTTTCTGGCAGATAAACAGGAGCCTGGCCATATATACATGTGTGTAGACTGAAGCCATTGTTGAATTTAATACAAGTGCTTCTTGAGCACCAACACAGTTCTTTAAGGACTGAAGACATTTTCTCCATAGGCTTTTTTTGTTACCAGTTACTTGTTTTGGTTTAAATCCTTGCCGTTTTCAACTGGATTGATGGTTTATAGTTACATGCACATCAAGGGTTGAATCTGGATTAACATCTTGTTTTAGCTAATGTTTATTTTCTGATGGACACATTTACATGGAGATTTCTCATCTGTAGAACAACACCAGGCATCTGACTGGATCTGGAAACGTCAAAGCAACAAGGTCACCAGTAGAGTGCACTGGACTTGGTCGGTGCAGGAAGTGACTTCGGATGATGCCAGTGAGGCCATTTATAATACAGGCCCTGGCGTACTGACATTAGTTCCCTTTTTCTCCTCATTCGCGGATCCAGAGCTTCACCTCTGAGGGGAATTTTACCTCACCAAATTTCTTAAATTAACCTGCATTTGCAATGCAATAGGTCTCTCATTTATCAGAGTTTGAGCTATTGGTATTGCAAATGACCATTCCTTTTTATTTGTGTTTTTAAAACAGATAAATAAAAGGCATTGTCATTTACAATGCCAGTAACTAAAACTCTCGCAAATGCAAGACCTATTGCATTGCAAATGCATGCTATAAAAATAAGTGTTGGGAGAGAGCGTGTCTTGCATGCAACAGCATGCAGGACACCGCTATTTGAGAAAATAGTGCTCGTAGGCTGTAATTAAAGCCTACCGAGCAACAACACACGTAACAGAGTCGCCATGGGAGGTTACAAAATAAGACTAGGTGGCACTAAGGATGAACTACTAAGCCTTTTGACCAATGGACAGTCAGTTTACAGTGGACAATGACACAAGCCAATAAAAAATGGCACTCTCCTACACTTAGTATGAACCCAAAGGCCATTAAGAAGCGGAAGGCCACAACTGTTTATGGCTCTGCATTCTGGGCCTCTGATGAATACAGGCCCCAGCTAGGCCCGCAGGACACAAGGGTTCGCTCTCCTGCAAATGGAATCTACAAGGAAGTTGGCACGGAAACTGCAAAGTACAAAGACAAAGTTTATTAACCCTTAAGGGTGGTCCTACAATCCATACAACACCCTTCAGTATTGCATAGAGTAGCACAAAGGACTTGCGTACACGGTCCCCTTTTATACACAACAGAGGGGCTCATAAGTGGGTGGATACAACATGAGGCAAAGAATACACTCCTTGAGCCCGCGAAAACATGGTCAAGCAAGGACTAACTGATAACAGATGTGGTCAAGCCTGGGTATGCGCCAGACGGACAAAGGAGCTATTTATAGACTGTTACTAGGCAGATTGCAAGAGCAACTAACACGAAGATAGGACTCTTCTCGTGTTGAGCACGTGGAGACATGACAATACAAAAATGGAGTCCAGACTTTAGTCAACATAACGAAAGAGACTTGGTCATAAAAGGGGAATTCATGTCTTTAGTGAATGCTTAATCACATTGTGGTTTCAATTTACAACAGACGACCCTTTCAGCATTTACTGAAGACATCCGGTTTGTTAGGATAATCATCATATATGTCAATTGTCATCATTTCTTTTACTTCTTTAGCTAAATGTTTCTGATAAGTGACATCGGCAATAGCTTTATCGGGAATACAGAATGATACACATAAGGAACAGAGCAAGGGACCACATTGGACACAGATGCAACAAGAAAACAGAACTGCTACAATTATACAAAGACCAGTTAAAACCTTCCACCCCCAAGCAGTGATCAATGCCCAAAACCATCCAGAAAAGGACCAAGTGCCGTTTTCTGTATGGATTTCAGCTGCAATTTTGTGCAACCTGTTGATAGCATTATAAACTGACGGCGTGTGGTCAGGGATAAACACACAACTACTACTTCCGATAATTTTACAAGCTCCACCTCGGTCGGCTAACATAACATCCAACACCATACGATTCTGCAATGCAACAATTCTAGTAATCTGTAATTCTTCCGTAAGATTCCCAAGAGCAGCAGCGGTTTGGTTTGTCACGGCCTCTACCACTCTTGTTAACCTTCGAACTTTCCTACTATTTAGGGCAGCCCCAACGAAGAAAAACAATCCTAAATTAAAATCAATATACTGCTGCAGGCTAGTGTCAGTCTGATCCACATCATCAATTGATAGAGTACGTTTATACCTATTTACAGTCACATTATTTAACAACTTCAAATCCTTATGATAGGATGCAGGTGCCAAAAATACAGGGGGCAATAGAAAGGCTACATAACATACTCCAGACCAACCGGCTGGCAAACGGTAATAACCTTTATTTCCACATACGAAGTATGTATTATGGGATGCTAAAAAGGTACTGTTATTCAACCCGTCAATGTTTAATATGGTAATGCAATCACTAACCCCAACAGGAATATAACCCACACTCTGGACACACAGGTCCGCTTGAGCTTGTGCCACTTGAATCACAAATCTGTCTTTTCCCACAGTGTCTCTGGTGTTCGTGAAAATATAAGGAATCGATTCATTGTCTGGTCGATACTCTTCCCATTCCCAAATTGTCCCATTCGCTTGCGGATATCCATCTTTATCCTGATGACCTTCTTTATTGAGTCTGAAGAGTAATCGTCCCACTGTGGGCTTCCGGGTGGCAAAAAGCAAAGTGTACCATGCTCTACAAGAGCCATTATGAGAGAAAGGAAGAGGTATGAATGGCGTTCCTCCTTTCTTCTGGTGAGCTGGCATCATACCACATATCCAACAGTTCGTAGCATTCGTGGCAACGTGGGTATGATGCACCATCTGGATGAAAGTGTTATTCAAATAAGACTGACGATGCTTCAATTCTTGATACGGAAGGGTATAGAAGTAGTGCTCCTCAGGCACGGGAGTAGTCAACACAAGTAACTTTCGAGCAGGAGTCACATCCTCCACAAACCATGTGGTTATCCCCACAATAGCTACTGTAAGCATAAAACCTGTTGCACAAAGGATTTTCTTTTTCTCCATGTCAGAATAAAGGATCAATATCTTCCTGAAACTAAAAGGTTTGTCAGAACTCTTCCCCTTAGGCAGCGGTCGATTTCTTCACCAACGGGCCAAGACGGGTGTCGCTACACTAATGCAGGGCTGATCCCCCCCCCCTTGCCTCATTGGCTCTCCGTTTCACTAACCCAAGGGCTGTTCTGACAACATGTCCCGGTACTGAAGAATTCACTTCCTTGGCCTGAGATGATATCGCTTTCCTCCAGGAGTCGCGTGGTCCGGAAAGAGCTCCTCAGTGTCGTTCGGTTCCCCAGCACGGCCTTTCTCTGCAGCCAGAATTTCTCGTTGATCGGTCAATACAGCAGACTCCACCAATCCGGGCGGTACTTTGCGGCAGTGCAGGGAATGGATCCAATTCTTTCTGTTGGAAACTCGCACAGCCGTCCTCGTTGCAAGTAGGACCTGCTCAGGACCAACCCATCTCGGCTCCAAGCTGTTCGTCCTGTCAAAGATCTTCACCATGACATAGTCGCCAGGCCGGAGACTATGTCCTTCACCGGTGGACCGATCTGGGAGCGCCTCCCGGACCTGTTGATGAATAGAAACCAAGTTATCCGTTAACTGCGCCAGATAATCATTCATCATTACACAAGGTACATCATACACAGTCTTAGGTTTTGGTGGACCCCAAATATTCATTGGGCGTCCAAAGACAATCTCATACGGTGTAAGACCGGTTCGAGAATGCGGTACCGATCTAATTGACAATAACGCCAGTGGTAAAGCATCTGGCCAAGTCAAAGACGTCGAAGCTTGGATTTTAGCGATCTTGAGCTTCAGTGTACCATTATACTTCTCGACCAGTCCCGCAGATTGAGGGTGAAACACTACGTGGAACTTCTGGGTGATGCCCAGACCCTTCAAAACATACTTTATAACATCCGCTATAAAGTGGGGTCCGTTATCACTCCACAAGTCTACAAACGCCATATCGAGGGAAGAACTCCTTTAACAGCATCTTGGCGGTATTCATTGCAGTATTGTCTTTCGTAGGGTATGCCTCAACCCATTTGCTAAAGGCACAAACCACTACTAGAACATACTTCAAATTGTTACAGCGCTCAAGCTGGATGTAATCCATCTGCAAAACCTCAAAGGGTGCAGTAGGTGTTACAAATCCTCCTGCTGGAGTTCGAGTACCCTTTCCCGGGTTGTACCTCAGGCAGATCATACAGGTCTGCACCACCCTCTTTGCCGTGCTAGCAATCTCTGGATGCTCCCAGACTTGGGTAAGCAATTTTACAATTGCGGAAGCTCCAACATGTGCTAGCCCATGTGCCATCTGAACCATAGGTTGTACAAAAGCCGTGGGTAATTTCCATCTATCCATCTGCTTATTTCTCCAGCAACCCTCATCGTCCAATTCTCCCTCACTGGACCATTGCTCCCGTTCTTTATCAGAAGCTGTCCTCTGTATTTCTCGCACTTCTTCCTTCGCATCGTGCCATCTTTCTACTTGCGACTTCACTACATACATGGCAGTAGCACCGGGCTGCATCGCAGTCTCCCGTGCCACCCGGTCTGCTAACGCATTCCCTTCTCCAACTTTATCGACTACTCTCCTATGGGCGCTACATTTAACGATGGCAATTTTCTTCGGATATGTCAATGCAGTTAAAAGATTGTGAACTAACTCCCCATGCATTATTTGTACTCCATGTGACGTTAAAAACCCTCTCTCCTTCCAGAGCAGGCCGAAATCGTGCGCTACTCCGAAGGCATACCGGCTATCTGTATAAACATTCACACACAATCCTGTACTGAGCTCACATGCTCGTGTTAATGCTATCAGTTCCGCTGCTTAAGCTGATTTCTGTGGAATGCGTGCTGTCTCCACTATTGTTTGCAATGTGGTAATTGCATACGCTGCTGAAGTCGTACCATCTGGTAGCTTCAGGCATGACCCGTCCACCCACAGTTCTCCATCCACATCTGGAAAGGGCGTATCCTGGAGATCAATACGACCCTTTGTTTGTTCTTCAGTCAGAAGAATACAATCATGTGCTTTCTGTGCTTCAGACTGAATCTCGGGGTATGGCAACAATGTGGCCGGATTTAACGTTACGCACCTCTTTAACGTAATATGAGGAGCCAAGAGCGTCAGCTCATATCCCGTTAAACGGGCGCTGGTCAAATGCTGCGTCTTTGTCTGATTAAGCAGGGCATCAACAGCATGGGGGACTAATACCAACAGCTTATGAGATAACACAATTCCCTCGCTTTGGCGTATTGACACAGCTGTCGCCGCAACCGAACGAAAACAACCAGGCAATGCTCGGGCAACAGGGTCAAGTACAGCCGAAAAATATGCACAAGGGCGCTGCTTGTCGCCGTGCATCTGCACTAAAACTGATAATGCACATCCATCTTTTTCATGCACATACAGCGAAAAAGGTTTTGTATAATCAGGAGTCCCTAACACTGGTGCTGAACAAAGGGCCTGTCGCAATTTCTGGAAGGCAATGTCACACTCATTTGACCAGGGAAGCGGAATAGGTGTGTCTTTTGTCAAAAGGGCTAACAATGGCTTGGCTATGTGTGAAAACCCTAGTATCCATTGCCTACAAAAAGAAACAAGACTCTAAAATGCACGCACGTCCTTCTGCGTGGAAGGCACTGGCGTGTCCAAAATGACTTGAATACGATCTGGTGTGAGTGCACGCCCCTCCTTAGACAAAAGGTGACCCAGATAAGTCACCTTTGGTCTACAGAACTGCAATTTCTTCCGAGATACTTTGTGATTGTGGGATGCCAAAAAGGAAAGCAAGGACAACGTACTCGTTTCACACAACTCCGGAGTGTCGGCCGCCAGCAAGATGTCATCGACATATTGAATGAGGGCGACACCCTCGGGAAGAACAAAGGAGTCCAATTGTCTTTTCAAAGCTTGACTATAAATGCTAGGGCTTTCCGTGTAGCCCTGAGGGATTCTACAAAATCGATAAGACCTATTATTTAGAGTGAAACCAAAAAGGTATCGGCTATCGGGGTGAATAGGAATCGAAAAGAAAGCGTTTTTCAAATCAATAACTGAAAACGTGGTCGCCGTAGGTGGGACCAAAGTAAGCAACGTCGTGATATCAGAAACCACTGGGTACTGAGGTATCACGATCTTGTTTACCTCTCTCAAATCAATTATAAACCGATAGACTTTGGCATCCGTATCCTTTTTCAAAATGGGTAGAATCGGGCTATTACAGACGTTGTAGGGAACTTCCTCCACTACTCCCACCTTAATCAAATCCTGCACAATCTGTATAAGAGCCTCTTCCCCCTCCTGGGAAATACGATACTGTGGGAGGCGTGGTAACACCGCCCCCTCCTGGACACTAATGTGAACAGGCGGAATCACCATCTGTCCCACATCAGTATCCGAGGTGGCCCACAAAGCGCGAGGGAGAGCAGCTAACACAGCATCCTCTGCAACCACACACATCCGTTCAGACCGAGGGTAATTGTCATTTAATATCACCCGCACTCCAGCAGGGGAGCAGCGGATCGTAGCTCTGAAGTGCTTTAACATATCAAGGCCCATAATGTTGTCCGGCGTGTTCGGGGCAAGCAAAAACGGACAGGGTGCAGAAAAAGAATCAACCTGAAATGTGAGGGGCCGCGAAAGAGGGCTTCGGGAGAGTGTACCGTCAAACCCTACCGATGTAACCATTAAGCCAGATGGGGGAGCCCTCGGAACCAATTGTTTAGACAGCGCACTACGAGTCGCTCCTGTATCCACTAGGAACTGATCAGTAGAACCCAAAACCTCAGCTAATACGTAAGGACCCTTCTGATCAACCGGCACCTCAACTGATTCTAACCCCCATCCAACGCATTCCTATGCATGCTGAGAATCATGGTACCCAGAGCGGTCAATCCCCGACACTTGATACTGGTTTTGTCGATCGAAAACATTAGGCCTATCTCGTTGCTGCCCGGCAGGGTCAAAACGAGCGCGATCGTTAGAATTCCCTCTAAAATTCGAGAAACCCCCTCTACCTCTCGGGCCACCCTGATTGTGTCCCTGACGCGAAGCATGCAACGCCGGGCAATCTCTGGCCCAGTGTCCCGATTGCTTACAATACGCACATTGATTCCTGTTCAAATCAGATCGGCCCGAGGGAGGACCATAAAATCCTCCCCTACCTCTATTGACACCCCGGCGGGGCGGACCATATACTTGCGCTAACATCACCTTCGTTTTTAAATCCTTCGATTTCTTCTCCTCCTGTCCCTTCGCTTCTTGCTCCTGGCGCTCATAATACTGAGCTATAGTCAGGAGGGCTGTCGGGGTCGCAGTGGACCAAGACCTTTCACTCGCTTTTAGGCGGGCTGCGATCGCCGGTAGTAAATTCGCCACATATTTATCAGCAAAGAGGTGTCGACCCGTATCATCCGTAAGTGACTGACCACTAAAATCATGAAACGTCTCCTCAAAGCGCGTAAAGAAATCTGCAACTGATTCGTCAACTTTCTGCTTACACGAGGCTAGCATATTCCAGTCAATCTTTTTAGGGGGGATGATTGTCTTCAACTTAGTCAGAATAGCAGCAGGGAGATCTAAGATAAGCTGAGGTGGTTTCTGCGCGGGCTTCCTCTCCCTATCCTCATTCTCCAGCTCAGACCACCGAGCTTTAAAAGCGGCAACATCGTCCACCTTCCGCACAGATCGCCACATATCTGGTGGTAAAATAAGCCCAAAGAACAGATCTATATCTGCTAAGGTCATAGTACAAGAATTCAGGGCCCCCTCCACTTCTTCGTAGAAGGCCGCTGGATTCTTGCGGGGATCAGGCAATGCATTTTTTAATGCCATGACATCAGCCCTATGCCAAGGGGTATAAACCCAATTGTACACAAAATATCCCTTAGCATCGGCGGAGGTAATATCCGAACTAGTCCCCGCTCCTTTAGGAGGAACATACAAAGGTGCCGCCTCTCGCATTGGTTTAGCATGCACTAGGTCGCTCTTATCTGACTGGGAGGTGGATGAGTGGCCATCTCCGGTATGCGAATCCGACTGCTTCTCCTCCTCAGCTTGTTGGCGTGCTTTCTCTTTAAGGTCCCTCACCGCGTCCCGCAATGCAAACAGCCGCCGAACCGCATCAGGCGCCTTAGAGGGAGAGAAAAGACCATTACGCAATGCTTTAGCATCTGATACCACATCGTCAGGCTCAAAGACACTGGAATATTTCCGGAAAGCAGCAATCACTTCATCAGAAAAGTGGCACATAAAATACAACTTCTCTCTATCCTGCCACAGCTCCCAGGAATTCAACAACTCAGCAAGGGATAACTTGCCCTTAAGTGCACGATAGGAAACTTGCCGAAGCTCACCCATTCGGTCAGCTGATAACATGGACCGCGTGTCTACCTTACCCGAAACCGATCCAGAATCTTGTGACCTCGGGGCAGACGCGCCGACATAAGGGGGCGGAGAACGATCTAATAAATAAAAATCATTGTCAGGATTATTAAGGACAGGATAAAGTGATTGACGAACAGCATATTGACCCGAGACTTGCAACCGACGCTCTTTCTCTTGTCTCTCCGCCAGTTCTCTTTCCTCCCGACGCTTTGCTTCCTGTGCTCTCACATGATCATTCTTCCGTTGCTCTTTATCAAACAGCGCTTTCTCACGTTTCTCTCGCTCACGCACTTCCTTCACCCATAATCGCACACATTCAAACATGTCTTGACGAGCACGCCGTTTACACATACACTGTTCCACATACTCAATCTTACGCATATCAAACGATCCATACAAAGGCCATCGCAACTCAGGATCCTTCTTGGTGTATTTCCTCCATATCGTGCTGTACATTATAGAGGAAAGACCATGCTTCACATACATATCCCTATTAGGAGTCCCCTCTGGGGGGGCTGGAGCAGATTCCTCGAGGTTGAACCGGTTTCCAAAACAGCAGCACCACTTACGGAGTGCGCTAAAAGCAGGCATGCTCAAAAATAATGCAAAATATGCAGTATTATCAGAAATGGCACTTAAACGTTGTGCCGTTCAAAGTTACACAGTTCCGGAGAAATATCTCCACATTACCTGCCTATATGTGTTGCAACGCATATATTCTCACAATAGCCAATACAAGATATGACCGGTCATCACAAATCAAACTCAAATAGCCAAACCAGGCTTCAAAAACTCGGAGCAAGTACCGTACAACGGTTCTTACCAATCAAGAGTCCAGATTCCAACTGCCAAGCTCCAAAATTCACCTAAACGGCTGTCACAGCAGGACCGACAGAAGAGGTCTCAGTCGAGGACCGGCGCCACCCAGATGGTCAGCTCGGAAGGGAAGGAAGAAAACCTCGGGATGCCAGGACTAAAGCGCCTCTGGCAGTGATCACATCCCCGGCCAAATTCCTCACCTTCGTCACGACCAATCCTTCGAGCATCCGAGTCGCCGATGAGCCCCACGTGACGGGCGCCAATTGATGAATACAGGCCCCAGCTAGGCCCGCAGGACACACGGGTTCGCTCTCCTGCAAATGGAATCTACAAGGAAGTTGACACGGAAACTGCAAAGTACAAAGACAAAGTTTATTAACCCTTAAGGGTGGTCCTACAATCCATACAACACCCTTCAGTATTGCATAGAGTAGCACAAAGGACTTGCGTACACGGTCCCCTTTTATACACAACAGAGGGGCTCATAAGTGGGTGGATACAACATGAGGCAAAGAATATTACCTTTTATGGACATTTTCGATACAAGATCAATATGTGGGCGTAGCTGACACACTCCTTGAGCCCGCGAAAACATGGTCAAGCAAGGACTAACTGATAACAGATGTGGTCAAGCCTGGGTATGCGCCAGACGGACAAAGGAGCTATTTATAGACTGTTACTAGGCAGATTGCAAGAGCAACTAACACGAAGATAGGACTCTTCTCGTGTTGAGCACGTGGAGACATGACAATACAAAAATGGAGTCCAGACTTTAGTCAACATAACGAAAGAGACTTGGTCACAAAAGGGGAATTCATGTCTTTAGTGAATGCTTAATCACATTGTGGTTTCAATTTACAACACCTCGTTCCTCTGAACCTGTGCCTGGGTTGACTCTGTACTTTCCCTCTGTCCCGGGAGCCGGGGCGACCCCCACCCAACTCAAAGAATTTTAGAATGCCATGCACCTCATACTTGGGCGGCATGACCCTACTGGTGCTCCTTTGGGCCCTGGAGGCTTAGAGGTGGCTCATTCAGGTCCCGTGTTGGCGGCTACCACCCCAGCACCAATGACCTCCCAGCGCAGACAGACTTGCGATGCTGCTGGTGACCCAAGTTGGCGCCAGCCCCATTCTCATCCCTGATGACCTAAAGCGGTGCCTACAGATGCCAATACCGGCGCCGACAACCTTTAGGTCCTAGGTTGGTTCTTCAGCCTTATTCTGAAGGACTAGGAATGGAGGCATATTGGGAGGGGGTCGCAGGACCCTTTACAAGAACTGCCATATCAAGATGTGGACTGGTACGAAAAATTGGGATAGGCCAGCGTATGGGATACCTCTCCAGATTCTGCCTACTTTCTCCCCCTACTGTGGCTATCGTGGAGGGAGCATCCTACACTATGGTGGTGCGCAGTGCAACTGAGACCTTGGACCTTCAGCTCCCTTCCACAGCAGTCAAGACCAATATCTTGACAGAGGTACTGCAGCCAGATGTCTCCGCCACGGAACCCTTGCTGCCTTTCAACAATGCCTTAACTGATGTCCTACTGGGAACCTGGTCCAAGCCCAGCACATGGAGCTCCTGCGAATAGGACAATCGCCTGCCTCCATCGTCTTCACTGGGCATCCCAAATTTCTGCACCAACCACCCTACCCCAGTGAGCTTAGTGGTCCAAGCCTCTAACTCCCATGGCACGTTACTTTCAGCACCCCTGGCCAGGGAATCCAAGAGTCTGGACAGTTGGGGGTAAGAATCCTTTTTCTTTCGCCAGCCTTGTATTGCGGTCGGTGAACACCGCATGCCTATTGGGCTGTTACTCCCACTCCCTGTGGGAAACTGTTGCGCAAGTGCTGCCACAGGTCCCGGAGGAGGCCAGGGCCATCCTCTCCCAATGCTATATCAGACAGGAGAGATGAGGCAATGTTTGCCATTCGTTATGGTCTTGACACGACTAACTTGCTGGGCAGAGCGATTTTATCGTCTGTGGGTGTTCAAAGCCACTCCTTGTTGAGGACTTCTGGCTTTTCAGGGGATGTCCAGGCCTCTCTAATGGACATGCCTTTCAATGGCACTGTCTCTCCAGAAACATGGCAGACCTGGTGTGGTTTAAGGACTCACAAGCTATAACACGTGTAGGAAAGTAGGATCTGCTTTCATGGTTACCCCCACTTTTTGCTTGGTGTTAGTGTGTTTTTGACCTAGTCTGTGAGGCTACTGCTGATCAGGACCCCAGCAGCTGTGCTTGCTCTCCTAAATTGACCATAAGTACTTTGGTACCTCCACTATTGGTGCTTACACCTCTCATGACAGATATAAGTTTCCTTATATGTGAGGTCACTGCACTTTAAACCTATTAGTCACTCCTATGGCAGGCTCTTCAGGCATGAGGGCAAGGTGCTTGTTTACAAGTGTGAGGGTGCCCATGCATGAGCAGGATATCCCTACAAACCCCGGAGTCGATTCTACAGGCTTTGTAAATGCAATTAACCATTTTAATACATATAGTGGACATCAGTCATTGCGAGATGTCCAACTATATAGTGGCTGCACCGAACCCAGTCATGTTTGGTATCAAACATGTTGACATCATACTCCAACACCGATTCCAGTGATGGAAGTGTAATCCCATGTACTGGGGGGGGGCTCCTTATGGGACCTCCCTGTACTCCGAGCAACAACTTTTCAGGGTCTGCCAGCAAGCTCGTGCTGCTGCCGACCACTTACACAATTTTGCCCTCCTGCTGCTGACCCAAGCTCTAGCAGGGGAAGGTAGAACTACAGGTTTCCTGTCACAGGGAGGTGTGACCACCTCTCAGACAGGATTTAGTGTATTGGGCTGGGGTGGGGTCACTTGCGAGCTCAACCAGTCTGTTTTGAAGGGCACATTTTGTGCCCAGCTTGCATACTCCAGTTTGAGCCAGTTCAGGGAGCCCTTGGCTCCTGCTCTGGTGCAAAACTGGACAAAAGAGAGTATCCTCTCCTCTGTCCAGCCCCTCCTCTGGGAAGGACCCCCCCCCCCCCCCCCCCCCCCCGAGTTGTTCCAACCTTTTCCTTAGGGTACTTAAGGGATTACCTGTGGGTGGGTCCTTAGTGGGACAAGACAAATCCCTGAAACTACACCACTCTACAACCATTGGACACTTTTACTTTGTTGGACTAGTATATCGTCATTGTAATTGAAAGGATGCTTGACGGGCTGTATAATGCGATGAATGACATCTTGGAAAAGTTTGGCAACTGAACGCACTCCAAAACTGCACCAAGGAAGACTCCTGCTGCTCCCAGTCTCAGTTTTTCAAGTCTTCTTGGTCGCCTGTGTCGGTGCTTCTGTCAGGTTCTTCAACAGACCTGTGGGCATCAAGGACACCCGAAGAAATCTCCCTTAGAGTGAAGAAGTCACTTCCCCTGCATCTTCAGGCACTGCAATGAAGCTGACCGGTCTGATGCTCCCATCGTCCTACAGATATGAGGCTCAGCACCACAGGTGGTGGTTCTGCAACTCCCTCAAGGCCTGATCTGGCCTCTCTGCAATTTGGAGGCCAGTATTCCTTGCCAGAAACGCTTGGACCGAACCTCTGTGCATGGTGTCAACTTGCAGTTGCCAAGGCTTGTAGGTTTTTCACTCCAGCGATCTTCGGGCTATAAGAAGCTGCAGCATCTCTTCCCTCCGAGATCAGCATCCTCAACATATCCTCTGTACTGTGGGCCTTCATCTTTGGTGAGCTGCTCTAGGTCCTCTTGCGACACTGTGCCTTTGGCCTGAGGGTCTTCTACTGCTTCATTGTGCTCCCCTGCTTGTTTGGGGTCTGCTGGCTCTCTTGCTGCTGGTGAGTCCCTTGGACCTTGCTGGTTCCAACGTTGCTTCTTCATCTATCACGCCAGTTGCGGCTACCAAGGCTTGTTGGTGCTTCCACTGAACGCCGACCACCTAGTAACTGGCATCCGACGTGGGACAGGTCGTGCACAGCTCCTGGTCTTTTTAAGCGTTGCCTGGTCCTCACAGCTGCAGCAACAAAGTTAGTCTACTCTCCTGACATCGATGGGCATGGTCTTCGTGCCTCCTGGTAACTTCTGAGTGGCATGGACTCTGTCCCCTCTACTTGCAGGTTCTTCCCTTCCAGAATCCACCCTTGGATTCCACCAAACTCCTTCGTGAACTTCTCCAGAGGCCCTTTCTTCAAAGTCTTTCATTGTTCTCTACAGACATTTCTGACATCTATTCACCCCTGTGCACCTGGCTTCCCTGGTCTAGGTAACCCGGTCCCCGGGGCATCCACGGGTAGGTGGCTGTCCAACCTTCTGCCCTCCAAGGGATTTCTTCAGGGTCCTCTGGGAAGGGTCCTTCTCCAAAACTGCAACTGCAACTTCTCCATTGGGCATGCAGCTGTGCTCCCACTCTGCACACAGCCTCCGTTGGGGTCCTGGGTACTTACCGTGGGTGGTTCCTTGTGTCCCCTGCTCCTGAGTCTCTGGTCCAAGTCCCGTTCTCCTTGGCAGTTCAAATTCCATTTTTTTAGTCTATGATTAGGTCTCCCCCCTGAAGACCCATATATTTTGTGTTATTTACCTGTTTGCTTTTGAAGTATTCTTGTGTATTGTGTTATCTGCTGGTAGGACATATATCGATGTGTTAGTGAGTGATGTGTAATAAATAGAAGTATTTTTATATAAACACGGATTCTTTTTCATGTAACTTACTCTACAGATTAAACTGGTAAAACAAGCTGCTTAACACTCCAAGATAAGCCTGAAGGCTGCTCTCCACTGCTACCACTTTGAGAGTTTTCTATGGTTATCAAAGACCAATAAAATCACCATAAGTGTTGCTTAGATTAGTGCAAGGTGCATCACTTAAGTGTGCACCAAATACTAAGCCAGCCCCTTACAGCAAGTCCTTAGGCCTTTAAGTGGCCTCACGTTCTCCCTGTCTGCTTTTCTCCCCTTGCATGCCTACGGAAGGGGCGTTCAGCTGTACCAGCCATACCCCAGCCGTAAGACTGCAGGTTCAGCAACCTCTGCACAGTGGTGGGCGTGGCTTGTTCCGACCCATGGGTCAGGTGGCCAGTGGTTCGGTCAGACTCTCCACCCCCTCCTGCAGCCTCGGCCTCCAAATCTTCCTAGTCTGGTCCTTCCAGACCATGGGTGGCCAGTTGGTGGCAGGATCTGTGAACACCTCCCCCACTGGCAGAACATCACTGTGGACATTTAGGTTCTTCAAATAATCAGATGGGGCTACTCCCTCCACTTTGAGACTACCCCTCCCCCTCCATGCCTCCAACTTACAACTGGCTGACGAAGGGTCACCTGACTTTGCTTCAGGAGGAAGTCATGACTCTCTTGGACAAGGGAGCTATAGAGCATTCTGGTGCCAGAAGTAGTCTGTGGTTGCTATTCCCACAACTTTCTGGTCTCAAAAAAGGATAAGGGTCTTTGTTTTATCCTTAATATGTGAGCCCTCAACTACTTCCTCAAAAAGGAAGCTTTCAGGATGCTTGCTCGGGTCTTGTCTACCCTGGACCCAGGAGACTGGATTGTAACATTGGACTTGCAGGCCACTATTTTCACATTATTGTCCTGCCTGCTCATTGGTGCTTCCTGCGGTTTCCGGTAGGCCACGAGTGCTTTCAGTTCAGTGTTCATCAAGGTGATGGGTATTGTCGCAGCTAATTTGTGCAGATCAGGGGTGCCAGTCTTTCCCTATCTCGATGACTGGCTGTTGAAGGCGGGCTCGCCCCAGGCTGTTGTCTCCCACCTCTAGACTAGAGCGAACCCCCTGCATTTGCTAGTGTTCACAATCACCGTGCCGAAGGTACACCTGACTCCCTCTCAGACACTCCCTTTCATCTGAGCTGTAATGGACACAGCACATTTTTAGGCCTATCCTCTTGAGCAGGGACTCTAGGATATTCAGGCTATGATACTGATGTGTCACTCTCTAGCCTGGATTTCTTTGACAATGACTGAGGCTGCTGGGCCTCATGGCCTCCTGCACCCTGCTAGTGACACATTCCAGATTGCATATGTGAGCTCTGCAGTGGGACCGGACGTTCCAGTTGGTGCAGCATCAGGGGAATCTCTCTGACATGGCCCAGATCTCAGAGGTAACTGCACAGGACTTGCAGTGGTGGCTGACCAACTGTGATTGGGACAGAAGCAGACCCCTCTCCCTTCCCCAACCAGACCACACAGTAGTGGTAGATGCATCAATGGTGGGATGGGGCAGCCATCTGGGAATGGTGGAGATCTTAGGACTGGTCTCGGTGGAATCTGCACTCCACATCAACTTGCTGAAGCCCCAAGCTTGGCATTGAAAGCCTTTCTTCCTTCAATCGAGGAAAAGCTGCTTTGTGTGTTCAGACAGCACTACCGCCATGTGGTATTGCAACAAACAGTGCAGGGTGGGGGCATAGCCCCTTTGTCAAAAGGCCTTGCGTCTCTGGACATGGCTTAATCAGCCATTCATATCCTAGGTGGTTCTACTCCTGGTAGGTTGTCTGAACGCCAGGGCGGACAAACTCAGCCATCGATGCCGGATCATGAATGGCATCTCCATCTGCGAGTTGCACAAGGTCTCTTTCGACCGTGGGGAGAGCCTAGGTTAGATCTATTTGCAGCTGAGAACATTCAATGTCAGCAGTTTTGCCCGCTGAAGTTTCTAAGTAGCTCTCGCTTGGCGACTTTTCTTTTTTCTCCAGTTGAGCTCAGGCCTCCGATACGCCTTTCCGCCATGCCACTTCTGTCCAGAGTGCTTAAGAAGATAACGAGTGACCGGGCCCAAGTCATTCTTGAGGCTCCAGACTGGTATTCTGAACTTCTCCAATTGAGCATCGACCCTCCGATCAGGATGCCCCTTTGGGAGAATCCTCTGTCACAGCAGCAGGGGAGGGTCCTCCACCCGAATCTGTCAACTCTGCGCCTTCTTGCGTGGAGATTGAGCAGTGGCAGTTTATAGCATTCAACCTTCCTCCCGAAGTTTGCAATGATATTTTGGTGGCTCGGCGGTCTTCCACCAAGACCATGTACGCCTGCCAGTGGAACAAATTTGTAAAACCTTTTATAGAAAGGTTAATTGATCCTCTTTCTGATTGTCCGTTAAGTTTTGCTTTTTATTTTGGCCCTTGCCCAGTAGGGCTCTGCACTGGACACTCTCAAAGGGTACCTTTCAACTCTTTCTGCCTTCCTGAGGCTGATGGATCAACCCTCAATATTTAAATCTTCTATAGATTCTTTAAAGGCATTGCACATATGTTCCCACCTTCCTTTTTATTATGCCTCTGTGTGACCTTAATTTGGTTCTCACCTTTCTAATGTGCTCTTCTATCGAACCTCTGCAAAATTGCCCCCTCCAGCTCGCTACTATCAAAATAGCATTTTTAGTACCAGCCTGCCTCAAGACCTGCTACACCTTGGATAAGATGGAACTGCTTGAGGGGATACGAGCTCATTCCACCAGAGTCAGATCTACCACTTCTGAACTCACGCAATGCGTTTCAGTTGCAGACTTCTGAAAGGCAGCATATGAGCCACTAGCTCAGTCAAGGTGTGGACATTTGTGGCTAATGCTCAGGGTAATGAGATTTGAAACCCATGATGATTGAAAATGAGACACAGAATTTTACTCCATTCCTCTTTGCTTCTGTCTCCGGTCATAGCTGTGCTAGGGCCATGTCTATGCTATGAAAACAGAAATTTGACAATGAATTGATGACACCAGGGAGCTTTACAACATACTAAAGAATAGGATGTCTTGATATACTAATGTTTTTAATTGTTGACAATCTGTTTGAATGAAATGTACTTTACAATGATAGTAAAAGTATGATGAAAAAATGTAATTTGACTTGTAAAAAAAATGTTGTTCAGTTATAAAGAAGAGTGAAATATGTGATCCAATCACTTTAAAAGAAAAATTATTTTAATCATGTGGGAAAGGGGGCTGTTGCCCTTTAAATATGACGCTGTGCACCAATGTTGACCCAGTTGAATGCAGCGGCCAAATTGCGTAGGTCTGTTTCTCTGGCTCGCATGCACTTTGAAAAAGAAAAAAGGACAACAATTGAATAAAGATTGCAGCTGGAATTGCCATACTTTCTTGTGTGCCGTCTTCCTGTGTCTTACTGGCTGGTGATTTGTGGGGGCGGTAGTTGGGAACGAGTTTCACATGTATATCATGCATCTATGTGGAGCTGTTGGTGAATCTGATCACATATTTGTGTTTGTTACCTTCGGCAACATTCCCCTCTATTGCTTGTTTTAATTCTTCATCTAGTATATAAATGAATAGGTCATGGAGTCATTTTAACTGTTGCTCAGGATAATTGAGTTAACTCTTTAGCTTAATGACAATGCACGTTAATAAAGCGTAGCCAAGAGGAATATCTTTGCAGGGTTTAGGGGCAAGAAGGGAGAACATAAGATAGATATGGATGCTAATTAATAGGTTTGATGAAATGGAAAATCCTAATGATGGTTGAAAACTTTACATAGCGTTGTGTTCAGCTGGGTTTTGAGGTAACTTTTCATCGGACCTTTTCCTTTAAATACTTGATCAAGATTTAAATTAAGCAATAGATGGGAATGTTGCCGTGAGGCACATAGATGGATGTCGGAGTGGGTGTCTTGGAGGTAACAGGCAAATTGGTTGGCAGAGGGATGAGGTGCATTTGATATAAGCGTTTGGAGGCGCTAAATTGGTGTATCTAATCTGCTCAAGATCTGAGGACTATAAAGGCAAGATTTAATGAGGATATTCTTTAAAAAAGATAAAGGTGACTCATAATTAAGTTAACAAATTTAATATAATGGGTTACGTGCCATTTCTAGTCCATTTCTTCAGTACAGGCACCTTTCCTTATGATAGTGTGATGATTGATGTTACAATGAAGAGCCCAGAGTTTGGAAAACCTGTTCGAGGCATGTGAGCTTTAGGTCACATGCTTTGCATACTCCTGCCATCTAGTGTTGGTTCCGGATGTTGCAAGTTTTTTTCTTTCGAAGAGGTCGTTCTATTCACGAGGTAGGTGAGTCCTCCTTTCGGTGATAGTGCGCATGGGCATCGACTCCATTGTTCATTGTTGGTTTGTTTTTTTCCGCCATCGGGTTTGGACGTGCATTGCTTGCTTCTGTTAGACAGTTTCTCGGATTCGCCTCGGTGCGCAATACTCACCCTGGACTGTATTGACGCATATTCCCATTCTCCATGTATCGTATTTACTGAAAATCCTTATTTCGATCGGGTAGCTCGTGGAAGGTCGTTGGGCCTACCTGTGCCGGTCCGCCTCGCAGTAGATGGAACGGACTCAATTTAAATTCTGCCCTCTGTGCCACGTGAAATTCCTGCGCACCGACTCACACAAAGTGTGCAACCTGTGCTTCTCTCCGGAGCACAAAGAACAGGACTGCGATGCGTGTAAGGCTTTCCGATTAAAGAAGACGCTTCGTGACCGTCTGGCTCGACGTCACACCATGCAGAGCCAACACACCGGTTCCATTCTGGACCTCTTCGGAGGAAATTCGTTACAAGAGATCGGAGACGCCATAGAAGCTGGGGAAGAACAAGAGCCTGTCTTCATTTCTAATTACGGCTCCGATGGGGGGGGGCGTGAAGAAAACTCACAAGGGCAGCGTATCGGGAGTACTGATCCTCCCTTGCCCCTTAGTCCACCTCAGCCCGAGAAGAAGTCTCCAGTCCAACCCCCACCTGCATGCCTCAGTCAGCAACAAGAACACGTTTCCGACGCCCCGCCTTCGGCTCTGCACCGAAACACACCCGAAAGCCTTCTGGCTCCAAACAGTAGTTCAAAATAAGGCACAGAGCCGAAACCATTGGGATTGAAGTTTAAGTCCGGCTCAGACCCACCCCCTTTGACACAGAAAACTTCTTCGGATCCGAAATCCTCTGCATCCAAAACACTGGCACCAAACCTTCGGTGCCGAAACAAAGTGATGTGCTGATTACATCAAAAGAGCACCGTTTGGATGTTCCGCCCTCAAAACCGGATCCGAAACAAAGAACTCTACATCCATCCAACAAATTGACATATTACCACCAAAGTCGCACTAAAATGTAAACCTGAGACTGTAAAAGCTTATCACATTCTTTTAAAAGGAAGAATGTGGGCACTAACCCTCCTCCACCTCTTTATCCTGAGTCTCAATCATTGCTCATCTCACCCGCTGACTCACCACTACCATATACACCTGATGGTCAGGATGACTGGGATGGGCATGGGGCTGGGGACAATGAACACCTACAGACCCCTAGAGAGATTATATAACACTAATTCTCCCACAGGTAACGATCCTGATCTGTACCCTGCTAAGCCTTCTCCACCAAACGACCATGTAGGATATATAGAATTATTAGGTAGAGCTGTTAATTACCAAGGGGTCGAGTTACATAAGGAATCCCTAGAAGATTTCCTTTTAGAACCACTCAGTAGTTCCCATAAATCCTCGCTCACAGTTCCCTTGCTCAAGGGTATGCTTAGACACGTGGATGACATTTTGAATGATACTGTGCACGCACGTATCCTCACCCCTAGGGTAGACAAAAAATATGAATCTGCACCATCAGATTCAGCTTACATCAGGGGGCAGTTACCATTAGATTCTTTAGTCATTTCTAATGCACGAAAAAGGGCCAATTTCTAAACGTCGGGGGATGCTCCACCCCCAGACAAGTAGTCTAAGTTGATAGAGGACTCTGGAAAAAGAGTAGCCTCGCAAGCTGCGAACTTTTGGCGCTTTTCCAATACCAAAGCACTTTTAACCAGGTACAATAGGGCGCACTGGGATGAAATGGAAATTGCTCCAATTTCTGCCTGATGAGCAGAAGTCCAAAGCTCAAGACCTAGTGCGGGAGGGACAGCTCATCTCCAATTCCATCAGGTGCACTTTAGATGCGGCTGACACTGCGGCTAGAACCGTCAACACCAGCGTTCTCTGGTTACGCATTTCAGAGTTTAAACCAGATGTTCGAATTTCTATCCTTAACAAGCCGTTTGACAAGCAGCACCTCTTCGGCCCAGTAGTAGACTCCTCATTAGAAAAGATGATAAAGGACACATAGGTGGTGAAATCCATGGGAGGCCTTTGGTCACCTCCAGGCCGTGGGTCCTTTCGGCGCTTCTATCGTGGAGGGTCCAACAACACCTCATCAGACACTGCCTCTGTAACCCACAAAGGGAGCAATCAGCCCTCTTCTTCTAAGGGTTTGTTGGGGGGGGGTGTTACAGAGGCAAAAATTGCATAGATAGAGGTTCCAACACACGCGCCTCTCCCTCAATGAGTTGATAGCAGTGTTTCTAGCGCTCAAAGCATTTCAAACTCACCTGGTCGGCAAAGCTGTCCTAGTGCGTACCCACACATGACAGCTATGTATTGTATACATAAACAGGGGGGAAGGGGCACTCTCCAAATGTTGCACTTGGCTCAAGACATTTGGAAGTGGGCAATTCACTACAAAATCTGTTTTCTAGCAGAACACCTCCCAGGAGTGCGCAATCAGATTGCAGATCTTCTCAGCTGACAGAGACCGCAAATCCACAAATGGGAACTTCACCCTCCAGTTATCCTCCCATACTTTCAAAATTGGGCAGTCCCTCAAATAGATCTTTTTACCACACACCAAAATGCAAAATTCCCAAACATAGTCTCCAGGTACCCACACCCGCTCTCCAAAGGCAATGCACTATGGATAAACTGGTCAGGGATATTTGCCTACGCTTTTCTGCCTCTCCCACTCATTGAATTAGTGGTTTGGAAACTCGGGCTAACATCCTTCACACTGATCCTAGTAGCTCCCACATTGGCCAGTCAACTTTGGTTCAGAACTCTGTTGGAGCTGTCACTAGTTCCACATCAAAAACTGCACCTCACATCCAGTATTTTCTCACACAGCCATGGAGAAATCAGACACCCAGATACCAAACAACTGACCCTCACGATCTGGCTCCTGAAATCATTGTTTGGTTATCTAAATCTCTCACCAGACTGCATGAACATCATTAAGACCTACTACAAGAGCCTATTATGCAGCTAAATGTAAACGTTTTGTTATCTATTGCAACAATAGTCTTGATGCTTCTATACAAAATATCACTTCTCTGTTACACTTGCAGCACTCCGGGTTAGCTTACACTTCTGTACGACTACCTCTCGTTGCAATAGCTGCATATCTACAAAATAGGCAACACTTAACTCTTTTTAGAGTGCCAGTAATCAAAGCTTTCATGGAGGGACTTAAGAGTTATCCCACCAAGACTTCCACTGCTTTCCTTATTGCAATCACTTAACTGAGAGTGGGTGAACTACAGGCACTAACCATAGAAGAACCTTTTTCCCAACTTCAGAGACAGTGGTTCTTTGTACTAACCCCAAGTTTCTACCTAATATCAGTCAGTTGTTACCTGTATTCATTCCTCAACCTGATTCAGTGGCAGAACACGCTCTACACACCTTAGATGTTCAAAGAGCCCTTTTATCATTGAAAGAAAAAAATAATTTCGTAAAATTAAACACCTTTTCGTTGCTTTTGCATCACCACACAAAGGCAATCCCATATCCAAGTCAGGTATTGCCAGATGGATTGTTAAATGCATTCAAACTTGTTAAATAAAAGCAAAGCGAACGTTCACAATACTCCCTTGAGCGCATTCCACTCGCAAAATAGGGGCTACTATGGCTTTCTTAGGAAATATCCCCATAGTTGACATTTGTAAGGCTGCAACATGGTCTACACCACACACAATCACCAAGCACTATTGTGCAGATATGTTACCAAGACAACAAGCTAATGTGGGCCAGGCAGTACTTGGAACACTCAGACCACTACAACCGCTACAGGCTAGCCATCGCTTTTGGAGAATTTTGGAGAATGCAAAGCATGTGATCTACATCGAACATGCCTCGAACAGATAATGTTACTTACCCAGTAAGCATCTGTTCTTGGCATGTAGAGCTGTAGATTCACATGCGTCACCCGCCTCCCCGGGTACTGGTACCAGTTGCAGTTCACTCTTACTCCATATGCACGGACATCTCTTTTCTTTACTTACTAACTCCATTCTCACCCTCTGCGAGAAAACAATATAACAATGGAGTTGATGGCCATGTGCACTATCACCAAAAGGAGGAGTCACCTACCTTGTGACTGGAAGACTTCTTCAAAGAAAAACTATGTGCAAACATCCGGACCCAACACTAGATGTCGTGAGTATGCAAAGCATGTGAATCTACAGCTCTACATGCCAAGAACAGATTCTTACTTGGTAAGTAACATTATCCTTTCATTGTAAGGTCTTGTCTTTCCAAGGCAGATTGCACAGTTTTGATCGATTACTGGTCTTTTTAGGTCGAGCCTGGGCAGCACATGCGCTGCTCTGCGAGCCATGCTGTATTAGAGTATGCACTAAAGCTCCACCCACTCAGCCCATATGTTTCATTGGCTGGTCATTGTCCTTCGTAAACACTGGCTTCTGATTAGTTAATAGGCTTGTTATTCCCTTGTTAGCATCACCCTGTCTTTATTTGTAACCGCCCATGAAGACTGGCCCTTTTACTATGGTTGTTACACGGGTACTTATTTCCCCTGTAAATATTTTCTTTAATGAGTTTCTGGTACTGTAGGCACGACATGCTTTCCTGCAACATTCAGCGTGCCATATGTGCTTTCACTTTTATTTAGTACACATGATTTGTTTATGCCTATGTGCGTCAACTTGGCGAGATCTGTGCTTTTTCTGCACTTCATCTTTAATAAAGGCGGTCACACGCCTTAAAGTTATTAGCATTGTAAATGACTATGCTTTTTGTTTTAAAAACGCATAAATAAAAGGCATTGTCATTTACAATGCAAATAGCTCAAACTCCCTTAATGCGAGACATATTGCATTGCCAAATGCTTTTTTGCTCTTTGTAGAACCGAACCGTAACATAACTATACTAAAGCCTAGAAATTTTGTAAGCCTTTGTGCCATTTAGGTTTTAAGGTAGAACATATTTGTAGAACATGCTGACCTGTAATTGGTAAATATTCAATTTGTAAACGCTTATTAAAGACAATTGTGTTGCAACAATTCCTGAAAAGTTATATTGCTTAGATTCTGGTATAGCATGCAAAGGTTTAGTATAATAGTGTAAAAATAGACTTTCGATTTTTCTTTCAGACAACCATTAAAAATGGTTTATTCTCCCCAAAAAAATGAGAAAAGAGGTAATTCCAACTGTGACGTGACCGAAGAGGCAGAGGCTTTACTTGTAAGACCCCCTCCGAAGATTGTAGAACCCTCCTTGTTTAAGGTGCTATATAAAACCTTTGGACCTTATTTCCTCATGAGTTTCCTGTTCAAAGCTATTCATGACATCATGATGTTTGCTGGGCCAGAACTATTGAAGTAAGTTGTAACTCTGCTTTCATTTACTGTCTATTAATGTATGTTTGTTTTATTGGTGCAAGTGTAACTCTGTATTTGGTTATCACATTAAACTACACATCTTTTTATATGTTTGATAGGTTAGCATAGGGGGTCTGTTTCCCTGTTAAAAATATTTTTTCACCCATTATACTTAATATGTCCTGGAGCGGTAGGGTTGTGCCACTTACTATCATCCTGGAGAAATTTCATCATCTGTGCATGTAGGTATTTATGCAAGATCAAGTTAGAAGTTAGTCTGCTGAACATAACAATGCCTCTATAAATGCTTTACAGTGAATTTGGTACACGTCTGCTCTGTTGTCTTTGCTGGGCTTTTCATGTGGATTTCTGCTACACTGGTCATTTATGTTCCTAAGACATGTATCTTCCATTTGAGCTTCTGGGTTAATGCTTCAATAACGAATGTATGTTTGGATAGGGTAAGTGCCAATGATACCACCTTTCTTTAAACATATAATTTGTGTTTACTGGAGATACCCAAAGCAACCTGATCAGGTCTCAGATTATTCGCTGTATCCGAGCAAAATTTCATTACTTGTCAGACTTGTCACACAATTTCACTCATGGCTGGTCCCAATAGAAGTGTTGGAACTCTCAATGCTTCACTCCACATGTAGGACAAACACTGCTTCTCCAGGATTATTTTTTGTGTAGGTCTGAGGCAGTGAAGTACATGCAGTGCAGTACATGAAATTAATTAAGCTTGATTCTAACATTAGTTGAGGATTTGTACATGCCACCTCATGCTTCAGCCTATGCTTAAAATGAGAAGCCAGTCCCACTGTTTCTTTCCCATTTTACATATTACAGTCAATAATATGCTCTTATTACGTGGCAGTTTATAATGCTGTGGAAGTCCAATATTCAGTTATTACCTTCTAATGTTGTTGTTGCACTAGGATGTTTAGAATGTCTAGTACATTTTCAGGAAATTAAGAATTTGTGACTGATATTGTAATTGCATTTAAATAAGAAAAGGGTAAATCATGCGATGGGCAGTTTAGGGCAAACTACCATTACAACGTATGCTTTTACCCCGTATGCCATTACAACGATTAGCTTGCTGTAGGGGCGATAAGGTGTTGGATTTAACTCCAACACCTTCCCTACTGTTGCATAGACTGTAGCTTGAATAGTAAATTATACTATTCCGAACTCCAGCGCACCTCGGACAACAAGTTGTTGTAAAAACTTGCGTTGTAACAGCATGCGGGGTAAAAGCATGCGTTGTAACGTCATACAACCGCAGTTTAGTATAAGCAACCCTTCCCTGCAGAAGGAGTTGGAATCCTCTTAGTTTCAGGAAGACTATGTAAAAGTTTTTAAGTAATAGCACAAGTCCTTAAGGGCTATTAGTACTGCAATTAGTAATACTTTTTTGTCTGATAAAAAATGGATTTCACTTACCCATGTTTAAATTATATGCCTCTTCCTCATTTGGTATCTTAGGAGCTGACTGCATTGGGGAGCATGTTCTTGGCATAATATCGGACTGTTCACCATTTTCAGTTTTTTTCCCCACAAAGTTTGGACGATTCTTTAAAGTACTTGAGGGATTCAAATGAATAAGTTACTCATCTTCGGTAACACTATTCTGTTGCATACTCTAACTGATGAGTCCTCACTCTGAATCTCCCCAAGCATCAAACTGGATCTGGAAACTGTTGCAATAAATCTTGTGTGTTGGCAGGTAGTACCATCATCCTCTGGCATGACGTCTTTTGGATATGATCGTATGCCTTCTTTTCCCACTCCCTCAGACACAGATGTGCTTAACTTGATGACCGCAATGGAGGATAGGTTGTGTGCCAAGATCTGTGTCCTGCTGTACTCTTATCCCTGTAAATGACGTGGACAAAGATGCTAACTCTTGCCATCCTAGTATTGTATCATCTATAAGGTGGAGGGAGGTGCACCTGAGCAGGACTGGTTTATCGATTGGTTTTTCCTGGCTCCCCCGTGGGTGACTAGACTAGGCACGTCAGTGCTCCTGATTGTCCTTTTTGTGCTGTTTTTGTGTGCTTTCATACAAGTGGGGGTTTATTGCTCTAAAAACGTGGTCCTCGAGCTAGGTAGGATGCAGTAACTAGGGAGGTAATAAGACACCACAGAAAGACATCAAATCATGCGACTGTGTGCGGCAATTGATGTAGTTGGAAAGTCAACTAGAGGGGCGGAATGTTAACATTGATTAATATTATGTACGCAATGATGTATGTAACTATAACATTGAACTTGCATCACGGTTGTCGAGCCCACCCGATATGACCTCCCCATCATCCATGAGTCAGAAATATCCGGTGAAGCAACTGATTGACAGATCACAGATGGGGTGAGACATAATCCTTCGACTAATGCACGAACAGGAAAATCCAGATCAATTACATATTTAGGCAGCGACACCACAATGGTCCTAGTAGACTGGCCCCAATAAAACACGTTTGGCCGGAGGGATGCACGTTCTAAAACACCATAGTGAGATGCCGCAGTAAGTTAGGATCACTCTGCCAATTACAACACTGCATGCACACTACACGCAGTGATCACGTGAACACATACTTGCTGGCCCCACATGGTGTCCACGCAAGGTCGAGACCCACCTGCGCTTCCTATCAAATGACAAGATTTATGGCCCTGTGACTGCCCAGATTTCTGTCTCCAAAGGGATTTACAAATTGCTTTATGATGCTTTATGTAATGTATAAAAAGATGGCAAACCAGTGTGTTTTGAGACAGACTTCAGACCTCAACTCTGTTGCCTGTTCTTCTGACCGCTGCATTTAATTAAATCAGCTGTTCCTGTTTTGCCAAATACGTCTTGCCTTTCGTATTTTCAAGGTAAACTCGAGCAACAGAAGCACCTGGGGAGGATGATGCACCACTCCACATGGAAAGGTGGCGGCACTTTCAGGAGAAAGAATTCACAAGTCCTAAGCACCAGCTTGTCCGGAAAGAAGGCAGTATACGGAACCTCGACTGACAGTGCCTTTAGTTAACCGACACGACGTGTAGGGATTAATGCAGTGAGATTGCAAGAGAATTTATTGAAAAGTCTGTTAAAAAAATGAAGTACAACAGATATCTGATAGACATCTAGCCGCAGATTCCTTAACTTAGAATATCCCCAGACGTCCGACTGGATCCGGAAAACTTTCCGCAGCAGCACCTCTGCGCGCCGGGGTGGAGGGGGGCATCGCACGGGTCCGCCCTGACGTCGTCCACAGACGTGATGTCAGCGGAGCCTTACATGCCCCTCCCGGCGCACTGACGTCAGTTTTCTTCTTTTCCGCGTCCCATCGCGGATCCTTTAAAACCAGTGGTTCCTTGGACTGTTTTTCGGGCCGTCTCAACTCCTTTGGCGTCACGTAACAGTGTGTGATGCTTTCGGGCTTTAAGGCGTATGAGACCTGCAAGCGGCAAATGTCTGTCACGGATCCGCATGCGATATGCATGTGGTGCCTGGGGGTGCACCACGACTCCGAAGAGTGCGACACCTGTCAGCAGATGAAACCCAAGTCCCTCAGGGAGCTTCGTATGAAGCTGCTGGCTGCCCGGATGTCTGGTCCTGCGCCTTCACACTGTCAATCACCCTCTCTGGATCGGGCCTGCTCACGGGGTCGTTCCTGCGGATGTTGTTTGGAGACTGGTAAGCACAAGCATAAGTCGCGGAGGTCATCCTTCCGTAATTGTGACGCTGGGGCCCGCTGCTCTCGGTCCTTGCCAGACAAAGGTGCCCAGCAGTCGTCTTCCCCCATACCCACCCTTCCCGGGTGTCGGAATGACAAGGACCCAAATGGAGGCCTATTCTAAGGCTCGCCAGTCTTTCTTTGGGTACCCCCTCTCCCTGGTGTGCCTACGGGTCCCACAGAGGAGGAAGGCCCTCATGTCTGGTCTTCACCGGCGGATTAGTCCTCGGGGCCTGCTGCGTGCTTCGGCTCCGGAGTACATACGATGTTGACTGGACACGGCCCGGCATTCCAGTCGTCCGTCCAGCCCCCCCCCCCGGCACCCCCCCCCCCCGTCCAGTCAACGCACAGCCCTGTGTGGCTTCCTGCGCTGACATCTGCTGTGGCAGAGTTTGATGCCATGTCGCCCCCCCCCCCCCAAACTGGGTGGAGGTCGAGACTCCGTCCATACACACCCGGATCGAGTCCCCTTTGGAGGTTCTCGACGTCTGTTGAAGCCGGTGCCGGCGGCTCCTCTATTACAGGAGGATGAGCTCCCTTTGGGCTCACCATGTCCAGGGTCGTTCCAGAGCCCCTTGGTGCAGGTGCCTAGTGTTCCTTGGCCTTTAGATCAACCCCAGGCTGCTCCACCTTTATTCTCTAGTGGACAAGTTAGCCTTCAACAGTCCCCAACCAACGGTTTGTTGCCTCCCAGAATGGCGACAGAGGCTAGTGCCGCCTTTGCGAGGGCTATTCGCAGGGCTGTGGATATTCTCTGCTTGCAGCCCCCTGGGGTTTCCCTTCCAACTGATCCTTTACTGGATCTCCTCCATATGGAGCCTGTGGACGTGTAGCCTTTCCTGCCCCTGGGTGGGTCTTTGTTTGATATCATGCTTCGTACCTGGGCATGGTCCTCCTCTGGTGACACTGTTGATAGAGCCATTGCTCGCCAGCATCGCCTGGCCCCAGACAATCCACTCTACTTGTCCCTTCACCCTAGGGCTCAGGGTCTGGTTGTCCAGGCGGCATTCGTCTTCTTTCGCTAAACCATTGCTCCCTCCCACTAGGGAGTCTCGGTGGCTGGAGACACGTGGGCGCAACCGTTTTTCTCAGCCCGTGCGGGCATCCAGGCCATAAACACATCTTGCTTGTTCGCACTTGCTTCCTTTGCCCTTTGGGACTTGGTTGAGCTCCTTCTTCCTTCTCTCCCAGAAGGGCCCCAAGCTGACTTGCATCGTCTTCTTGAAGGCCGGGGATTGGCACAATATTCCATTCAATCGGCCCTGGATGCTACAGACTGTTTGTAGAGCAATGGCCCGGTCGGTTGCTTTGCGCCGCCATGCATGGCTGTGAGACAGTCGTTTTCCCGACAATGTTCGGTACGCTCTGCGGGATCTGCCATTCAATGGTGTGGACCTTTTTGATTGTCACGCTGACTCAGCGGTCTCCCGCCTTATGTCGGATCTCCCGTGATTTGCTGGCCCTTGCGGCCAGGCTTTCTTGACCTTGTGGCCGGTCTTTGTCACATGCTGTGTGACTTTATGTTGCTTTTTCTTGATAGGCAGCGTTGCCTTTGTTTTGGACCCTGGGATCATGACGTAATACCCAGATGGTCTGGGCGGGTTCTCCACCATGTTTGCCTTGGTCAGCACAGCTGTTAAGCTGGTTCTACCTACTTTGAAGTCCTCTTTGAGCTTGGCTCCAGAGGAGGCCCCCTTGCCGGGGTTAAGACTTACCCTATGTGGGGTATTTGATGGCTGTTGTGTAGCTGCCTTCCTACAAGGACGGCTTGGAACGCTCCTGTGGAGTATTCCTAACAGAAGATCTTCTGTGGATCACTCTGCCTTCTCTTTTTCTGTATGCGACCCACAGGTTGACGTCGCTCTATTGCACTTTCAATTAAGATTGAGGTCTACGGTTGTCTGTAGTACTTAGAAGCATCGGTATAGGTTCCTTACAGTGTGGCTTCTGCCTCGCCTGCATTTCACAGGGATGTTTTTCAGCATCGCTGTGCTCCATTGTCCATGTTGGCTTCTCTTCTTTTCGCCTGCCACTGTCCCTTGGGGCCCTAGTTCAGGCACAGTTCTTTCATGGCTAATGCCCTGCCATTGGTTGGCGCCAGGGCAAAGCCGCTGTGCGGCACGCTTCTTTAGTGTTTGCGCGTACTGGGAGTAAACCCTGGTATGATTCGCTATCATAGGGTGCTTGCTTTCTATCTTCCGCTTCTGAGGTGCTGGTTCTTCAATCCCCTGTTCGGGATGGGTAAAAGTTCCTCGTACTTTAGCCCTGTCTGGACTTGTTCTTGAAGGTGGCGTCTTCGCCATGTTTGTCTATGCTTTACATTGCCTTGTGCCCTCCATTTCTGGGCACTTCCCCCAACATGAGTTTTTCCTCTTTCCCTGCTGCTTTCCGCACAGGTGTTTTCAACACTATTTCTTTGGGTTCCTGCTCGAACACCTTCAAGGGTAGTGTTCTCTTCAGGATACTCGCTTCTTGGGTCCCTGGGCCATTAGGTTGGTCCTGACTGTTTCCACTATCGTGTCTGGCTCCTTTCCTCATCTGTCTAGGGGGGGAACTTGGCTCCTCCTGGAGCAGGTGGCTGATGTCGCTTACGGGTCTGGACATTGTCCTGTCCAATTCTACTTCCACATGACTGTTGGTACTTTTCGTGAACCGTAGTCTTGTATTATGTAACACATCATTTTTACGTGTAATCTTCTTAATCTATATCTGCTCTGTGCTCTTAACACAGCAGAGCCGCGAAGGCAACGTCCCTTCCTGCGGTGTCTGTTGTCTTCGCCCCGGTCTGATACTACGAGCTCTTGTGTGGTTGTCCAGCTTGCCAGATACCCCTTTTTACCAGTTGCCTACCTGCTAATGCATCCTTCACATCTGGGCTGCTCACGCTACCCTACAGGGTTTTTTTCATATACTTCGTGTGGTTCTAGCGTCCACACGGTATGCTTGTGTGTTCCTGTCTTCCATATGACTATCATTCTTACTGTAGTCCTGCCTTGGGTGCTTCTACTTGTTGCAGTCGGCCCTCTTGCAAGTCTTGTGAAAGAGCGACTGTGTATGGCAGTGTCTTGTGTTACTGGTACTACTGGCACTTTCTGGCCATGGGACGTTTTCCTGCCAATGCTGCCCCACGTATTTTGGCTGGTGCAGGTTCGGCAGTGCTTTTTTCCACTGCTGTGCATACTGGACCGGTATGCACGGACTGTCATACCAGTTAGTCATCTCTCTGGGTTTTACTTACGGTCGACAATTCGGATCCTGCTGATCCTCCGGACCCCAGGCTCGGTTCCTCTTTACAAAGCCATAAACTCTCACTTCTGCACCGACATTTCTAGCTTATGCTTTCTTTCTCTCAACCTGGTATACATACGGGGTTTTTGTGCTGTTCTTTGACGGCTTGTGGTGCCTTTGCCTCCCATTGATTTCCGCTCTTTTCAGAGCTTCGTGGTCTGGTGTGGCTACGCTGGCTTTGCTGTCCCCACCGTGTTTCGCCACCTTGCTGACTGATAAGTTCTCTCAGGAACTTGGTGGGGTTCAGTCGCAGGCCCGCCTCCTCTATGGGTATGGCTTCAGTATCTATTGTAAGTTAAGGAATCTGCGGCTAGATGTCTCTATCAGATGGATGAGTTACTTACCTTCGGTAACGATGTATCTGGTAGAGACACAGTCTAGCCGCAGATTCCTTAACGCCCGCCCGTCCTCCCTGTTCTGCGAGGACTTTTTCAGGTTGGGCTTCCTGCATTCGCCTCCCTCCAGGTGGCTTTCTTTCTGCGGGGTGACATCTTTCACTCCACTCCTACACAATGCTTCATTCTGTTTTGATTGCTCTACTCGGCCCATTCTCGTGATTGGGCGGTTTGCTCATGTCATGTGTCCTTTTACATCCCTATGCCCTGGGTTGTCCATTGTGGGATCTACAAATGTCTTTCAATATACAGTGCCTGGCACTGTCATTTATGGTGCTGTTTTTCACCTTTCAATTTTTTTCATCTTCTTCGCACACTGTTCCCATATTCACAGTTTTTAGTGGTGGCTCCGTGTTGTGGCGCGGAAAAGTTTCTCCGAAAACTGACGTCAGCGCGCCGGGAGGGGCATATATGGCTCCTCTGACGTCACATCCATGACGTCTGGGGATATTCTATGTTAAGGAATCTGCAGCTAGACTGTGTACCAGATACATCGTTACCGAAGGTAAGTAACTCGTCCGATTTGATTAGAGAATTGATCAAGCAAAGGAAGTAAGGGCTGATGCACAACCTTTAACAGTAAAGCATTGCTGAGCAAAAGGAAAAAAAATGAGAAGACTTACGACTCGTATTTGTTCAGAGGAGCAATCTTTTCCTAGCACCAGGTGACAAATGTGGACCAACTGCAGGAGCAGATGGACTTAATGGAATGGGTAGTGAACAGTCAGGAAGACATCTATCATGTCAGACAGAAGATCAAAACATCTCAGCTGGTTTCACTCGATTTCCATGCACGGAGGTATAGATTGTGGAGCTTTGTATGTAATATTCTACCCGCTTTGGAAAAAGCAGATCTTCCTGAAGGGGACGCTGAAGAAGAGGGCAGATGCTGAGTGTTCAGGGGGCAGTTAGGAATAACAGTTTCTTGGTGCAAATCAGGGCCAACCAAAATCAGCTGCAATGAGTCCCCTGACTTTCTTCAGGATTGTATGATGAACAGCTGAGACAGCAATGCATATAGGATGTTAAAATCCCATCAAATACCGATCGTGTCCCCTCGAAACCCTCACAGAGGAAATGCCAGAGCTCAAAAGGCAGGACCTAAAGTGTTTTTTGCATCTAGCGACAAGATCTAAGAAGGACGCTCCTTTTCGGTTGAAAATACCCTGTGCTGCTTTGCATGGTGACACCACATGATTGCTCTTATCACACTTATTGATCTCGGCTGCCCTGAAAGTGAGTGATCCTACTAGGTGACTCGCTGTCCCAGAGAGCTTGCGAAAGTCCAGCCACCACCACATCCTAATACCTTTCAGACAGTAGGCACAAGGCCTCGCTCCACCTAACTTGCTGCAGGCCACAAAGGTTGATGTGTGTGATGGCACTGCTCCACAGACCATCAAAGCCTCCTCCTGATCTTCATGATGTCTAGGTAATTGCCCTATTTTAAAGTGTATGCACCAGTTGTTATCAATTCCTCCGGAGGAGTAATGGAGAGCATCAGATTGGCTCCCAGCATTCATCACTTTTACACCTTGGGCCATCTTTTCATAAATCGGAATGCCCATTAAATCTCCACACTGCTAAATATGGTATTGCAGTATTTATTTGGCACTTACTACCCTGGGTGGTGTGTGATTACTTGCCCAAATCGGTGCCTTACTGCAGCATATAGTATGTTTGGTTGGAAGTGTTGACATAGTATTGAACCTTTGCGGGGGAATTGCTTTCATGTTTGACCAAAGGTATGCAGTTAATGGGTTAACGGAATGCAATGCATTGCAGCATGGCGAGTGAGAGGGAAAGAAGAGTAGTTTATTTTTTGAGACCTGCTTGAAGCTCCCTTTGTGGTATCTGTAGTTTTATGGGAGGTGCCGGCCAGGTTTGTGTATTGGTTGCTACATTGTCAACCATGATGCAATCCTGGGAGTCTGGACAGGTATTAAGAGGAGGTAAGAGTATACAAGATGTGCATGGATGGACTGATATCTAGTTCTTGGATGTGATAATTATGAAGGGGATGTACATGAAAGGCTGAATACAATAGCTAGTGGGAACTGCAGTGCAGGTCTGTTAGAGATTTGTTGACCAGTTATGTATGCAGCTCTTTCTAGCATTTCTGCTTTATAGTCTGCCTGTCTAGTTGATTTGTGGTTGTAAGTTGCAGTGGTCTCGGATTAAACACTGGCTCATAGAGATGTTCTGAGGTAATTTTAGCTCATATCGATCTATGCTAAAAAGGGATGCGTATTTATCGTGTAGCTTGTTGAGCCCACCACAAGTGAAGATTCCATTGAATGAGGTAGTGAGTGTTACAGAGCCTCGGGGGAACTATGATTAAAGATACTAGGTGACTCATTCTAAAAACGCTCAAGACTGGGACAGAAACTCTTACTTAAATCATTAGGACACTATCCAAATAACCTGGACTCTCTTCTACTACTTTAAGAACACTCATGCCAGCCATTTTCAGGATGGCTTAGATAAAGGGAATCCTCTGAGAATGTCAAAGATGGCGTTTATTGATGGAAAACACCAGACTAGGGAGTAACAAAGAAGGTCCGACACTAGCGAAGATGAACCCCCTTCAACAGCCAGTAGGAATGGGAATACATGATTCCCTGACTTGTGAAGATGGGCACCCACCAGCAACCCACCAGCAACATAACCTTCATAAAGACCTGAGGGGCCAAGGTCAGGCTGAAAGGCATGACTGTGAATTTGTAGTGGGTCCTAACTCTCTATAAAGTGGAGATGCTTTCTTTGGGCATGTAGGGTCTGGCATGGAAAAATCTCTTGTTTATCTAGTGACCCCCATAAAAGTTTTAGGATCCATAGTCTGAGCTGGTGTGTTTTTTTTTTTTTTTACTACTTCTCTTGTAAAGTTCAAAACTCCAGAGCCAAAGATCCGCCTTACACTGTTTTTATTGTGGGCGAGGAAGTGCCTAAAATAGCAACCTTTTCTCCTTGCTGCCTCTGGTAAGATTGTCACTCCCTTAGCATGCAATATCATTACTTCTTGGGGCAGATTAGCAGCATGATACAGACAGGTTTGAGCACAAATTGAAGGAATGTGTAGCGGGTGCACAAAAAGGGAAGGGCATAACCTTGAAGAATTTGAGGGACACACTGGTCTGACATAATAGTGCCAAATAGATAGATGGGGCTGGAGACAGCGCCTACTGAACCAATGTTACTGATGATGGGGAAACTAAAGGCCTTTTGGATGCAGCAGGAGGCAAGGAGGGAGGAGTAGGAGGATGGCTGCTGTTGCTACTGTTCTTGAGGACCTCTTCCCTTACCAATACCTCTGCTCTTGTAACCTTGAGACACTCATTTGGCTGAATAGGTTAAATGGGTTTGCTCAAATTATACACTTAGCCCCTTGAATATGCTTGGAACGTCCAGTACTAATGGTGGAATTGACTGGCTGGGGAAATACACACACAAGAATGAGCTATAAGCGTTCCAGTGCAGAATCTGGCTTTTTTCCTCAAACAATTAAGTCCATCCAAAGGCATATTCATTAGTGAGGCTTGGCAGTTTCCTGAAAAACCCAGTCTCATGCATCCAAGCATAACGTCTAATGGCAACACTGGGGCCCATACACCTGGCAACACAGTTGATGGTAGCTAGACTAGACCATATAATATAATTTGCAGCATCTTAGTCATCCAGTACTGTCTGTGCAAAGTTCAGACTCCTTAGACTAAATCTTACTCTCCATATTACAGAGGGCATTGGTGTAGCCATCGAAGAGACTAATTTAATTCAAGAACTGAAGTGCTAGGCTGACTAGTGAAAATACTCTTTTGCCCATAGAGCTTCATTATCTGCATGTACGCCTGGACCGATTTTAATACTCATGTCTAATTCTGCGTTTAATACATCACATTCTGAGTTTAATACACCACACGATTACCTCAGGCGTGTGGTGTCAGACCACGATGCGCACTTGATAGACGTGCATGGCGCACCAGACTTCCCCTGACACCCACCTGGCGTCTACATAGGGACTGCTTGGAGGATGCAATATTCCGTGACACTCTGGACTCCCACATTCGCTGCTCCTTTACCGAAAACCATGCCTCAACCTCTTCGAGAGCAACTGAGTGGGACGCCGTCATGGTGGTCACCAGAGGTATTTGTATACAAGAGGTAACGTTTCACGCAGAACTTTAGACTGTGAGATCGAGGAGGCTGAGCGGCTCCTCCCCAAATTGGAGAGGGAGTCTGGCTCTCAGACTGCCACTGGCTAAGGCCAAGACCCAGCATGTCGATCTATTGGAGCGACTGAAATGCTTCCAGCGTAACGCCTGCACAGCCAAAATGCACAGCGAGGGGGTACAAATCAGGGTGCCTGCTTGCATGGCTGAAATGCCAGGACGCCCACTTCTCCCCAATTCTGGAATTAACATCCCCTGCCGGAAATCCCTATACTGGCAACGCGACATCTTGGCCGCACCCCCCCCCTGGCTGGAGACCCAGTGGGCATGTTCTTGTTGGGACTTAATCTCCCTCGCATTTTTGAAGGTGCCCGCAAAGGCCTGGATGCCCAAATCGCAGATGTGGAGCATGCCATCCGTGACTTGACCAAAAATTAAACCCCAGGCCTAGATCTACTGGTGGAACATTATAGCGCTTTAGCCTCAAGGCTTGCCCCTTGCTTATCGAGGCCCTGCACACAGGAGAACTGCCTCCATCCCTCCGCATATCCATCCTAGTATCTATCCTAAAACCTGGAATGAACCCTGCCAATTTGTCCTCCTATCGACCCATTGCGACTCTGTGCACACTATAAGATCCTTGCCAAGATACTCACAGATCAATTCTCAGATTCTTCCTGTACTCAGATTCTTCCTGTACCTATCCATTCAGAACGAAACAGCTTTGTCCCTGGCCGCAATACCTCTCATAACATCAGATGCCTTTTACATCCAGGATTGAGCCCCCCCAAACATTAGCCCCATGCTGCTTGCCTCATCCTGGACCTCGAAAAAGCTTTCCACATGCTCCAGTGGGTCTATCTCTTCCAAGAGCTGATCCGCATGGGTGTGGGCCAACGTCTTCTAAAACTTACAAAGCTACTCTAAAAACCCACTAAACCTGTGTGCGATTGAGTCTTTCTTTCACGGCCATTTCCAGTTGGATGGGTAACAAGACAAGGATGCCCATTGTCCCCATTCTCCTTGCAATGGCGTCCTTCGCTATCTGCCTTCGCGAGGAGGGATGATCCTGGGGTATCCCCCTGGATGATGGGACGCATACTTTGTCTCACTATGCAGATGATCTCCTTCTGTACCTCCGGGACTTTCATTCTAGCCTGGCGACCATAACTCATGCTGACCTTTTCAGCAGTAACTTGAGAAATGCCCTTTCCTCAAAACCGAGAGTACACTTCTGGAGACATCTACCACTGGCTTTATCTGTTGATGATGGTCATCCTCTCTCAACTTCTGTATTTCACCCACCTGCCGTCTGTTCCTCCTCGTTCCTTCTTTCAAGAACGTGATACTCTTCTCATTTGAAGTATCACTGGATCGCACTGTCAAAGCTGTCGATCACCAATGGCAGTCTAGGCGCCGCCTCCTTTGAGGTGTATTACTTGGCAACTACAGACGCTGTCTGGTTGGCCAGCGGGACGAAACCTGAGCGAGACATGCTAAGGGGCGGGCCCCCCTCAAACCAACCTTTATCATCAATTTCTTGCTCCCTGGCAGAACACCCCTGCCCCCATACCCCTTCAGCGACGAGTAGCTCGGAAATGTATGACTAAATCCACTCCTTCGTGCGGCATGTTCCTCATACACCCCAGTGCAGGGTCTACCACACTTTTTTGGCACTTACTCTGCGGCAGCTCTTTTCTACACTTGCACAAACCCTCTGTTTACACAGGGGGCGACCAATTTAGAGACGTTCACCTACTCACCTTTGACCGGCTCCTTACGAAACATGAAATGCTGGCCAGCCAATTTATCACTTGTAGACAGCTCCGCAATATGTACCAGACCTTGAGGTCCACTCTGGATGAGTAACACCGGGTCCATGCAGTCCTTCAAACATTGCTTCTCATGGGTGAGGGACGACACCTGACTACATGATTTTACACAGCAGTTCAGGAGCACACTGGGTCCCTACTGACAGCGCTTTGAGGCAAATGGGAAGACTATTTTGGTAGGGTACTACACAATGGATAATGGGAGAAGGCCTTCGCCTTCCCACAGAAGGTTTCTCACAACACAAGATTTAAAAATATCCAATTTTTTATCCTCCATCCGGTCTATTTAGCCCCCAATCAATTTATCCACTACTTCCCAAATGTGCACCTGTGTTGCCCCCGCTGCCACTCGGCCACTGCAGACCTGTGCCACATGCTGTGGTCTTGCTCAGCCCTTTCTCCATACTGGTCTTTGATACACAAGGCACTGCGGGAAATTGTAGAATTACCGGACATCTATACTTGGGAAGCCTGTGCTCTGGACATCTTTAAACTTTGGAAAAGCCACAAAGTTAGGACACGCTTCGCTAGTGTGACCCTTCTACTGGCAAAAAGAACCCTGACCATGCACTGGAGGGCATAAACAGCGGTGGTGGCATGGCACGAGATATTGAATAAGTGGGGGAAGGCTGAAGGAGAGGCCCTTCTCTATGAAGAGGCCCTTCTCTATGAAGAGGCCCTTCTCTATGAAGAGGCCCTTCTCTATGAAGAGGCCCTTCTCTATGAAGAGGCCCTTCTCTATGAAGAGGCCCTTCTCTATGAAGAGGCCCTTCTCTATGAAGAGGCCCTTCTCTATGAAGAGGCCCTTCTCTATGAAGAGGCCCGTCATCTGCTCAAAAACCCCTTATCCACAGGCTGGGACAGACTCCTTGAACAGTTCAGGCAACTCACCCAAGCCGCTAGATCAACACCATGACTGCATTGGGGACTTGAACACTCTGCTTTTATCCCAGTACCCATGACCGGACCAGAGCCCGACCATCTCATCAGCCCCTCTGGACCTCATATTCACATGAGTTTGGAGGCGTACTCCCCACGCCATCCTCCAATACACGCAAGCTATGGTTACTCACACTTCGCGCTGTTGCCCGAGAGCACCTCACATATATCCATAGTGGCCCAGGAGGCAGGAACTCAGTTGGCTTTGTCCTCCCCTCCTCCCCCCCCCCCCCCCCCTCCAGCGTGCCTTGTCCTCTACCTTAACAAGGGTCCAGCCTCAACTTTGCCCCTTGTTTATCAATTCAAGTGACGTTCTCATAGATAGAGGGGCACTCCTGGTTATACATGTTGGAAATGAGCAGATGCTCCACTGGTACAGTTCAATTGCACCTGGCTACACATGACTGCGACCATGTGCATGAGACTTGGGGAAGAAGTGTGGCGCAGCGGGCAAGGCGGCTGACTCTGGAACCCGGGGACTCATGGTTCAATCGCCGGCTACAGATCAGCCCAGCACCATGTGACTCTGGGCAACAGCTCGCTTAATGTTCCCGATGGCTCCCAGCACCTTGACACCCTCGGGTAATAGTTTGCGCTTTACAAATACTAGACATTTACTATGTCCTGTAAATGACTAAATGGAGACCAAAGAAACGTCTTGTTGATGGCCCCTACGTGGGTTACTAATACACTGCAACCTTATGTTCTGGATTTGTAAAACCAATAAATGGTTTTAAAAAATGAGTTGTCTTAGTAATTCACATGGCCGCTTGGGCCACTGTTTCTGGTGACTGCCTCCTGTTTCATGTGCGTAGACATTCACAAAGTAGTCAAAGACCCATAAACATGCTTTTCAATCCAGAAACCGCAAAGTAGCATAAAGCACGATCTCATTGGGCTTAGTAGAAAAGATACTTAGCCTTTGCTATTAGGCGTGCACATACAAAGGAAACATTTGCAGACCTCCCTAACATGCTCCAATAAGCACAGGCCACTTGAAAATGGATCAAGACAGAAGCTGACTGGAATGAGGACAGCCTTTGTGGTTTGAGTGATGCGGCAATAGTAGTAAAGAGGTCGTGCCCTGGCATATTCCAACCCATCAAAAACACAAGATAGGAGAGACAGGGGATTAAGCTTTCTCGGACTCCCTCACTAGTACTTAGTCTCACACGACAGAGAAACAATCAAACATAAATAACTGTGCTGGACGCTACACGTGGGAAAATCAACAGATGTCTTAGTACTGCCCTCACACACTTGGTAGTGTCATGCTTCATCATTGGGCCGCATCATACACCCAGGTGCAGACCAACACCTTGGATGGAGCGCAATTTTTTAGTATATACGATGAAGAGAAGTACCTGAATACCCCATTTTGTTGATTTTAATCCTGCCAGAGTTTGACAAGAATAAAATTTGTGGGTTTACCTCGAGACAGTTTTATATCTATTTATGCACTTCTCTTGGTCCCTTCTTCCAGGAGAAAATGTGTTTACCTGTTTGGTTTAGAGTTACACTTTTGTGCTTGATTTGTGTCTGTCTTCTTTACTATACTTTACCCTCACCACTTCTCTTCATCGTATATACTAAAAAATTGCGCTCCATCCAAGGTGTTGGTCTGCACCTGGGTGTATGATGTGGCCCAATGATGAAGCATGACACTACCAAGTGTGTGAGGGCAGTACTAAGACATCTGTTTATTTTCCCATGTGTAGTGTCCAGCACAGTTATTTATGTTTCTGATTGTTTCTCTGTCGTGTGAGACTATATATTCCAACCCCTCACATCTAAATAATTGGCTATATGTGGTCTCTGACCTGCTGCTCTAGTTTAAGAAAGTAATTGGTCCTGTGTTCAAAGGATTCAAGACGCCACACGCAATATTTCAGGGCATCTTTACTATGTAAATTCTCCAGTGAACTCGGACATGAGAAATGCATGCCTTATTAAAAGAAAGTTTTAAAGTAACAGCCTTCAAGATTAGAAGTTGGAGAATGCGTGGCCTGGGTCTTAGGAGAATCCTCCATCTTGTTTAGAAGATGACTGACTTGTTCTTACAAGAGATATAAATGTTACCAGTTACTACTCAAAAATGTTTTTTTAACCAGTAAATAACACTTAAAATACAACTGTAACTTGAAAAAAGGATATGTATTGTTAAAGTGCAATGCCATACAATTGAGACTAGTTACCAAATTGGAGGGTTTTGACTAGAGCTTAATAGTTGATGGCAAACATACACAGTTTTTTTTTTTGAACAAACGAGATCTTTATTGGTATCGTTGGTCATACAGCTCAACCATGGCAAACATACAAAGTTGATAGTGAAATACTAGTTTATTTAATGACTAAGAAGGTATTGAAAACATCTAAATCCACAGCAGTCATTCACAGCTGATGCTGAACAGAGATGGTCCATCATTGCTTGTGTTGCTCCTATTCTCACCTTTCAAACGATGGCTGCATGTATTTTTGACCATCTGAAAATAAAATTTAATATGCAGGTTGGGTGTGTTAAAGTCCTGTACACCTTTTATACAAAGGGGACAGTCTGATTAATGCCCTATCGTATCTGCATCCCTTTGTGCTTGGGCAAATGGAGGCCCCTAGGTTTTTAGTTCAGTTTAAATTGACAGACTTTAGCCCTTAACCCCTTAACTGCTGGGTCTTCCCCGTGCTGAGCCCTTTTTTGGATATTTGGGGTAGTTTGCAAATAGTCCTCTAACTTTTTGACCACATGAGGCATCCGCTCCAAATTTGCGTCCTTTTATTCCAACATCATGGGGATTCTAAAGGTACCCAGAGTGTGTGGATTCCCCTGGAGGGGACACAGAAATTAGCCAAAATACAGGTACATTTTGTTTTTGGGGGGGAAAATGGGGAAAAAAGGGCTACAGATGAAAGCGTCTGTTTTTTAACCCCGCAAATGGTGTCAAAAAAGGGGTTGTGGTGCTGGAATCACCATCTTCCCAGCTTTAAGGGACAAGCAGACTTTAACAAATGTTGGTTTTGACAACAGTTTTGGCATTTTTCTGTAACAGCCTATTTTTGTGATTATTATTATTTTTGTGCTTTCAAACTCTTTCCAGTTAATGGTAGAAATGGGTATGAAAGCAATAATGGATCCTGGAAAGCTATAAATTAAAAAAAAAAAATTGACCAAATTCTGTATTTATCAAGGGGTCATTTGTGTAGATCCTTCAAGGTTTCTTTATAGAAACTAACCGTTTAATATAGGAAAAATTTGAAAAGAAGTTGAAAAAAGACATTTGTGTCAAAGTTTTCACCTATAACTTCTAATTATGACAGCTGTTTGATAGCAATATATTGTTGCATCCGTTGGACCTTTCTGGTTGTGGGGGATATATAGGACTTGTAGGTTTGCCAAGAACCCGATGAACCCAGAGCCAATCTGAGCAGCGTCTTACAATGGTTTTTTATTATGTACCGGGTATATAGTAATTATTCTGGGAGAATGAATGAAAGTAAATTTATATAGGGCATGGCTACCCTGAAGCCTCCCAGCGCTGTAGGACGGACGAGGCAGGTCAGCTAGGTCGATTAGAGCGATGTCTTAAAAATGTATACACCTATGTATTTTTGAAATGGGAACAAAATATAGAGTTTGGAAACAGATATTTGCATATTTCCGAAATTGGGAGTACCCATACTAGCATGAGAATTATAGGTCATTTTTCAAAATGACTTTTTTTTTTTTTTACACAGTCTTTAATTTGGAAGGCAGAAATGCATCAAAAGTCAATAGGTAATAACAGTTGCTCTACAATTCTATATTGTCCTAAGTCTCCCGATAAAAATGTTACCTCACTTGTGTGGGTAGGCCTAGTGCCAGCGACAGGAAACTGCTCAAAACGCAATGTGGACACGCTTTATTTTTATAGTGAAAACTGACCCTTTTTTTGTTAAGTGCCCAGCTGTAGAATTTGAACCCTAGCTCTGCCGGCACCTAGGGAAACCTATCAAACTTATACATTTTTGTAAACTAGACACCCAGGGGAATCCAGGATGGGGTGACTTGGCTGACTCTCACCAGGTTCTGTTACCCAGAATCCCCTGCAAACCTAAAACTTAGTTAAAAATAGCACATTTTCATCACATTTCTGTGGTGGATAGTTCTGGAATCTGCGTGGATCCACAAAATTCCACTCACCCCGCGTTCCCCAAAGTCTTCAGAGAAAAGTGGTACCTCACTTGTGTGGGAGGCCAAAGTACCCGCGACAGGCAAGGGCCCAAAACTTATTGAGGGGACATCAAAATTGCCCATCACAAAACAACCTGGTTTTGCAAGGGGGGGTGGTCACCTGGGTTTTTGGCCCCTTGCTTGGTGGCCAGCTAGGGAAGCCTACCAAACCCACACATTTCTGAAAACTAGACACCTGGGGGATTCCAGGGAAGTATGGCTTGCGTGGATCCCCTAAAGTTTTCCTGCCCAGAATCCCATGCAAACCTCAAATTTAGCTGAAAAAAATCACTTTTACCACACATTTTTGTGTGGGAAAGTTGTGGGATCACTGGGCTGACACAAATTTCCTACCACCCAGCGTTCCCCCAGGTCTCACAATACAAATGGTGCCTCACTCGTGTGGGAGGCCCAAGTACCCGCGACAGGCAAGGGCCCAAAACATTTTGTGATAGGCAATTTTGATGTCGCCTTATTCGTTTTGGGCCATTGCCTGTCGCGGGTACTTGGGCCTCCCACACGAGTGAGGCACCATTTTTATCAGGAGACTCCAGAACCAGATTTAGGGCCTGGGCAGCATTTATCCAATGATCAGCCAACTCTGCTAGTGCCTCAAACTATCCTTTTCAAACACTATCCTACGTAGAAGGCAGATAGGTGGTTGGTTTCATAGTGTAGGTGGGTGTGTGCGTGTGCAAAGTGTTTAACAGTTAATGACGAAGTCACCTTACCTTCCCTTTGTGAAATCCGTACTCTCGCCAAAAAGACTAAGAGAGAAAAAAGGCACAGTATTCCTTTACCTTGCCACATAACCATCATCGCAGCCTTTTAGCGCTGGTGGCAGCCAGTGCGACTATCATTTTGGCACCAAGATGCCTACGGGTGAACGTGTGCTTTACAATTGTACACTGACCTCCTTTGACTCACTCACTACCATCCTTGCAAACATGCCCCTCATCTCTCCATAGCCCCTCTCTCGCATACATTTCATCTGTTTCAAAGTGTTTCTTCCACATGGCTTTACTAATCCACTTACCTATCCACATAATACAGATCTGTTCTTTCCAGCATGCCCTTTATGGTGTCAAAGGTGCCACTAGACAAAAGTCCGACCTCTCCATCTAGCAGGAATTTTTTTTTTTTACTCAGCAGCAGTTCCACACTTTTACTGCCTTTCATGTAACTTCAAAGAGACTCAATATAGTTCTTTCAGTCTCATATTTTCAGCACTGGGAAATATCGCTCTGTGTGCGTGTGTGTGGGTGGGCGTGTGTGTGGGTGGGCGTGTGTGTGGGTGGGTAGGTGTGTGGGTGGGTAGGTGTGTGGGTGGGTGGGTAGGTGTGTGCTTTTCCCACAGAGGTTTGGAAGGTGATCTATAAGCTAAACTGAGAGCATATTTTCTGTAAATTCACATTATCTTTCTTAGTCATGTGAGAATGAAGTCTGACATTCTCAGTAAAACATGTACATCCAACAAGGGCAAAGACTGTCAGTTGCTTCCTTTGTGTTCTACTGCATCTTGCTAGAGTGTTCTAAAGAACAACTAGAGCGCTAACAGTCCTACTTATGACAAACTTATTGCACACCTGAAGCCATCTTGATTGGAATAAAGTGGTAACTCTTAAAACATTTAATTTAAAAAGGAACAACATGGGGTGGGGGGGTTCATTTTGCCATAGAAAGTATGATTAGTGCTGCAGAAAGAAAAATCAGGGCACATTTTGAGTGACTTCTCAAATCCTCTTCTATTTCATTAAAAAATTCTGACATGCAGACTGAAACATGCACTTTCAATACCAGTAGCAGACTTCCCTGGTGAGCAGTAGCTTCATTACAGTGATCTAATGAGCAACTAGAGTGCTAACATTCTGAATTTATGACAAATGTGGGACACATCTGAATACCTTCTTGATGGAACCAAAGTAAACAAGCATTGAAAATGCAATAGATCTCGCCCTCGTTGAAGTTAAAGCAATTCTGTAATTAGGTGGCTTTTTAGATTTGCTTTTTAGTGTTTTTCAAACTTACATGTATATAATATGCATGCATATATGTATGCATTTATATTTGTATTTATAGAGATATGCAGATTGTATATATGTGTCATATATCTATATATCTATATATATCCAAATCGAAGGTTGCCAAACAGTGAAGACACCACACAGCGGGGAGTTCAACGCCTTTAATGAATGGCTGTAGCGCAACAGGGTAACAGTCTCACCCCCAGATCTATAAGCAGCCCCACACGTTTCAAGCACTACGATGCTCTTGTTCACGGGCAAATGGCAAAGAAAGATGGCAGGCAGTCAATCAGGAACAGCTGATAAGCACACAACTAGTCCCGCCTCCGTGGGCGCATGCATGCAAGGCATGCTGGTACTGTGAGTTCCTATTGTTCTTACCACAGTGGGTGCCTGTCCATCGTTCACAATAGTCCAACATAAATACCCCAGTGGGTTGAAGGGAGCTGAAAAAACACCGCTGAGCCTTGATCCAAAGTCCATTCACACGGCTCTCCCAGCTTCACTGAGTTCGTGGATACGAACCCAGGATCTGCATGAAAACAGCAGGGCGTCCTCGCGACCAGGCCAGCCGCATTTAATCCAAATCGATCAAGGCTCAGCGGTGTTTTTTCAGCTCCCTTCAACCCAGTGGGGTATTAATGTGATGTGATCAAGGGCGGGATCGCCCGAAACGCGTAATGGCGGAATTGGCTAAATAAAATTCAGCACAAGAATTACTGGGTCTGCGCTCGTTTGTTTCTACCAAAAAGAAAGTGAAGGCGAGTTGCTGCATTAGCATTTAAAAAAACCTTAAATTCACAGAAAAAATAGGTTTCAGGGGTGTTCTAGTTAGCTGACCATTTCACTCGTACAAAACCATAGAAATTCCTCCGTTATAGTTAGTTCTGCTAACTATAACTCGTGCCCGCAATGCACTGCTGATGTCACATATTGTATCATTCATGAAATGGTCAGTGACATCACTGATGACATCAGCTAACTAGAACACCCCTATGGTTTTTTTCTGTGAATATATATATATATATATATATATATATCTCCGCTGTCAAATAACAGAAGGACCAGCGCTCGCGTTAGCTTCCATCCCAGTTAGGATTTATTCGTGCAAAAAATCAAAACAGACGCGTTTCAGCCGTAGCTTTCGTCAGTGTAAACAATTAATTCCCAATGTCAGCGCGCTCATTACTTGGTGCAGGCAGCAGCGGGTAGAATCCTTACCCGATATTTAAATTCAGAATCTCAAAGGATGCCGCACTCCAGAGACAGAGACCGGTTTCAGAGTTGGTTTATTTTCAACACCACTACCACCAGTCGTGGTGAAAATAAAGCAACTCTGAAACCAATCTCTGGAGTGCGGCATCCTTTGTGGTTCTTAATATATATGTGACCAAGAGCTGGATAGCTCGAAACGCGTCTTTGTGCCCGTGAATAAAGGATATTTTTGAAGAACTGAATTGGTGTGGCTCGCAGTCTCTACATTGGAATACTTTTCTGTTTGAGATATATAGATATATATATATATATTTATAATTTATTAGGAAATCGGACTTAGTTTGAGGCCCACTGGAGGGCTCCAAAAACATTGAAAGGTAAAAACAAAGTAAAAAATTAAAGCTAATGTACGGATCCCAACCATGGCTATTAAACACTACAACTCCCACTATGCCATTCACTGGGGAGTGCATACATAAAGCGTAAATTGAAGTTGAGTGTCTTTCCGTCCTTTGCCGATCTTTGCTCTATGAGGGAATGTGTATGTATATATATATATATATATATATATATATATATATCTATATATCTCCCCTCCAGGTATAGGCACTGATGTAATTTATTTAAAGAGCTGCAATCTGACGCATTTCGGACAGGAATGTCCTTGCTCACAGCCAGATACGGCCCGCCTTGTTATTAAATTTGCTGTGTGCACAACACGTGATGAACTGACATAGACAAAATATTGTACATATATCAATTGTGAACGACACCGGTCAGTCTGTGTCTAAACATCGATAAAACATGAAATCGTGTTTAAATGCTTGCTGGGTCAAGTGTAAATATTGCAAATAGAATATAAAAAACATGAGCTTGAATATAAATACCGGGTAATCACGTCACAACATTGTTTGAATCTATAATAAAGTCACGTAGAGGAAAGCGATTGCCGAAATAATTTACTGCATAAATGCTAGTAAGTAATATGTGCAAACAACACAAATCTCTGTAAACATAGACCTCTGTGCAAATACCGCATTATGTAAACATTGACTCGTGTGCAAACGTTGCAATCAGTATAAAGAGATCATATTTCAAATTCATTCACTATATAAATGATGGATGATGCTTGAGTGCAAATACCGCAAGTGGTTTGTAAACTAAGACCCATGTGCAAACAGAATTTTTGTATGGCTAATATCCTATATTACCGAATATATTATTCTGATGTCATGGTGTATTTTCTTAATATAATATTGGATATAAAGTGACATGACCGGAATCAAATATTCCACATAATGAATATTAATACATAAAGTGCTAGTGCTAAATCGAATAAAATCCACATAGATAAAATAAGAATAAAATGTGTGTTTAAAAACAATCATGCTGCAAGGAGGCCTGACTGCTCTAGATAAAACACTAGAATCTGCCTTCAAACCGAAGTCCAAATTCTGACTACAGTATAGTGCTACTTCTATCTATTATAGAAAATGATATAGGTCTTCCGTATTATTCAAACCATTTGGGAATTTGCTGTCCAATTCAAGTATCATTTTGGATTCCATCCTTCTCAACATTTTGTCCCTATCACCGCCTCTACGAGGTTTGGGAATTGCTGTTATAACAAAATATTTCAAACTTTGTAAATCATTACTGTGTTCTTGTTTGAAATGTCTGGCTACGAGCCATCGTTATACACAGTGGCTTGTAAATGTGGGAGGATTCTGACATGCACCTGTAACTTGGTGCTGCCCACATAACGCAAGCCACAGGTGCATGTCAGGACATAGACTGCATACTCGGTCCTGCAAGCCCTGCAGCTGGAACATTAAACTAACCCCTACCGGGGTTGTAACCATATTGTACCTTTTTCTAATTCCGGACTACTCTTGGCAATTTGGGTTGTCATCGAAGGCCTGGGAGCTATAACCCAGTCAGTGAGAAGTATCGGCCAACTGCGTGTAATAATGGCTCTAATTTTCCTTTCCTGTTTATTGAAAGTTGTCACAAATCTGGGAACAGTTATCTTTCTCATCAATAACATTGTTGTCAACATCAGTAACTGTTAATAGGTAAGCCCTAGGTTTAGTATTCATTTTGTTACTGCCTGTTTCAGGATGGATTCATTTTAACCCCTCTGTTTGAATCTAATATGCGCCTGATCCGTGCACCTGACCAGATCATCCTCGGTACTACAGATGCACTTTAGACTTAATAGTTCACCATATGGGGTGTTGTTTATCACATGTCTGGGGTGAGCACTGCTGGCATGCAGAGTGGAATTGCCAGCAGTGCTTTTCCTGTGCAAGGTAGTTCCAATTTCTCCCTCACGTAATAAAAATTCTAACATCTAAGAAAGCTACGCTTTTCTTACTTCTGAGATGTAAATTTCAAATTCACGTGGTTGATGTCTATTTCATTGATGAAATCGATTTGCTCTTTGTTCGTCCCCTCTCCATACGATATAAACATCAATGTACCTCATCCATTTTAAAACATGATTAGTAAACAGTGTTGTAAGTGCGCGTCAGAACCTGCTCCTCCCACCAGCCCACGTGCAAGCACGCGTAGCTGGGGGAGAAGCAGGCTCCCATCGCAACACCCCTTTTCTGCAAAAAAATGTCATTGCCAAACAGAAAATAGTTATTTAAACACCAAGATACCAACTCTACGATCATTTTGTTATGGCTAAAGCACTTCGACGGTTTAGTACTCAAAAAATGCTCTAGTGCTGTTAAACCAGTCTAATGTTCTATGCTGGTATAAAGGGATTCGATATCCAAGGTAATGAATATCGAATCCGTAGACCATGGGACGTTTTTTTTTCTTTCTTCAATCTCCCGTGTCCTTGATGTATGTTCGAAGTCTCTTCACTAAATCCTGTAAAAAAAAAAAAAAAAGTCGATAAACTGAGTTATGTTTTCTCCCATACTCTGGATGGCAGATATTATTGGCCTCCCAGGGACTGGCCCTGTCTTTTTATGCAACTTGGGAATAAGGTATAATCGGGGCAATACAGGATGCTCAACATGCAGAGAGAGGAATTCCAAAGTAGAGATCATGCCCTCTCTTTTCCATTTGAAAAATACTTTTTTTTAGGCTTCCTCTTGCCGCATTGTATTGTTTTAGTGTTGATTTTTCATAGCACGATGTATCGCTTAAATGTCTGTGCCTCCGCAATATAGTCTTTTTGTGGTCGAATCACAATATTTCCACCTTTGTCAGACGTAGTAACCACTATTTGATGGTTGCTACTGAGTTTCTTTATTAATTCTGCGTATTGATTTTCCTGTTTGCTCTTGTATCTTTTACGATGTTTGATTTGGTGGTGCAATTTTTTTAGGTCCTCTACTATTAAATCCTGAAAGATATCAATTGCATCCTTTGGCATATTAGGTAGAGAGCTTGATTTGGGCTTAAATGGACTCATGTTGGCTCCTATTTGAGTGACAGCTGCTTCCAATAGTCTTTGTTGTGTCGATCCTCTCTCTTGTGTGGTTTGCTCATCATTTATGTTGGTATGACTGAGTTCGTTCCTGGTTAGCTAGGTGGGAGCACCTGATGCTAAAAGATCAGTATTGGATTGATATGCTGAACTGAGTTCCTGATATTTAAATCCTGCCTTCATACTGAAACCTTCTTAGCTTAAGTTTACGGATGTAACAGGAAACCTCAATTTGTGTGCGGGTATGGTTAGTAGATTCGAAAAACGTTATTCGGTTATAAAACATTGATGACCATAAAAGTACATGAGACATATTAGACACAGTTCAGACAATTTAAAAACAAATGAGGTAAATATAAATTTTTAAAAGTACATAGGCTCAATAATCATTAAAACGTTATCTATTTCCTTAAATGAAAAACATTTCTAAGAAATACAGAGACCGATACTGCCGTGAATATATCTTCAAGTTTCCGAATTATCAGAAATGCAGGGCGGCATTGTCTAAAATTCATATACTTTAAAATTGGCTTAATCCACCTTTCCCTTGGTATTGAATAATATTTACAAAAGAATAAAATATGAATATCCGATTGGGTGGATATATTGTCACAAAGGCATTTACTGATTCCGGCTGTCCAATCATTATTGACAGGGAAACTCACTGTCCTAAAAAGAAACCCCAGTCTAAAACGTATCAGCAAAAACCTTTCATGTTCCGTCAACCGCAGGGGTAAATAGGGTTGAATAGCCTGCGTAGTTAAGGTCAGTTGATGGGACATCACTGTTTTTTTTAATTGACTCGGTGTGATCTCTTAAATTCACAAAGTGCATGATACATAACCTTTTCAATTCCTTTCTCGAAATCTTCACCATAGACTCGGGATCATCATAAAATTCGGGATGATTAATATAGCCACAAACGTTTAATATAACTCAGCCATTTCATTCGATGAGCACCCTCCAATTTTAAAGCGTCCCTCAGTGTGAGACGATTCAAATGGCGCTCGTTTGTAATCCATACCCTGTGCCACAAAAGAACCGGCTGGATTCTAATAATGTCCTCAATGTATAACATACCAAGTTCAGCGTGGATGTTATAGGTGGATGTGCTCACTGGCGTAGTTAGGAGAAACCTCAGAAAGCTATTCTCTGTCAACTGTAAACTAGGTACATTTGAAATGCCCCAAATTCCCGCGCCATAAGTTGCTACTGCCACAACTAGATTTGTAAATGCGCAATAGCTCATTGACTGGTTTCTTACCAATCTTTTTACTAAAAAGTTTGAGGGCCATTATGGACTTGGCGAACAACATATTTCTCCCCTTGACTGCAAAATTCCACTGGCCTGTGCAGTCAAACAGAATTCCTAAATAAGGGAAGGTAAAGACGTAATCTAATGGTTTAGAATCTATGAACATGACTTTTTTCCTCTGGTTTTTTTTTGGTGCCACAATTCATAGCAAAGGTTTTAGTGCAATTCACCTTCAGATCCAAACCGGTCATGAAGGTAGAAAAGGAAGTGATCATGGTTTGCATTGCAACGGGGGTCCTTGCCATCAAAACGGCATCATCGGCATAAATTAGTGCCGGAATATGACTTTTTGATGCCGTGGGCATATCTACACAATCCCTCAGCAGAATATCTTCTAACTCATTAATGTAAATTAAAAATGGAAACGGGGCAAGGACACAACCTTGTCTTACTCCCCTCGCAATGTGCACTCTCCATTTAAACCATAACTGATTGTTGCCCTAGCCCCATTATACAGATCCCTTAAGAAACAAATATTATCCTCTACTCCCAATCGTGTTAAAATTAACCATAATTTACTGTGATTAACACAGTCAAAGGCGGAAGTTAAGTCCACAAAGGTTAAAAATAATCTCCCACCCTTAGCCTTGGTATACTTTTCCAATAAAATAAATAGGTTGAGACCTTGATCTACTGTCTCTACCCCGCCTCTAAAACCATATTGCAGGTCACTAATGATCTTTGCTCATCTGCCCATGACTGCAGCCTATCTAGGATGACCCTACCCACAATTTTAACAGTTGAATCGAGTAGGGATATAGGGCGATAGCACTTACAGCTTGCCCTGTCACCCTTTTTAAAAATAGGTACTATTGATTCGTACCAAGTATTAGGAAGGCCAAGCATACAAGCAGCATTCAGGAATCTAGTTAGTAGAGGAGCCCATAATAAGTTATTTTTCAAAACATCTACTGGTATACCATCTGGGCCCGGTGCCTTGCCCCCCTGGCTCGAACTGATGGCCTTCAACACCTCACTCAATGTAAAAGAGAGGTTCAAGCTCTTAAAATTTGTAGATGCTTTGGGCATATCCTGCTTAGTCAGTTCCCACAAAGGGTCAGCAGGACTATAAAGGGACTCAAAATAGCTCACCCATTCATCCTCAGCAATTGCAATCTCAACCCGCGCCTTAGTATCGTCCTTAAAGTATGGTGCGTTAACTGCCCTCCAAAAAGCTGTCATATCGCTCCGCTCAGAAGCTCCTAATAAATCCTCCCATGCTTCCTTCTTTATTTTAGCCCTCCTATTCTTAATTGCCAATTTATAAGATTTCCGAAGCTCCCTGATCGGTTTCTTGTCTTTAACATGCCCATTCAATGCCAGTTTAAGTTTAGAGTGTGCCTTAGTACACTCTTGATCAAACCATCCCTTCTTATTACTATTATTGTGTTTTTTCGAACTGACCCACAAACTTTCCTTAATACATGTTATAATAATACTAAAATTATTAAATACTTCGGGGTCCTTGGACGCCATGTCAAGGCAAGTATTAAAACATGTATTGCAGGCCTTAATTAAATTACAAAGAAAGTCGGCAGGTACAATTTTAGACCACTTTAGGGCATATCCATTCTGTCTAGAGATAGTAATATCTCTTGATTGCAACCTGGGAATGATATCGGAGATGGCACGAGGGTCAATAATTTCCACCCTAATGGGGAAATGGTCACTGAGGGATATTTCTAATACATTATATTTTCCAACACTTCCCCTAAAACACAAGGAAATCAAGACAGTCAATTACAGAAGAGAGTCCCCTGCCACAAAAGGTAGCAGAGAATGGAACCTCTGGTTGACATAATGTATTTGCAAACTCTAAATCGTTCACAAAGAGGATCTCATTCAAGGTGTCACCATTTCCATTGTGTTCAAAGTGTGTAGAAATGGACTCCCTATCCACGGTCAAGCCACAATTTCCTTTACCTGCTCTATTACAAATTGCACAGTTAAAATCACCCCCCCATATGGCAACAAACTCCTTTCCTTCGTTAGAGTATAGAGTTAATTTCGGAAGTTAGCTTTTTAAATACTAGGGCTAAGTCAGCCAAGGGAACATTATTGTATAAGTTAATAACCAAGATGCAAAGATTTTTGTTCGTGTGTAGACCGACGATATGGTAATAGGTGGTATAAAAAAACCTCAATACTTTTACATATAAAACAATTAGAAACATATGTGCAGGGCCCACCCTTGGCTCTGCCATGTAATCAACCTATTGCCAGTGTCAAAACTGTACTAAAACCATTCAAGTGAAACACATCTTTCGCCCACGTTTCTTGTAGGCATATGACATCGTGACCATCAATTAAATTGAGCCAGAGCGGATTATCCAACTTGGCCCCAAGTCCAGCAATATTCCAAAAAGTGATAGTCCAATTTCCCTTACTCCTATCACGTGTGGCATGTCTTGAGTTGATGATCTTAGCTATGTTATTATCTATTTTTCCCTTTCTCTCATGTTGGGCCTCCATTTGTACAACGTCCGACCTTTCAATAAGTTTAAGTTCATTATCGGCCGGGGTCTGTACTACTCAATCTTAAAAAAAAAAAACCTTTCCCCGACTGTCCTTTACTAAAGCGGGGTTGGTATTTACTACGCAAATATCAAATACTTGTTCCCGTGCTGGTCAGTCCCCCCCCCCCCCAAGCCTGATAAAGAATCAAATCGGTTATGGGTTGAAACATTAAATAGATTCCCTATCTGTCGGTAATAATGGGGGTTATACGGCATGAGGCCACCATACATCGTGGGCGCCCTATAAACATTATATTGGTTTCCAGTATATGGGTGCCTTTCTTCATATCGTTTTTTTGTGTGGTCTCTGACTAGCAGCAACAACGAAAGGGGCCGGTGGATAGAAATAACTTGAGTCCAAAGAAAAAATTCCACTAAATGTTTCATGAATTGGAAATCCACTAATAAATTGCACAACTCTTGGGTCTCTAAAATTTACAGTAATACAGTCACCACTAATTTCTTTAACTGTAGGTCCCAGCCAATTCACTCTACGGACGTTAATGATTTCCCCACACAGGTCAGGTCTAAGGTCTATTTTTTCCTAGCCAATGCATGACCTTATTCTTTAGTTCATGCGGTGTTTCATCCCTGTTGTTTTTCCACTCCGGAACCCCTGCGAGTACAATTAAATAAGGATAGGAATCCGGGGGGAGATCAACTCTTTCTTTGTCCTTTACTTTTAGTATCTACTATTTTATCTGATTCGAATGCCATATTATCTGGGCCTTGGTTGTACATGTTTTAAGACTGTCTGTTTTAGTTTCTTTACTGGTCTTTCCGTTCAGCTTGTGATTCTTAACTTCCAACTTTCCACCTTCTTGGTGTGGCGGGTTATTACTACCTTGACCCGTTTTGACACTCGCTGATGACTTTTGTATATTTTTGGGTGATGCAAATGAGTTATTTATTATAGGTTTTGAATACCCCAATTTTTTTCAACAGAGCTGAATTATCTCGCATAATTTTCTCCAAGGTTTCTAGCTGTATGCCTATCCTTCTTATACGTTCCAGCAATGGGAAAATTAAGGACCTAACTAAATGCTCAGTTATCCAATGAGCATACGGTGTTTCTACCATTTGTAGGCGGGCTTTTCGTTATGTCAACAATGGGACTTATGTGTGTTAAATCTGTACTTTCTACATGTGTTGAGTTTTTATTCCTATACGTGACCCCCTTATCTTGGCGCATAGGTAGGGCACTTTTACTCTTCTTATTACGCGCGCCTTTATGCTGCTTTCCACCACGTTTACATTTTAAATTGGGGGCGTTGCCCTCTGCTGAGTCTGAGTGGATACGATCTAATAGTGACTCACTACTAGTTGGCAGGAGGCTTTGCCGCCGGCCCGATTCCACGATTGGGTAGGCCATAAAGGAATCTAAACTTGCATCAATGCCACTTATGTCAAGTACGGTTGAAAGTTCATGTTGCTGACATGATATTTGGGCATTCTGGGTCAATATTGATTCAGGAGATGGTACAGTGGCAATTTTCCCCAGTGATGATTTCCTCATAAACACAGGATCAAGAGATAATCGCCGTTCAGTTAATGCTATCTTTCTCTCCAAATCAGTGGCTGCCTCTGTAAAGAAAGCATCTATAGTACCAACTAATCCAGCTCCAGCACCCGTAAAGTGCGGTTTGGTTTTCAATGCCATAGTTGAGATGCCTCTCATGTACCAAAATCCAATAGGTAAATATACAATCACTAACAAATTTAAAATATACAAATGGCAAAATCACATATATGGACAAAGCCTAAGAGTCTTACTGCAAAATAAGAACGAACAGGGGGAGGCCCAGTCCAGTCTCCACCGGTCTCTGACTGGCTCAGACGGGCCCGCCCTTGGCCCGGGCTTCGCCCCGCACGCCCGCCGACGCGGGGATCGCGAGGTTTATTTAAGGTCCGGTGCGGGAGGGAGGGGCCGCTGGTGGTCACTCTGCCCCTAAGCCTCCTGGAGCCTGTAGTCTTCCGGCAACTCGTGGCAATTACACAAACACCCCCTTGAAAGTCTTCTCTTGCGTCACTCATGGGACAGAATGACAGACCGAGGCTTAATAGTTGTTTTTCAGCCTCAGATAAAGTAACTGTAGATAGATTTATAATAGTGTTGTCATCAATTATTACTTTTTTCGCCAGAACTGCTTTTTTATTTGTTGTAGTAGTTTCCGCTTTTTGTGGCGCTCGCGCCGTCCTGCATTATTTCTTGCTTTTTTCTTTTGCGAATTCCTTGGCCTTAGTGTCTGGCGACGGTCGAACACTAAAAAATCAATCTCTTCTCCCAAGATCTAAAACCATGGACTTATCCACTGCCCCTGTTCTGTTGATGTTACCATCATCTGATGATATGCTGTTTGTCATTGAATCAGTATCACTGATGCCTGAAACTGCGTGGAGGGCGCGTTTGACATAGATCCTGCGCCTGCTGTTATACTGGATGACTTCTCGTTTAATTTGGATCTCTTTGCATTTTCATATTTACGAGCAAAAGTGTATATATGTCCTTGCTAGTAGTCTTCCTTGTCGCGAGTGAACTTATACACGTTGCGGGCCTTGATTTTCTCTTCCTGTTTGGTAATGCGTTCTTGAATTTCCTTTCTTGATTGTTATAAAATCATTGGGCTCAAACTTCGCAAGTTGCTAGTTTATTTTATCAATTTCAGTGATCAGGGCAAGTCTGTCCATTTCAGCATATTTCACCAGTATTTCAGCTAGGTTCATAGAGGCCTCCAGATTGCTGTGACCCCATTCTTTTAACATTTCTGTATTGGGGCTCTCGTAACTTGGGGCTAATAAAATACGTAGCCCCCTCGGAACCCGACCCTCCTCCATGTATTTAGATAGAGATTTGTGCTCCCACCTTTTTGTCACAATATATATATAGTTATAGTTGGGACCTATTTTCCATAGGAAATACGCAACATTCTATTCCCAATAACTTTGGCGCCGGTCGAATCTTCGTGAAATTTTCAAAACTGGTGCGGCGCTCCGGTCCGCTCCTATCCTGAAAGTCTCGGGGGTGATTCGTCAAGTGGGGGCAGAGGGGAAAAAAGGGGGTCCCAAAACGTGTTTTCCCCATGCAATTTTCCATAGGAACCTTTAGTCGCAGCTACAGCCCGAACTGCTGAACGGAATTACACCAAATTTGGCAAAAAGGTAGCCCTTGGTTCAGAGTCGTGCCTTTTAAATGGTGTAAATCCGTTCAGTAGTTGCTGAGAAAATCAAAAGTAAAATCGTATATAGGGCAGCGGATCTTCCCGAGCACGAGCTGTATGCTAATTGGCTGTCAACACTCCTAACCAGGAAGTGTTGGCAGTCATCTTGTGCCTCGGTAGGACCGAGGCACAAGAAAGCAGAGAAAAACCGCGCAAAATGCAAAAAGGGGGCAGGGTAGAAACACCCTGACCCCCTAGGCCTTCTTAGGGGGTCCCACAAAGACCCCCAGGTCTCTCCCCCCCCCCCCCCCCATGTTTTTTTTTTCTTCTAATCGACCAAATCTGCTCAGGGTGCGTGGATCCTGCCCATTTATAAACAAAAAAAAACGAAGTGCGGTCTACCGCGCTTTGTTGTTACTCCACAGGGGGCCAAGTCCCGGGGGCAATATGCATAATGTAATGGGGGTGCCCCCCAGCCCCGGGGACCGCCACCCCCGGGGGCTTTATAAAATTATTGGGGGGGGGGGGGGGGCTCTCAGCCCCCGGGGACCGCCACTCCCTGGGGCTACAGAATCAAGTGGGTGGGGGGGGGGGCTCAAAGGCCCCCCCCGGGACCACCACCCCCGGGGCGTTATTTACATTTGCCGGGGACTCACGCCCCCACCCCCGCAGCCCCGGGGACCGTCACGTCCCGGGGCTTGTTTTAAAAACAAACTACCCGTGTGGGGGGTGGGCTTGACCCCCCCACCCCCCCACCCCCCCCACACGCCCCAGGGACCGCCAACTCCTCGGGGCACTAAGTATTTAAAATAGGGGCTTTGAATTAAGTCACGCGGGGAGCCGGCGAGACCGTGCGGGGAGTTGTAAGTTGGGAAATTAATTCCCTTTCAATACTGAGGGTCCCTGAGGGCCAACTAGTCCACCTGGTATCTCCAGTATGCGCCAGGGAACTGCGTTGCAGACAGGTGTTCAGAGACCACGCCCCTTTTTACACCTCTCTGCAACGCAGCTCTGTGGCGCTTACTGGAGGTACCTAGTGGGCTAGTTTGACCCTAGGGACCCTTAGGATTCAAGGGGACTTGATTTCTAAACGTAAAGGGCCACAGGGCGTGTTTACACAGTGGTGAAGGGAGGGGACGGGGCCTGAGGTGATGTGTGGAAACACGCCCTGTGGCGTGTTTTAAGTTGGGCAATTAATTCGCCTTCAATCCTGAGGGCCCCTGGGGGCCAACTAGCCCACCAGGTGCCTCCACTATGTGACACTGCATTGCGGAGAGGTGGTGCAGGCCGTACCCCTTTATCCACCTCTCTGCAACGGCACTTACTGGAGGTACCTAGTGAGCTACTTGGACCCTAGGGACACTCAGGATTCAAGGGCACTTAATCTCCAAAATTAAAACGGCCACAGGGCGTGTTTGCACACGTCAGCTTAGCCACCCGCCCCCCCCTCCCTTCACCAGTGTGCAAACGCGACTTTTAAGAGGTAGTTTTAAACCCCACTGCCCTATTATCTACTAGGGGCTTATAGTGGTCATTCTAATCACAGGGGTGCCCCAACTCATAGTGTTCCCTAGTGTATGTAGGTGTTTTAACTGTATTCTAAGTGTCTTTTAGCATAGCACTGGCTCTAGGACGCACTCCCCTTGCACTCCTCTAGTGATCCATTCAGTACCATGTATTAATCCATTCACTGCACCAAAACCCAACCACTTATAAATTCACCCAGGCTCTCCTTGCAGTACTCTAATCATTCAGTCAGTACCCAAGTACTCATGCACTGAGCCAGGCCTTAGCACATGGACTGCTTCAAACGCCTATCCACTATGCATGCAGTCCTCTAACCACCTACACACTTGTTTCCCCAGTCAGTATCCATACACGTCCAGCAAACACCCTGTCACTCCCCTTGCACTCCTCTAGTGACCAATTCAGCACCATGTACTAATCCATTCACTGCGCCAAAACCCAACCACTTATAAATTCACCCAGGCACTCTCCTTGCAGTACTCTAATCATTGTCAGTACCCAAGTACTGATCCCGTGACCTGACAAAACTAAATTTTAGTTTCAATATTTTAAAAAACATTTTTATTTCCATTTATATTAAAAATATATAATGTAATTTAAAAAATAAAATATGTAAAAATAAAGTTAAACTGTAGAAAATCAGTATCTAAAAAAATACATATAACTATTACATTTAAAAATTATGTTTTAAAAAATCTTTGAAATTCACTGAAAAAACCATAGGTTTCAGGGCTGTTATAGGTAGCTGGACATTTCACTCTTACAAAACCATTGAAATTCCTCCGTTATAGTTAGTTCTGCTAACTAGAACTCGCGCGCCCGCAATCCACTGCTGATGTCACATATTACATCATTCATGACATGGTCAGTGACATCACTGATATCTCAAATGACATCTCTGATGACATCATCCACGTGACAATCAGATACACCTCATCATACACAAGTATAACCTTTCATCACTCACTGTAAAATACAGAGTACCATATTTGAATCCATTGACGCACAATACAAGTTTCTAAAAACCCACTCAGTGATTCCTAGATTTACACACACATCTAATCACTTGCGTATAGATTCACTCATACATGCTGTCAATGATCAATAGAACACTATCAAATATACTTGTACACCAATATCGACATTACACACCAGCACACATCCTATTCACTTATGCAGTCATCCTACTCACTTATGCAAACAATGGATCATACTTACATTTAGTCAGCTACACACTTATACAAACACCACTTCAGTTATTCATATAGATAGTAACTCATACTTAGTGTTATAAAATCACTATTACAAGTATAGTTATCCATACAGTCACTCATACAATAACTGAGACTTATGTATATACTTATTTATATACAACTGTCAGATACACTGCCTTGCATTTTTCTAGTTTGTTGGACATGTACCATTGAGAGAGATATTTGCTCATCACGACACCCATAAAGATATTCACTCACCCAAACAACTGTTATAACATGCAGTCTTAACCTCATATACCTACTGAATCAACTACTCACACATCTTTGGGCAGTCACACACCCCCCACAGAACCACACATTCACTCTCCCATACAAATACTCAGTTAACTAATCAATAAATAATATAGATTTTCACGTAGCTAGTAACCAACTGGTGTAGCAGTTTACACAACAACTGACAGTGATACAGATATTTACAGTTTAGTCACTATCCAATATATTTAGTGAGACACTATAAATTAGTCAAGTAAAGTCAATCACACTGCTACTAAATCCTCCAGCCAGATATTTATATATCCACTCATTCTTCAATGCAGATTTCTGTATATATAATGCATATTTAAATAACGAACCAAACCACATTCACTAGATGTCATCAGTGATGTCACTGACCATGTCATGAATGATGTAATATGTGACATCAGCAGTGGATTGCGGGCGCGGTAGTTATAGTTAGCAGAACTAACTATAACGGAGGAATTTCAGTGGTTTTGTACGAGTGAAATGTCCAGCTAACTATAACACCCCTGAAACCTATGTTTCAGGGGTGTTATATAAATAACATAGAATTTATATTCTCCTGCTTTGCCTCATACTCCTTTCAAACAGGAACATACGAATGCGGAGCAAAGTTCTGATGCAATAAGTTTTATTTCATGCCCTGCACCGCCGCCATATATATGTATATCCAAGCTCCGTTTCCTTGTTTCCCCCGCGAGTGCTGTTTTTTCTTTTTGGGAAACAAGGAAATGGAGCCTGGATAAATATTGCAGGGTCACCCCCGCGTTGGTAAAGCACCCGTCCACAAGTGCACCGTTCACTGGGCATCAAAGAGCGTATATATGTGTTTATATGTGTGTGTGTATATGTATATGTATATATATATATATATATATATATATATATCTCTGTAAAAGGTACCAAGGGCATTGGGACCAGGGAAGGGCTGCAGCACCTCTTTTGCCACCGTTAGACGACCTGTACCTTAACCACACACACTGCCATTAGAGGCTGTGTGTTTTGGTGCAGTGAAGAGTCGACATGGCACACATCCCTGTATGCCATGCCTGCAACTTGCTGCCTGAGGCCTAGGTAAGCTACCCCTCTAGAAGGGTGCACTAGCCCTCAAGTGAGGGTACAGTGGCCTGAGCCCTGTATCCCTACAGTGTCCATGTCCATTCTTAGACATTGTAAGTGTAGTAAAGCCATAAAGAGTATATGGTCTGGGAGTTGGTCATTATGAACTCCACAGCTCAAATATGGCTTTACTAAAAACTCGCAAACTTCTTAGCACATTAAACCCTTCCTGATACTAGTGTGGGATTTAATGTAAAAAGCACTCAGAGGGCATCTTAGAGATGCACCCTGAAACGCCCAGCCCTGGTGTGGTTCCTGAATGGCTGCCTGCCATTTGCCACCACCAGACAGGTATCTGGATCCCTGGGTAGAAAGCCTCTGCTCTCTTGGTCCCGTAAAAATCCCTGGGCAGAGGTGTCATGCCTCCTCCCCCAGGATTGGCTGGGTCCACGAAGGAGAAGCTTCAAAGGCCTGCCGCCTTTGGGAACTGTCCCTGCCTTTTTTCTGCCCCCAGAAACTTGCTCCCACCGGCTCTGCCCAATGCTTAGTGAGGCAGAATCTGCAAGAAAACCAAGCTAGGAAGAGAGGTGCTTCCACCTATGCTAACCCCACCCCCTCAGGTGAGGGAGACTAGGTGAAGCACACATCTCAGTCCCCTCCATCTTGGAGTTGAGGACACTCAGCCAGTTAGGGAGATTCATGCCCCCTCCCACTGGTGGGTGGCATAATTGGGGGTCTACCCACCCCAAGGAAGTGATCCATTAGCCCTGATCTGCATACCCCTATAACACCTGAACCTTCCCTCCTCAAATTCAAGGAAGAAAGAAGGGCAGAATAGCTATGCTGACCCAGGAAGAAGTGGACACCAACTGCTTTGGCCCCAGCCCTACCTGCCTGTTGCTACTCCGACATGCCTACAACGAAGAAACTGGCATGTCCAGCAGCCCTCCGAGCCTGGAGGACCTGCCCTGCGCTCACCTTACTCAGTCTGCTGTGAGCACTGAATTTGCTTAAGTCAAAGGCTCTGGAACCCGGACCGCGATGATCCTGCATCACTCTGCAACCTGTAACCGACATTGAAAAAGATTAGCCTGAAATTTGCAGGTCTGCTGGCTGACCCTATCCCCTAAGGAGAAGTGTGCTCCTGTGACACTGCAGCTCTGCCTCCAGACTCTGTGCTAAAGAATCAAAGTCTGCCCAGGTGCTCTACCCTATTCAGGTCGAACATCCTTCAGCACAACCGCCATCCTCTTGAGCTGAATACAATGCTGCTCTTTGCTTTAAAACTCTGAAGTAATTGTCCATGTGGCAGGAGAGAAAGCTGATGGCGATTAGAAAGCTGATAAACTCCACCCCAATATAACACTCTTACTAGCCTATATTTACACCACCAAAATGCGATTAATCTGAACACTTCACTAAATGGGCTTATCTATTACTCTTCATTTACCACTGCAGTACGAAAAGCCGGCAAAGCCTTGAAATTGACCGTTCGCTGTGCATAGGCAGAGGCTAACCTATTTACAGATTTTGCGAATTTCCTCTTAAGTGGTGGAGCATCTTAGTCCAGTTAATGAGGTTCTTTTAAATCATTGATGGCAGCAAGGTAAGGAATCCTATTCAAGCTTGGTGGGCCACAGGCAGCTAACCAAACACCATACCATTGCTCTAGATGGCCCAAAATTGGTCTGATCACCTTTACCCTGAAAGTATGGTAGTCTAAATGCCTTCCTCAGAGACAAATGAATGGCTTTCCTACAACACCTCTAGTTGGTTGATGAAGCTTGACCCCACAAACCAAATAGTCTTAATTTCCAGTAATTACACCCTTCTTATTGTAAAAGCAGCCTGCCTCTCAGGCCAGTATATATTCATCCCCTGTGGCAGTTGGCAAACTAAGTGATCCGCTTAGCAGACTACATAGATTAGATTTACATACCTGGTCAGTGATGGTTTGGATAAGCCCAGGCAGATCCTGAAGTGTGGCCGGAATTATGCAATCCATGTGCTTGGCCGGATGTATGACGTTACAACGCATGCTTTTACACCGCATGCCGTTACAACGCATTTTTTACACCGCAAGATCTGTTACAACGCAAGCCTTTACAACGCATGCTTTTACAACGACGTACACTAGATGGAGTGCTGACATTAGAAATGTATAATTTACTATTCTAACTCCAGTCCACGTTGCAGTAGGGAAGGTGTTTGGATAGTAAAACTACACTATTTCTAATGTTAGCACGCCATCTAGTGCATTTCGTTGTAATGGCATGCGTTGTAATGGCATGCGTTGTAACAGATTTCGCGTTGTTACAGTTTCGTTGTAATGGTAGTGCGGTGTAAAAGTTGCGTTGAAAACGTTGTATACCGCTTGGCCCCTGGGTACTGCCTTCATGCTATGCTGACCGACCTGGGTGTGTTCCAATGGCTTTCAATAAATGTCTGTCACACTCGTGAACATGCCCTTCGATTTATGAGTGACTTCTGGGAGAAAGCTCCTACCTGAAGCACTTTAGGCCTAGCTCACTGGGCCTAAAGGTATCCACAGAATGACAACTCCATCAATTGTATAGAAAGTTTCAAGGCTACCCCAGGGCAGTCCAGTCCCAGCAGAGGCAACCATCTGAACCGGTCGAGACACATCACCTATACTGGTCCTTTTGGGGCACGGGCAAATGTAAAGGACGCCAGCAGTAGATATCTAGTCCCTACCATCCCTACACTACTATGCTGTTTTAAAACCTCTGACTCACCTGCTCCCTCAAAACATTGTCTTACAGTTGGGATGGAGATCTCATTTATTTCCAACCAAACTTGGAGGTGACCTTGGGAGATTGATGGTCATCCAGCTTATCTAAAGGACCCCGACCTACTCTTCCTTACCTTCCCTTCAGACTTTCCTCCCTCTCACAGAATGTGACTTCTGGCACACCCAGAACTTGAAGGAAGCCTTTGCACAGCCATAGAGGTGGTGCTGCCGGAAGAAAGGGACCCAAGGTTCTACTCCTATATTACTTTGTCCCCAGGAAGGACCAGTACTGGATCTTCACTTTTTGAAGTTGTACCTTCTACAGCAAAAGTTAAAGATGCTTTCTCTGAGCCAAGGTCAGCTGGCTCTGAGCACAGGCAATCGGTTGGCATGCATGGATCTCCAGGATGCCTGTTTCCATGCTGTAATCCTTCACATCCCAGACTTTACCTTAGGTTCACAGAAGTATACCAGCAAAGTCACTCCGGGGATCTTTACAAAATGGTGGTAGTTTCAGTGGCTTTACTGCGACTGAGTAGTGCATATACTTTGGCCCTTGGTTACTGAAAGGACAATTTTTGTCAAAGACTTTCAGCAAATGACGAAATTCCTCTGTGACTTGAGTTTTACCATTAACGTTCAAAAGTCTCATCTCTCTGCAAGAGGTTAATCTTCATAGGGGTGGTACTGGATACAATATGATTGAAGGCCTTTCCGCCTCAGAGGATCTTGGCTATTTGGGAGATGATTCTCAGGTTTCTGATTGTGTTCCTGGTTTTCCCAGTCTGACGTCTGCGTGACCATTTAACCTGGGTCATCTTGTGGTCCCAAGCTCTAAAGGGTGTATAAGCTTGCTTCAGTAGTGCCGGAGGACACTGCTCCAGCATCAGGGGACTCGCGCTTCAGGTGTATGTCTTCCAATCTGTTCATCTAGATCAGCACTCGTGTAAATCTCCTTCCAATCTTTTGTTGAGTTGGTCCTTCAGTAAGCCACAATGTTCACAGATGCGTTCTTGCTGGGATGGTGTTACCCTGGGCAACATATTGGCCCAAGGCCTATGGTCATGATCGAGTTGTGCATCCGCATAAATGTGCTGAATATGTGGCTGGTCGCTTTGCCATTAAGGTATTACACCCATCCAGTGCATGGCATAGTATTCATATTGTGTTGGGCAATACCACAACTGACCATTATATTACCAGAGAGGGTGATGTATGGTTGTGGACACTATTGTAGGGTGATTCGGTCTGTAGCATTGGTTGCAAAGACCCTATTTTTCTGGTGGTTTCCCATCTCGCCATCTTTATTGTGAGGGCAGATGCTCTGTCACATGTAACTAGGGATCCCGAGTGGGAGCTACAGCCAAAATGATGGGAGATGACCTTCTCTAGCTTAGGCTTTCCAGAAGTAAATCTTTTCACCACAAAGTGTCCTCAGTTTTGTATCTTACAGTCCCCGCAGGGATGCCTTCAAATTCAGCTGCTCTCGCGGTTTCTATAAATGTTTCAACCATTTTTGCTTTTGTCATGTGAAATGGGCAGTTTGATTTAGTACTTTGCATCTTCATTTCTCGAGATTGAGCTAAAAGGATGCACACTTATGTTTTCCCTTAGCATTTAGGCCCCTCTACCTCTCATGTATAGGGTAGCCCTTTTCTTGCAGCAGGGTCAGGTCCTTCACCTCCGTACCAGACCACTGCGGCTGTAAGCGTAGCGATTGTGTGGTGTCAACTTTAATCTTTTTCTTTGTCTAACAAACTTGCAGATGTCCTTTTGGTGGCTACTAAATTAATTTTGCTGTTTGTTGAAAAACATTTGTTCACCAGTGTGAGTCACAAGATTCAACACTTTATATTGCACATTTTTTAATGTCTCGATTTGTGCTGTCCTTTGGTCTGCATACTGTTGCTGCTGCAAGGGTGAAGATCTATTTGCCTGCCTTGTCTGTTTTCATGTCTTTCAAGATAAGTCTTCCTTGTTTACAATGCTATTAGTCACATGTTTTTTAAAAGGTTTACTTTATTTGCTTTCCTGACTCCATTTATTATTCTTCATTGAGATTTTAACTTTGTGTTACCTGTATTAATAGCATCATGATTCAAGATGATGCCGTTGACCGGTTAGACTTCTCACTCTGAAGACAGTATTGGTGACAATAACTTCAGTTTGTAGGGTTGGAGAGCTTCATGCCCTCTCATTTCACCCTTTTTTCACAGTATTTTACCCCGATACATTAAAGGCAAAAAATGTGAATTGGTAGTTGAGCTGCAATAAAAGAAATTTGAATTGTAAAAATGCATTGTAAAATAATTTCAAAGATGAGAGAAGTTTGCGAGGTTGGTGGTATAGCATTTAATTGCTTGGAGAGAAGTTAAATTAATGTTGGGGCATCCAATTTTAAGGGGAATGGAAATTAATATGGGTGGATTTTAACTTTAAAAAAAAAAAAATATTTAAATAAACACCCAGCTTAGAACATTTTCCAGTAAACATAGGATATGCTAGTACATGTTAGATCAGCTAAATTAACTGTCGGTCCCCTCAACAAGGGACTGACAGTATGCCTTGAAAAAGTCCTCTAAAAAGGTGACACATGTTGACTGTCTCGTAATTACTTAATTGCTAAATTGGATATATATGATTAAGTTTGACGGTAAATACGTTTTCAATATTACCGTTAACTTGATGCTGTTTTATGTACTTGAGAACTGTTGAAGATTTTAAGGATATGCAACAAAAAATTTGAATGTCCTTGCAATGACGATTATTTTTTGAGCTGTTACTCCATTTCCTTGATTAACCAGCGCCTCTCACATTTGCCAGGAAAGTATTTCTTTTGTAGTCTTTGAAATGAGGAATGTAAAATTTCCAAAGTTGTGGTGAAGGAAATTTCCTGTTCTATGGAGGGCATAGGCGAGGAGACGATCTCGTCATGGACCCCGCCCGCTAATACAATGTCTGGCACAGGAGGGGGAAAGGGCGGGGCACTGAAGGGGTTAAAGCCAACCAATAAACATTGCAAATAACAATTAAAGGAGTACAAATCCCATGAGTCCTTGAAAACCACAAATACATCAACATCCTGTCAATCCATATAAAATAGTCTCATAGAAAAGCACTTACTCTTTCTTTGTGTCATGGTTTATAAGGTTTTTTTGGATGGTAGTCAGCTGTTGTCTAGTGCCTGGACGGTTGGCCTTTTCTGTCATTTCCTCATAGGTCATTGCGCATCTCACCACACACAGTTTTGGATTATCTGGAAAAGTCGGGCAGTGGGCCGTTCGGTTTTGTTCTTTAAAAGTTAATTCTTCAAGACACAGCAAAAGTAACCCCTTCAGGTATAAACATCCTAGCTGATATGGCAAGTGCCTTCACACCTGAGGCTCTCTTGAATGAGTAAGGCATAGCAACATCGCCAGCTTACCTGAAATATACTTCCTGTACAGGAATTGGTCCTCTTGCCAAGACTGCCGGAGGTTTAGTACCAAATGCACATCCCAGAGAGGGGTTATATATTTTGGTTCTGAGGGGCACAGGCAGACAGACGTTTTGAGGAATGTACACACTTGTTCACACACAGGTACTCCACCACAAAGCATGTGACCCATGGAACTAGCTGATCGAGAAGCATTGGTGGTTCAAAATGCCAGGCCTTTACCAGCAGTTTCCACCTGGAAATTCTAGATGTGCACTACATCTGCTCCCACAGTACCTAGATTCCTTCACAGATACCAACGTGACCTTCTGCACCACCCTGCACTGTAGTATCTGATAGACTACTAGCCTCAGATTCCTTAACATAGAATGATCGCCAGGCGTGAGACTGGACCCGGAAAACTTTCTTGCCCAGCATCTCTGCGGGCCGGGACCACGCGACTCCGCCCGGACGTCCTCCGGGCGTGACGTCAACGAGGTCACAAGCCCCACCCCGGCACGCTGACATCAGTTTTTTTCTTTTCCGCGTGCAACGCGGATCCGGATCGTGTTCCTGGCTTGTTTCAGGCCTTCTTTTTCAGCTTTGAGCTTTTTTTCTTGAACAGTGTGCGAATGCCTTTGGGCTTCAAGACGTGCTTGTCTTGCACGTGCCAGATGTCGGCGACGGATCCTCACCCCTTCTGCATGTGGTGTTTGGAGGAGCACCACGACTCCACGGACTGTGAGGTGTCAGCAAATGAAGCCAAAGTCCCGGCGGGAGCGCCGGATGAAACTCCTTTCAGCACGCATGTTAAGCTCAGCTGCGTTGCCGCGCCCGTCCCCCGCGGAAGGCTTAAAGACCCGCAGCTTCAGTCTCCGACATTGTCCCTCTCCCAGGCCGCAAGGGGCATAGCTCACCTGTTGGTAAGTGTTGCAGTTTGTCCCAGAGGCTCTGTCCCCGGTCTTTTGGGGGCGTCGGTACTCCGCGGGTGGTGCGGCCTGCGTGACGCCACCCTATCCGCCGTTCCCCGGTGCAGGGGCGACCAGAGCCCAGATGGAGGCCTATGCAGCGGCCTTGCAGGCCTCTTTGGCTCCTCCCTCTTCTCCTTCTCTTCCTGGCACATCTGCAGATCTCTTGCCGCGTGCGGGGACTTCTGCGGCTCCGGCAGGTTCGGCTCCAGGTTCTGAAGTTGTGGTGCCATCAGTTGCGGCCCTTCGGGGTGCCCTCCTTCGGACCACGGCGACTCTGCCTCGCCGCAAACCCCCGCGGGGGTCCCTGTGGTGTCGCGGGAGGTTGCCGGGGCTTGGGGCGTGTCCTTGAGTCCCCCTCGGTCCTCTGGGCAGGGGGCAGCTTTGTCCGAGGCTGAGGTGAGGCTGTTCATGCGCCGGCGACTGCTGGCCCTGGTGGCGCTGCAGGGGCTGGCTAGAGGTCGTGTGTGTCCCCGGGCCCCCCTCGTCCCTCCACACGTGGCTGCCTCGTTGGAGGTAGAGTAGACTTTTCGGGCCGACGTTGACCTGACACCGGTGGCAGACTCTACGGCGCCAGGTCTACGTCTGATCGTTGATTAGTCTTCGGACGCCCCCTCTTCTCCAGAGGTTCGGCGGTTGTTGGTTTCATCTTCTCCGGAGATGAGTTGCCGCTTCGTGGCCTTTTCCCCAGGACTGCTCCTTGCCGTCTCCGTGCCCGCAGTCTTCGCCGGAGGCGCCTCTGGTTCCCCATTTATCGGTTCACCTTCCCGGGATTGGCCTTTCCTTCCGGTTGGGCGGGGGGACGGCTGCCTTAGCTTGCAGCCGTCGCCCACGGAGGAACTGCTTTCCCTGCCGTGGGGCACTACGGAGGAGAGTGCTGCCTTCGCTCGGGCTGTTTCCACGGCTACGGTAATCTTGCGCATGGACGATCCAGCTGCCCATTTCCCCACGGATCATCTGCTGGAGGTCCTCCATCAGGGTTCTGCATCAGGGTTCTGGTGGTTGGGAGCTGCTTCTTCCCTTCGAGGCTTCGCTCCACACTTCTCTTTTGGGGGCTTGGGGGCGTCCTGCCACGGGCGACCCGGTGCCGCAGCCACTTCTGCACTGCCACCGTCCTGCCCCGCATGATCCTGTCTCTTTCCCTCCACCCCTCTACCAGGGGCCCTCTTTTACAGACTGCCTTTTCCTCCCTGCCATCGTTGTTGTCTTCCCCCGTCACAGGAGGCCCGCTAAATAAATTCCTAGGGGGCGCAATATCTTCACCTGCTTTAGTGCGTTATTTCGGGCCCTTAACACTTTGTGTATTGGCTAGAGCCACTTCTTGCTTATGGGATTCGGCGGAGTCCCTTATGTGTTCCGCTTCTCAGGAAGGTGTCTGTGTTGATCTGTGGCACCATGTGTCGGATGGCAGGGAGCAGGCGGCGTTTATTCTTTGCTCAGCTCTGGACATTTAGGAGGTGCTTGGTCATACCATGGCTTCTTCGGTGGCACTTTGCCGCCATGCCTGGCTAAGGGATAGTGTTTTCCCTGAGAACGTTACAGAATGGCTGGTTGACCTTCCCTTTTGGCGCTCTTTTGTTCCATGCCCCTGCGGATTCGGCCATCCAGAGGTTTCTTGCGAGGCTTCCTCTTCCTCAGACCCTGAGATTAGGCCTTCTGTGTATTCTTTATTGGCGGATTGGCAAGCCGTCTGTGGTTTCTCCGCAGGTCTTTCTGTTTGTCCTCTGCTGCGGAAACTTTTTCCTAAAAGGTGTTCCCATGTTCTTGGGACGTAACATACCCTATGTAGAGTAATGGTAGCTATTACATAGCTCTATTATGTGCTGGGGAGGTGTGGTCGCCCTTTTGGGCTCATTGTTCTCCGTTGCGTCACGGTATGTCGCAGGTGGCATCTTCTTGCCGATTGTTTGACGCAGCTTGCGTTGCGCCCAGGTCCGTCCTTCTGGTTCTGTACGTCGCTAGGCCAGTCTGGCCTGCTGTTTGCGGCATGGTGTTGTGGCGGTTCTGCACTTTTGTCCGGTGTTTCGGCTTGGTCCTCTGTCTGCTGTTCTGGGGGGGACTGGCTTTCCTTGGCTTCTGTGTTCTGGTGGACAGCTTGGTCCATCTTCCCCTTTCTTTTCTGCCTGGTTCCACTTCTTTCGTGGGTCTGTGTTTTTTCTGGGCAGGCCCCTCCCTTGGGGTATGTCCTGGCCTCGGCCGGCGTTTGGATTGCCCTGGGTGCACCGTTTCGTGGTGTTGCCTGCTGCGCATTCCTGTGCAGGCCTCTTTGTTCTAACCCACCGTTGTGGCCTTTGATGTCTCCCTTGTGCCCCTGCCTTTGGTTCTGCTGGGGCTTGCGCGACGCTGCCTCTTTTCCGTCTGCGCTTTGGCGGTGGAGCCGTTCCTGCCTTGTCCGCTGTTTGTGGCTGCAGTGTGTTCAGCTTTTTCTGTCGCTGTGTGTTTTTCTTGCGGTGGGCCCCGCCTCTGGTTCTTCCTCCTCTCCCTGGGGTTTGAGGTGGTCCTTGGGGCTCTCAGGCGCTGTCTGCACCTGCAGGGTGTTGGGCAGTTCTCCCTTGGTTGGGATTAAGGATATCCTGGCCTTTCCCTTGTCCTTGTGACATGTCCCCTGCTGGGGCCCTCTCTCTCTATCTCTCCCCCCCTTCCCAGTGGGGAGGCTCTCTCGCAGGCCCTCCTCCCTTCTGGGTATGATTTGAGTATCTGTTCTACGTTAAGGAATCTGCGGCTAGTAGTCTCTATCAGATGTACAAGTTACTTCCCTTCGGTAACGATGTATCTGGTAGAAACGATTCTAGCCGCAGATTCCTTCACGACCCGCCCTGCCTCCCTGTTCTGCGAGGACCTTCTCCTTGGGTTACTGCAGTCGCCTCCCTCTGGGTGGCTTGTCTTCTGTGGGTGTCCTCTTCGTTTTCTTCTGGTCCGGCATCCCTCCAGCTGGTTTCTTTGCAGCGTGGGGGCCTACTTTTGCTCTTTCCCTATGTTTGAGTTTGATCCCCACCTTTCTTCATCGTTGGGGGTTCTTTTGCCTATCCTTTGACCTCCTACTCCTTTCGGGGGTTATGGCCCTCCTTGCTGGTGTGGTCTGCGGATCGCTTACCTGCCCTTTGTCCTCCTTCTCCTTTCAGGAGGTGGGGCCATCCTTGGCGGTTAGTCTGGGATGGATTGCTGTTGCTCCTCTGTTAGGGCTTGTGGCCTTTCCGCTTGTAGTTGTGGTTGCCGGCTCTTTCTGTCATGGCGCTTTCACATGCTTGTGCCTCCAGGATGGCTTTCGCCTTGGGTTGTGCGGTGGTTCCAGGGAGTGGTGCTTATGCCTTTCTTGTGATGGCTTTGCTGCTCTGGCATTCTGTTGCTTTACTGCCGCCTGCTGCTTTTGCTTTGACTTGCACGGTTGTTCCTCCGAGTGGTGCTCTGCTCTTTTCCTGCTCTGGCTTGCTGTTGTCACCTTCTGGTGCCTTGGTGCCACCTGGTGAAGTTTCTTACCTTTTGTTTCTCTCTATTTTTGTTTTTCTGTTTTTTTCGCACACTGTTTCCATTCTCTCAGTTTTGTTGTGATGGCTCCGCGTTGTGACGCGGATAAGTTCCCTGAAGTAAACTGATGTCAGCGCGCCGGGGTGGGGCTTATGTGACCTTGCTGACGTCATGCCCTCGGAGGACGTCGGGGCGGAGTCGCGTGGTACCGCCCCCCGACGCGCAGAGATGCTGGGCAAGAAAGCTTTCCGGGTCCAGTCTCACGCCTGGGGATAATTCTACGTTAAGGAATCTGCGGCTAGAGTCGTCTCTACCAGATACATTGTTACCGAAGGTAAGTAACGTTTAACCATGTCCTTCTGATAAGGGTCAAAGCTTGCTTTGAAAGTTGTGGGAGCTCCCTTGGACTTCGGTAATCCTCTGGAAATCCTCCATGCCATGGAGTTACCCTTCCAGAATTTTATGTATGTGACCTGTCTTGAGTCCTTCAGAATGTTTGGTAGTTGGGAAACAAAGATTGCAAAATCTGAGAAGTTCCAGATCGGTCACTAGTTTCCAACTCTATTTCAGTCTTCAGACTTGAGCTGTGAGTCTCATGATCATAAAGAACGGTGGCAACACAAACCTGAAAAATAGCCTCCAGTTTTGGTCCATCTCGTCCGCCATAGGATCTGGGTTCTAACGGGAGAAACATCAAGTTGATGATCTAGGCAAAAGTCGAAGAGTCGTGTGTCCCCCCCCCCAACTTGAGTGAGTCCCACTTCATTATCCTCTGGAAACACACTAACTTCAGCCTCCATCCACTGAAGTCCATCAAGTGCTTTGAGTTCCATTTCATTACTAGATTTATTTCTTCTTGTGAGGTATTCTGCCATGACTAAAATGTCTTTCTTATGCAGAATTGTCAACTCTTCGACTATTTCTGCAAAGGCTTTCAACCTTGTCCCGCCTTACTTCTAGGTATGCTTTGTCCATTTGTAACAGAATGGAGCATGCAGGCTAGTCCTCGGTGAGTCATTTTACCATGAAGGATCCCTCTAGTAGTTCCTGACAGTTGATGTGCATAGTTTGTTCCTGCTTTGAACATGTGGTAATATACCCAAAGTAGCCCCCTCCCAAACCAGAATGACTTGCGTAGGATTCTCTGATACAGATCCAAAAAATTAGCACCCTCTGGCATCACAAGCGGACCTTTATAATGGTCTCCTAGGCTCTCTCAAAATTAACGGCACCGTCTTGGTAATGTGTCAGAGGCTTTTAAACTTGCACAGTGGATTCTATACTCCACTACCACAATAAATACTCCATTTCAATACAGGAATCCTACATGCCACTAGTACATTCTGTAGTTTTATCATGAGAAATCACACTCTGGGTGGCATGAGGCCTTGCCTTACTTTGAATGATTCCTTGGTCTTTACATATAGGGAAGAATAAAGGACATTGAGGTTTCCTCACATAATGTGGGCAAATGGTGTAGGTAAAAATTCATGGTGGTCTTGACGGGTAGTATTTTCCTTTTGGATAAAATAGACTGATGTGGGAATCCGTAGAAGAGTTCCGCCCAATTTTGCATCTCGATCCCAGCTGTTGGGATCATATACTTTAGGATAGCTTTGAAATACTCCATGCAGGCTTATATAAATATCTCAAAAATCCAGGAGTTCGAGGCATGTGAGCTGCAGATCACACACTGAGGATAAGATCGCCATCTGGTGTTGGGCTCGGATGATTGCAGGTTGTTGTTGTCTTCGGAAGAAGCCTTTAGTCACGAGATTGGTGACTCCTCCCCTGGACAACAGTGTGCATGGGCATCCACTCCATCGTCAGATTGTTTTTTTCCGCCATTGGGTTCGGATGAACTTTTTCCGCTCCAGCAGAAAACTTCCAGCAATCGATTTAACTCTTCAATCTTCATTCCATCGACATCGAAATCAACTCGGACCGGTTCCGGAAGCGGCTGATGGACAGGACACCCTTCAAAAAATGCCCCCAGTGTGGAGCGAAGTTCCCCCACAGTGATCACCACGAGGTTTGTAACCTCTGCCTGTCGCCGGAACACAACGAATCGAACTGTCCAGCTTATGCCGCTTTCCGTTCCAAGAAGACCCTCCGGGACCGAAGAGCTCGACGCCATATTATGGCCAAACCAGCTCCAGAATCGGAGGACATCTTTGCTCAAGATGTTCCTGAAAATGACACCGAAGATCTCGATCGTGTCCGAGGCCGACGATTCCGATGACCTCATCACTCCAGGGCAGCGTGTGAGTACCACCCCCCCTGCCCCATCCAAAAAGACATTGGTCAAGACTCCGCCAGCTGGGCCCAGTCGCGATCGGAAATCCTCTTCAGAAGCCCCGCCCTCGGGCCCGGCTCCGAAGACATCTAAGCCTGTAGGTGGCTCGGGCTCGAGCAAACCTCATGTTATTGTACCGATAACACCTTCGGCACCGTAAACTCCACTGTCGGCACCGAAACAGGCTTCAAGACCGAAATCTCCTTCGGCACCAAAACGTTCCTCGGCACCGAAGTCTCCACCGGCGCCGAAACGTTCAACATCGATGCCTAAAAGTCCCTCGGCGCCGAAGTTTCCGTCGGCGCCGAAGTTTCCGTCGGCGCCGAAGTTTCCGTCGGCGCCGAAGTTTCCGTCGGCGCCGAAAAAAGTTCATAAAGACCCGAAACGGCCATCGCCACCACCACTTTCGTAGCCGGATGAACTTTTTCACCCAGATCCTACTCAAAAGCGGATCTACATCAATCCCAAAACCGGACATGTGACTGCCGTCCCATACAAGAAACGGAAGCTGGACATCACACCACCTCCAGCTCCCATACGGAAGGACTGTGCTACTTCGCCACTTCGTCCTTCCTCTCCTGTGTTACCTCCTAACCCCCCCCCCCACCCCCCCCCTCCTCCTCCTCCTCCTTCTCCTTTACCATCCCCGTATCATTCACCTCCTCCACAGGATGATAATGATGACTTAGGGGGAGGGGCGGACCCTGATTTATTTAATGATCCTGTTGATCCAAACGACCCTTTTACGTTCCCAGACACAGCACCAGTAGATGACTGGTCTTATCCAATGCCTGACATGCCTGACCCCACTACCTACCCCTCCAATCCCTCCCCTCCTGATGACCATTTGGGGTTTGGCCAACTAATAAATAGGGCAGCAACATTCCATGGCGTCACAATGCACACGGACGCCCTTGAAGAAGACTTTCTCCTCGATACTTTTGAGCAGTCCCAAAAAACTGTTCACATACTGCCCATGATTAAAGGGGTTATAAAGCATGCCACTGAAGTCTTTAAAGACCCTGTTAGAGCTAGGGTTCTCAACCCACGCATCGAAACAAAGTACCGACCAGCCCCGCAGGACCTTGCATACATTAAAGCCCAGCTCCCTTTAGACTCCTTGGTCGTGTCAAATGCCAGGAAGCGTGTTAACTCACAGACAACTGGAGAAACGCCTCCCCCGGACAAGGAGTCTAAGCTTTTAGAGGCCTCAGGCAAACGAGTCGCCGCACAGGCGGCGAACCACTGGCGTATTGCCAATACCCAGGCCCTGTTAGCCCGGTATGATAGGGCGCATTATGACCAACTTGAGGACCTTATGCAACATCTGCCTGAACCCTTTGAGTCCCAGGCCACTGACCTCATTCAAGAAGGCAAATTAATATCTAATGCCTCCATTAAATGCGCCTTAGATGCGGCAGACACTGCTTCTAGGGCGGTCAATACTAGCGTCTTACTGAGACTACATGCCTGGCTCCGTATTTCCGGTTTTAAACCGGAGGTTCAAACCGCAATTCTAGCTCAACCTTTCAACCAGGAGCAGCTATTTGGCCCTGCAGTGGACACTGCATTAGAAAAAATGAAGAAGGATAATGAGACTGCCAAGTCTATGGGAGCACTGCAGTCTCCTCAAACCAGGGGTTCCTTTCTTCGCTCCTTTTATAGAGGAGGCTCCAAAAATGGGGGAACTGAGACCACGTCCACCTTTAAAAATTCTGGACAAACATCCCCTAACAGAGGATATTTTCGAGGAGATTATAGGGGAAACAATAACAAAGGTCGAGGGCGGGGCAACAACAACACCCGCACCTCCCCAGCCACCAAACAGTGACTTGCCACCACTCCCCCCAGACCATTCCACTCCGGTCGGGGGGCGGCTCCAACAATTCCTACCTGTCTGGACTTCCATCACCACAGACAGATGGGCAAGACAAATTATCCAGTCTGGCTACTGCCTCGAACAAATACAATCCCCCCCAAACATACCACCCAAACAACGTCCAATGTCCTCACATCATCTCTCTCTCCTCAAACAAGAAGTTCAATCCCTGTTACAAAATCATGCGATAGAACCAGTCCCTCTTCAACATCAGGGAACAGGGGTATATTCCCTATACTTCCTCATTCCCAAAAAGGACAAAACATTAAGGCCCATACTGGATCTCAGACTACTAAACCAGTATATACATTCAGATCATTTTCATATGACCACCCTCCAACAAGTCCTCCCACTATTACAACAGGGAGACTTCCTTGCCACATTGGACCTCAAGGACGCGTACTTTCACATCCCTATGCATCCCGCTCACAGAAAATATCTACGATTTGTGGTAGATGGGCAACACTATCAATTTACAGTTCTCCCATTCGGAGTAACAACAGCACCCAGAGTGTTCACCAAGTGCTTAGCAGTCGTGGCAGCGCACCTCAGAAGACAACAGATCCATGTCTTCCACTATCTGGACGATTGGCTCATAAAAGCCAATACTCACCAAAAATGCGTTCTCCACACTCATCGCACTATTCAAACCCTCCACAATTTGGGATTCACTATCAACTACCCCAAATCCCATCTACAGCCTTCCCACTTACATCAGTATCTAGGAGCAACCATAGATGCATCCAAAGCCATAGCTTATCCCAGCACTGCCAGGATAGCCAGTATACAAAATCTCATCTCTCAATTTCAAACTCATCCATCTCTTCCAGCAAGAGTGTTCATGCAGCTCCTAGGCATGATGGCGTCATGCATCTCCATAGTCCCACACGCACGACTTCAAATGCGTCCCCTACAGGAATGTCTAGCACAACAGTGGAACCAAGCTCACGGACAACTTACCGATCTGGTGTTGGTGGACAGTCGCTCACTTCGCTCACTGAAATGGTGGAACACCATCAACCTGTCCAAAGGGCGGCCGTTCTTAGCCTCTTCCACAAGTTGTGCTAACTACCGACGCATCTCACGGGGTGGGGAGCCCACCTCCTTCACCATACCACTCAGGGCAGATGGACCAGTCAACAAAAACTGCTCCACATCAACCACCTGGAACTCTTAGCAGTGTTCCTGGCACTAAAATCCTTTCAGGTACACCTAAAGAACAAAACTGTCCTCATACGCACAGACAACATGACGACAATGTATTATATACAGAAACAAGGAGGGTACTTTCTCTCCAACTGTCCCAACTGGCTCAGCAAATCTGGAGATGGGCAAATTCCCCAAAACATCTACCTGTTAGCAGAACATCTCCCAGGAATCCACAATCAGGTGGCCGACCTCCTAAGTCGCCACACACAGCAGATCCACGAATGGGAATTACACCCCAAGGTTCTACTCCCCTTCTTCCAAAAATGGGGACAACCAGACATAGACCTGTTCGCCACTCCCGAAAACACAAAATGCCCTACCTTCGCCGCCAGGTTTCCACACCCACAGTCGAAGGGCAATGCCCTATGGATGAACTGGTCAATCAGATTTGCGTACGCTTTTCCGCCTCTCCCACTCGTTCCATTTGTGGTACGCAAACTGAAACAACAGTCGCTAACGCTAATACTGGTAGCTCCCACTTGGGCACGTCAACCGTGGTTCACCACACTTCTGGAACTATCTTTAGTTCCACATCAAAGGCTACGCCTCTCCCCGGATCTATTCACACAGAACCATGGAGAAATCAGACACCCAGATCCTCAAACACTGAACCTAGCGATCTGGCTCCTGAGGTCTTAGAGTTCGGGTACCTCAATCTCCCTCCAGACTGTATGAATATCATAAAGGAAGCCAGACGACCTACTACTAGAGCATGTTATGCCGCAAAATGGAAACGATTTGCCATCTACTGCGCTAATAATGACATACATCCATTGGATGCTTCCATCCAAAACATCATTTTCTATCTACTACACTTGCAAAGATGCAATCTAGCGTATTCCTCTATACGTTTACACCTAGCAGCCATGGCAGCCTACTTGCAAAATAGGCAACACCTGTCCCTTTTTAAGGTACCAGCCATCAAAGCGTTTATGGAAGGTCTCAAAAGAATTCTTCCCCCAAGATTACCACCTTCCCCAGTGTGGAATCTCAATGTGGTTCTAACAAGACTTATGGGTCCCCCATTTGAACCTATGCACAAATGTGTATTACAATTCCTAACATGGAAGGTAGCTTTCCTTATCGCAATCACTTCCCTACGAAGAGTAAGTGAAATACAAGCCCTTACGCTAGAGGAACCTTTCTTACAACTACACCGTAACAAAGTGGTTCTTAGGACAAACCCTAAATTTCTTCCAAAAGTGATTTCCCCTTTCCACCTTAACCAATCAGTAGAGCTACCAGTCTTTTTCCCTAACCCAGACTCCGTAGCTGAAAGGGCCCTACATACCTTAGATGTCAAAAGAGCCTTGCTTTATTACATCGACAGGACAAAACCTTTTCGAAAGACAAAACAACTCTTTGTTGCTTTTGCACCACCACATAAAGGCAATCCCATCTCCAAATCCGGTATAGCCCGGTGGATAGTTAAGTGCATCCAAATATGCTACCAAAAGGCTAAACGTACACTTACAGTTCCCCCTAGGGCGCACTCCACGCGTAAAATAGGGGCTTCTATGGCCTTCTTAGGTAACATTCCCTTAGACATTTGCAAGGCTGCCACATGGTCTACCACGCATACCTCACTAAACACTACTGTTGATGTGCAAGCCAAACAGGCCTCAGTGGGCCAGGCTGTCCTAAAAACTTTATTTCAAACTGCTGCAACGAATACAGGCGACCACCGCGAAGGGGAAGCACTGCTATATAATCTATCCTCAGTGTGTGATCTGCAGCTCATATGCCTCTAACGGAATATGCTACTTACCAGTATGCATCTGTTCTTGGCATGTAGAGCTGCAGAGTCACACACGCCCACCCGCCTCCCCGGGACCTGTATCTGTTCCAGCATCTGTCTTACTTAGACATTGCACATGGACATCCTTTCTTTCATTCCTATACACTCAATCTTTTCCCATCATGGCGAAAAAACAATCTGACGATGGAGTGGATGCCCATGCGCACTGTTGTCCAGGGGAGGAGTCACCAATCTCGTGACCAAAGGCTTCTTCCGAAGACAACAACAACCTGCAATCATCCGAGCCCAACACCAGATGGCGATCTTATCCTCAGTGTGTGACTCTGCAGCTCTACATGCCAAGAACAGATGCATACTGGTAAGTAGCATATTCCTTTTGTACTACAGAAACCTTCAAAATATACATTTGGACTCTATTTCTGTAATTGAGATTAATAAGGCCCCAATAAAAAAAAAAATACCTTGGAGCATTTAGCAAACCGATCTTCAGGAAAACTTGGGAACAAAACCTTTGAGAATCTTGAAAAAAGTATAATGGATCATGTGCGTACTAATACTGCTAATCTTACAGTTCAGCATTTCAACAGGATACAAGATCTCTATTATGTGCCTCAATTGTATCAATAGACTTGTATGGCTACCTCATATTTCTGCTGTCGCTGTGAGGTGGCTGACGTTATCCATGTGTTTGTTACTTGCCATGAAATACAGGTTTTTTGGGATTTCATGTTTGAAAAAATTGCTATTCTCACATGATTTCAAGACACAAAAATTTCTTGTTGAATTATATTGTGGTAGAAATCTGTAGAAATGTTTAATTCCACACTTAGTTGCTAGGCTATGCATCAGCAAAATGCATGCATCTCCTAGCTATCGTTGTTTGTGCTCTACCTTCATGAATTACTGTGGCCTAGAGGTCTCAAAGCTTTGTGTCTTAACTGGCTTGCTCGCCTCGTAGCAGGAACGTCCTAGTGCTCTAAAAGTAATTCAGAAATTGAAATGAACCCGATAACTGGTATGTAAATGTTGATATGTTAAATTCTGTACCTGATCGAAAACACTGTGAAAAATCATTACATTACACCACCTACTTTTTTTTTATATAAGCATCCTCACTAGTTGTCTCATAAAATGTTTCAGGTGGTCATTTTTCGAGTCCTCTTAAGGAATGCAACTCTTAAGAACATGTTGAAATGAAGATCTGTTTTTGAGCATAATTAAACTGTAAAATGAAATGAGTATTGGATGAAATAGACTTTTTTAACTTATTTTTATATGTTTTAGTCAATGTAAATCTTTGGTTCAGTCTTAGGCTGAACATGTTTTTGTGCTATCCAATATTGATGATCAATAATGGCATGTTTCATTTGTTCATAGGTTGCTTATAAGGTTTGTGAATGATAAAAATGCTCCAGACTGGCATGGATATTTTTACACCGTGCTGCTGTTTTTGAGTGCATGCGTGCAAACCCTGATCCTTCATCAATATTTCCATATTTGCTTTGTTACTGGAATGAGAATTAAAACTGCGGTTATTGGTGCAATCTATCGAAAGGTATACCTTTTTAATATTATCTTTCACTCTGGTTAATAATTTGTCTTTCTCATGCCCTGAAATTGTTATTCCTTTTTCTGTGCCACTGGAAAGCATTGTCAAAAAATGCAATGAATTTAGTGATTCTTCTTAGAAACACAAGCGTGTACACTTTATGCTCAGTCAGATAACATATGAAATTGCTTCTTTATTAAAGCCTGGTCTATTGGTGTAGATATTTTTGAGTTGTGATAGATTACTGTGTACAGGTTTTTTTTGCTTATTTATTTAGATTTAATGTGCATGCTTAAATACTATTTCTCACAATTTAGAGCCTCCCAGTTACACCAAATAATGTTTCCCTTATTCCACGTATGAGGAGGGAAAATAATTCATTTTAACCTGACTCATATTCCTGTCTTGGGTACATGTATCATCTGAATTTCCACCTTAAAATGCATGTTTTTTACCTATCTTAATTTGATTTTATTTCCTTTAATTTTTTTGATAGCTAACTTTATTTCAGCACTTATGAACCATTGACCAGCCATCATCACGGATGCTCCCCCCCCCGGATCTCCGCCATCACCCACACTGCAAAATTCCACTCATGGCCCATCCCATCCTGGCTTCCATATTGCATCAGACCCCGCAACCAAAACCAGAATGTTCCCACCACGCCACCCAAATCCTCTAATGCTTCCAGGGCAACCCCTTGGTTTATAAATCTGCTCTTCCAGCATGGTTCACAAGTCAATATGCTCTTTGCCAGACTAGTATCTCTGGGGTTCGCGAATGATTTCAGCAGCATGCAATCTCTCTTGGCCAATGAGTGTCTGTTTGCCATTTAACTACCCACCCTCTCCAGTATACCCAACAAAGCTGTCCCCGGAGTCAGGTCCCGGGTGATTCCAAGGACATCAGACAATTCCTGCCCTAGCTTTTGCCAATAAGTGGTTATACTGGGACGGGACCACACCATATGATAGAAATCTGCACCTAGCTCCCCTCATCGAAAACAACTTGAGTCAGGGAGCTTCTGGGCCCTGCACAGCAGAAGAGGCAAGTAGTGTGTTGGTAGTTGAGTTGTATCAGTCATTACTATCCCTGAAAACACATGTTTATGGATCTTTGCACTAGGTTTTAAGTAAGTTGCATCTCTACCTTCAGTATCGAGCTTTGCATGAACAAACAATGCAGAAGGCGTGACGAAAGTTGACCACTGCACATGCAGCCTCTTGTTCACAGAGCTTGCTTAGGCTCGCATCGCCATTCTCATCTACTAAATAGTTGAAATTTTGTATGAACACTTGCACATGCATGAGCATTCATCACGTTTATTCATACGTGCACACATACAAGAGAACACATTATCTAGCTCTAATGGGTGGATGGAAAATATCTGAACATACTAACGGGTGTAGAGATACTTTGCTAAGGGCACAAATTTATAAGCAAGTAGCTTGAGCAGTCTAGATAGACGTGTAAAGGTGGTGCTGGAACTGAAATGTATTCTGATTTATGAAGCAGTTTGGCAGCACAAGGTGAATTTCAGATGTTTTGTAAATGTGAAAAACTGGTCACAAATTATTATTCTGCTCGCAGTGTTTGCGATCAAATTACAAATAATGCACATTTGAAGACTAAACAGCACTGCAAATAAAGAGGCCACATAGATCCGGTGCATGAAGTAAACAGAACACTTAACACAAGCAGAGGTAAGCCAACCAAAAAAAGTGCTCTCAAAGTATCCTTAATAACCTGAAGAGTAAGAGCACGTGTAATGGGCAGTCCTCGTGGGAGAATATAATAGACCGAATGGAGGGAACACTAAGCATATTAACCAATCAAAAGCCGGCATTTCCAAAGAGCAGTAAAAGGAACATATAAAAAAGATGGGCGGTACTTGAAGTCCATATGATAGGGGACAAAGGTGAACCATTGATTTATTCTTTTTTTTTCGTTCTGCAGTTTGAAAAGAATTCTTTGAGTTTTCTAGTTCAGCATGCAATATAATCACGAGATGGTGTAAAACTGAAGAGGTCAAATCAGACTGCAGGTGACAAAACTCGTGCTATAAAGAGAACAATCAAGAATAGCCAAAGGAAAAATAATGAAAAAAGTAGGGTCCAATCAGGCAAACGTAATCATTTTTTGATGGTTAATTTATTTTGCTAGAGCACTATTAGACTTTTAAGTCACTTTATTAACAATATGTAATTGACAGAAGGCCTAAATCTATTAGAGGGTGAGACAGCCATTATACTAAGGTGTACTTGAATGGATGTATCCCTGTCCAATGCTCTTTGAAGATACTCTTCATTGACATTATGTATTGTATGTAAGTAACACTTTTGTCATCCAGCTCGGACACCTTTTTTTTTTTTCAATGAAATTTGTTGCCTCATAATGAATATCTGTTTTAGAGGATGTACTGCTTCTGTTGCATTCAATTAAAAAGGCCAGTCCACCCTTTCCCACCCTGCAACTGCCTCCAGAGCTTCCTATTGTGACGTTTCAGGCCCATCAATGGCCAGTCGGAGGCAGGATTCGCCATCACCACCTCCGCTGGCAATTCATCACATTAGGTGGGTTCTGCAGATAGTTCCCTTCGAGACTATCCCTTCTGCCATGCCACCGTCCTACGATCAAATGTCGGAGGATAACTTGGCGCTTCTGCATGAGGATGTTGCAGCTCTCTTGGCCAAGGGGGCAATAGAGAGGGTCCCAGTGCCTGAAGTATAACGTGGATGTTTTTCCTGCTACTTTCTGGCACCCAAGAAGGACAAAGGCCTGTGACCTATCTTTGACCTATGGACCCGCAATTTCATCCTCTGGAAGGAGAAGTTCAAGATGCTCACTTTGGCCCAGGCCCTTTTTACCCTCGACCCAGGAGACTGGTTGGTAGCTTTGGACTTGCAGGACGCTCATTTCCATATTCTTGTCCTATTTGCCCTCAGACGGTACTTACGGTTCATGGTGGGCTACAAGTACTTTCAGTTTACTGTGCTCCCCTTTGGCCTTGCCTGTGCCCCTTGGTGTCCACAGAGGGGATGGCGATGGTTGTAGCTCATCTGCGCAGATGAGGGGTACCAGTCTTTCCCTATCTCAACAACTGGCTGTTAAAGGCAAGCTCACCCCAGTCTCCCACCTCCAGACTGCGGCGGACCTCTTGCACTCGCTAGGGTTCACGATCAATATGCCAAAGCCACACCTGACTCACTCGCAGACGCGCTTTCAGCATGGTGGTTCTAGACATAGTGAAGATTAAGACCTATCCTCCAGAGCGGCAAGTCCTTGATATTCGGGCTATGATACTGATGCTTCAGCCTCTGTCCCGGATTTTGGTGAGTGACTGAGGCTGCTGTGCTTCATGGCCTTCGGCATCCTGCTGATGAGTCATTCCAGGTGACATATGTGGGCTTTGCAGTGGGACCTGAAGTTCCAGTGGGCGCAGCATCAGGGCCCAGCTACGTCCAGATGTCCAAGGGAACTGCGCAACAACTGCAGTGGTGGCTAACAAACCAAGATTGGGGTCTGAGACAGATCCCTCTCCCTTCCGCAACAAGATCTAACAGTGGTGACGGAGCCGCTCCTGGGATGGAGCAGCCACCTGGGAGCGGTGGAGGTCAGAGGCATCTGGTCTCTGGTCGTCTGGTCTCTATATGAACCTTCTGGAGCTCCGGGCTATCAGACTGGCACTGAAGGCATTCCTTCCCTCTGAGTGAAAGTGGTGCAAGTGTTAACGGACAACACCTCCGCCATGTGGCACTACAACAAACGGGATGGTTTGGGGTTGTGGACCCTGTGTTAGGAGGCTCTACGCTTCTAGACATGGCTGAAACATCAGAGCATAACCCTGGTGGTACAAGAACTGGTGGGTTCTCCGAACTCCAGAGCAGACCAACTCCGCCGTCGGCGCCTGGTTGATCACAATCTGCGTCTCATGTGGGACTTTTGAATGCCCGTATTTGCCCAGGAAATCACACTTGTTGTTAAAGAGATGTTTCTTGTGGCATAACTACGTTGGGAGTGATCCTCTTTTGAACATCTGTCGTGCCAATACGTGGGCTTTTGTTCACACTTTTCGCTATACCCTACTGCCTTGATTCACAGGTTTGCGGGGACTTCCTGGCCTATTTCGGTACTGATGCAGGAGATGAAAATCCGCCTATAGCGGTGTCTATAAATGAATGTTCCTTACCTTTGGTATCGCTCATTCTGGTGGCTCCGCATCCCCCTTCTATGCAGTGGACTTTCATGCATCAATCTTATGTTATAAGTACTTAATATCGCGAGCGCGACTCACACCCGAAGAAGTATCTGGGCGCTGCTCTTTACAGGCAGGAAGGACTGCCTCTACAACAACCATGTTTTCCCAGTATCAACAGCGTCCCAAGTTGCATTTTGTTCATTTCAGTTGTCATTACAGTTAGGTCAGTTATGCTTCGGAGGTTGTTTGGGGGGGGGGAGGGGGGAGGGGTAAAGGAGGAGAAAGGACTCCGGAGCACAGGGATGACTCCTATACCGCTCGATTTCGTGATACGCGTGGCAAGTCTGAGTCACAGTAAAGCCAATGGCGATATCTACTGTTGCTTAGCAGCTATACAAGCTTTTTTCAGATGCAGTCAGATTCCTGAGATGGGTAGGTAAAGTATGCATCTTAAAAAATGTTACAAAAGGAAAGAAAACATTTGTTTAAGCCGTACATATATTTTTTGTGTGGAAAATGCTAAGTTAAACTGCTAACTTGTAAAACATTACATTTGTATATGGGCTTATTTCATTCTCCACTTATTGTCGTTGTTTAATGCATGGTTTCTGTTTAGGCGTTGGTCATTACAAACTCTGCACGGAAGACTTCTACCGTCGGTGAGATTGTGAACTTGATGTCAGTGGATGCTCAGAGATTCATGGATTTAGCCACATACATAAATATGATTTGGTCTGCTCCATTGCAAGTTATTTTGGCATTGTACTTACTTTGGCTGGTAAGAGTGTTAAAATATTTGTTTTTGTATTTAAGAAAACACATATGTTGAAGTTAAATAATGTATGTGTAGATAGTAGCGCAATGTGAACACTATATTTAGAACTTCGTCCTCAGCATATCAGCTGTTGCCATTAATGCAACCTCAACAAAGAGGTCTGTTGCAAGCAGATTTCCTCTTCGCCAGACGTAAATGTCCTGGCCTGGACTTTCTTTACAGCAATAGCGAGATTGAAGTTTGCGGAACTGGCATGTATTGGGACAGTGTTTAACTTTTCCACCAATAGTAGACATTTTAGTTTTAGCTTATTTGACGCAGGGATTCATATATGTAAACTTCTGTTGTACTAGTAGCAGCAGCACTTTTCTCCGACAAGGACAATTAATATCGAGTTAGCCCTTTTCGAAAAAGAAGGGGTTAAATTGGGGCATGCTCCATATCACTCATAACTCTGGTTCCTCCCACAAACTAGACGAGCCTGTCTTTCGAGTTCTGTAGGCGGTCTCCGAGTAGAGAAGTTTGGGGAGGGTGAACCATTCATCCACGTTATGGCAGTTTCATTTTTAGTTAATAATAGAGGGGAGATAGGCTGCCACTATTTTTTTGGAACTGGTATTGCGTACCCTAACTGCCATGGACTCCTTTGTTATATGTGAAATTACTGATTATGTCAGACGAATTTCCAAACGCTAGAAAAAACTGGACAGTGCCAAACGAGGTGTATGAAGTCTGCCTATGTATGCATACACCTGCGGTATCTTGGAATCTCCTCAGGGTTCATTTTATTTACCACGGCCAGAGTAATACAGCCTTTGTAGAAACTTAAAATGTATTTGTCTTATGTCGTGAGTTCATGGATATTGTCTTAATTTGTGCGGAACAATAATGCAAAGTTCATATATTCTATTCCCATGCCTTTGCCTGCCTCCTGTGTAGTTTTCTTATTAATGATCAATCAAGGTAATACTACTACCAACAAATAGCTTATAGTCTGGAAAAACATTTGTTTTTGCTGCTTGACTCACTGTTGATTAGTAGTTTGAACTCAGAAGGTTGTAGTGGGGGGGGGGGGGGGGGAAAGAAAGGGACTGTACTGCTTGTTCTGATAGACATTTAATTACAGATACCTCACCTTTTAAATATTCCCCAGGCCTTAGACTGTATCCAGAATCTTTCAGCAATACCTCTCAGCACTGACTCCATTCTGCTTCGGAAATGACGTGAGGCCTGTATAGGCTTTACTCCTGCACACTGACGCAGTTTGTTTCATTCCACGCCATCGGGCGCAGATCCGAGCTACCTTTCGTCTGAGACCATCCTTCAAGAAACAAATTCTATGAGCATGGGAAATGTTACTTTTCAAAATGACAGATTGTAGGAGGCTGGCTTCGTATATGGTGCTCACTTACATAAGTGTAGCACACTGCACTAGACAACTCCTAGGGTGATTTTAGTGGTCTTAGACAACCTTAGAAGGCTCTCTAATTGGTAGCTGTGGAGAGGAACCTCCAGGATTAGTCCAGAAGGAGCGTAAAGCAGCTTGCTTTACCAGTACTTTAATCTTATGGTAGAGAATAAGTGAATATGAGCCACACAGTGTAGTTTTAAAAATGTTTATTATAAGCACTCATCAACTAATTGCAATATCTTCTACCTGAGGATATAACCACAATACACACAATACTTTTTAAATAGACCACTTAAGTAGCATAAACACACAGTGGTCTCCAGGAGGATACCAAGCCATATACTAAAATAGTGGAATGCGAACCACGACGTAAGCCGAGAATGGACCCAAGGAACCACCCAGGGGGAGTATCTAGGAACCCCACGGAGGTAGTGTGCAGAGTGGAAACATGACTGGGTGCTCAATGGAAGTCAATGGGTAAGTCGTGGTTGCAGTCTTAAAGAAAAAGGACCCTTACTACACTGAAGATACCCCGTGGAAGGTTGGAGAGCCACCCCACCCGTGGATACCCAGGAACCAGGATACCTGCACCAGGGAATCCTGGTTCATAGGTGCAAAGTGACTTCTGAATCCGTGTAAACTACAATCGGGGACTTCAGCAAACATGCCGCTGGCGAAGAAGGGTGGTAGTCTGGTGGAACCCAAAGATGGATTCAAGATAAGATGCCTACAAGCATAGGTGAGTGTCTTTGCCACTCAGTAGTGACCAGGAGGCACGAAAGCTGAATGCCTAACGATGTCTGTGAGGCAGGAGAGTTGATGGCGCCCTTGAAGTTGCTGCTGTGCGTACCAGGTTATGTTGTCGAAGACCAGGAGCCATTCACAAGCTGTCCCACGTCAGTTGTCAAGAGCCAGGAGATCAGTGTCTGGCAGGGGCACCACCAAACCTTGGCAACTGTAACCAACGTAGTCGAAAAAAGTGCACTGTGGGGACAAGCAAGGTCCAAGTAACTCGCCACAAGCATGTTTGGCAGAACAAACCGGAGCAAGCAGGGGAGTGCGCTGGAGCCAAAGACCCTCGAGAACCCAAGGGCCGAAGACACTGGAATCGCAAGAGGACCTCCAGCAGCACACCAAAGGATGAAGTCCCACGGTGCAAAGGATGCTGTGTAGGTGCAGACCTTGGCTGCAATAGATGCTTTGGGCTGGAGCTTCTTGGAGCCCGAAGATCTCGAGGAGAGAGTCAACAAGCCTTGGCAACAGCAAGTTGACGCAGTACACAGGGGTACTGCTCCAGCGGTTGCGACGAGGGATAGCTTCAAACTTGCTATAAAGACAGTGCAGGAATCGAGGGAGTTGCAGAACCACCAACTGTGTTGCTGAACTTTTTGAAGTCTGTGGGAGCTCAGGAACAGCAGACCGGTCCGCTTCGTTGTGGTGCCTGTAGATGCAGGGGAGTGACTCCTTCACTCCAAGGGAGATAACTTTGGGTGTATTGGATGTCCACAGGCCTTGTGAGGAACCTGTATGGAGCACATGCACAGACTTTGCAGAAGACTAGCAGGATGACCAGACCAGGAGCAGCAGGAGTCTTCCCAGTTAGTCTCGCTTCCCAAAACAAAGTTCAGAGAAGTCCAAAATGCTCAGACAGGTGAAGTTGAAGTGGTTTCGGATCTTAATCTTGTCCTACTATGAATCTAAGGACCCACCCACAGGTAAGTCCTTAAGTACCTTAAGGAAAGCGGTTGGGACGATTAAGGAGTCCCTCCCACAAGAGGTGCTGGACAGTGGAGAGGGTAATTCCATGTCCTTTGTCCAGTTTCGTGCCAGAGCGGGAGCCAACTGCTCCCTTAACTGGTGTCAACTGTAGTATGCAAGGAGGGCACCAAAGGTGCCCTTCAAAGCAGTCTAGTGACGCTGGCAAGTGTCCCACCCTGTCCCAATACACTAAGTCCTGTCTGGGAGGTGGTCGCATCTCTTCTTGACAGGTAACCTATTGGCCTGCCCCTGCTCAAGCTTGACTCTGCAGCAGAAGGGCAGAATCATGTCTGGTCGGCAGTAGCCATAGTTTGTTGTACGGGTCTAGAAGACTGGTACCGGGAGCACTGAGGGCCTCCTGGAGGATCTTTACAGTGCATGCAATCATTTCTCCAAACTGTGAGTATGATTTCAGCATGTTTGATCCAAACACGACCGTGTTCGTTACATGCTGTAATAATGCATGGCCACTCTATATGTCCTAATGGCTGATGCACTTGATGGACTTCAAAGGTTGTATGGGTGTCCTGCTCATGCAGGGGCACCATCTCACATATAACCGAGCACCCTGCCTTCAGGACTGAAAGGCTTACCTTAGGGGTGACTTATAGGTTTTAAGTGTAGCGACTTCTGATATATGGAAACTTATCTGTTTTAAGTGGAACCAGCACCAGCTTACACAGGCTGCAATGGCAGGCCTGTAGTCACCATTTGAGTGGTCTCCCATGGGTGGCATAATACATGCTTCAGCCCATGAGGGACCCCTTGTGTACCTATACCCTGGTTACCTTAGTACCATATACTAGGGGCTTACAAGGTTACATCAGTAGCCTATCTGGGGTGAACCTACATACTAACCATGTCCAATTTAGGGAAGATCCTGAGACTGGGGTTCTGATTAGCAGGATCCCAGTCAGACTAGTCAGCAAAACATAATGACACCAGCAAAAAGTGGGAGTGACCTTGAAAGCAGATCCTACTTTCCTACACAGGTTTTAAGGCTTGTAAGGACTGTTGCAAACAAATGTTTGTGACACATGAGGTTTGTCTGGGCTGCCAGGGGTTGGTCTTCAACTCTAAGGCGGGCAGAGACTGCGTCGATTAACTCAAAGGCCAAATGAGACCATGAGGCAAACCTGTCGCCAAGCACCGGGAGACCGGTCCTAGTTGAAGGGTGGGTCCCAGGCCAGAAGTATCAAGAGTCAATTCAGATGTCTATTGGCATTGTGCTGCAAGTCTTTCAGAAACTCGAAGAAGAAATCAAAGTCCAAGTGGGACTTGGCCCCTACCCGCCACTCATATACTTCTGAGAATGCACAAGGGTATCGCCATTCCTCTCGATCCTTACGTCTGTCAACTTGTCTTTGAACAACCAGAGTTTGCTGGGCTGTTTAAAACACAGAGGCAGATCGAAGAGTTCTGCATGGCCATGCTCCGACTCTTCAAATCCTTAGACTTCTCCTCCTAGTTCTTGTGAGCCTCAACGAACCAAGAGGCCCTCTATCTGGTGTACCACCAGCAGGTTCACCCTTGGCGCCTGTTGGATTCTCAGAATCTACCACTTGGCCTTCCCCAGCTCCTGTACCAACTCTTACCTTCAGTTTAGCGTGATATAGGAACATGTAGCTAGCAGCCATCAATATGAATTTATGCTTGACTGGACTAATAGTGTAGTTCAGGCAAACCGTAATGCGGCATGGACTTAGTGAATCTCATCCAACACATGGATAACTTTTAGGAGCTCATCTGTCTTTGTAGTTCAGGGCCTAAGCCATCATTGACCTTTGTGCTGCTGCGGGGAGAGGTTTCTCGGTGAGTTCCTAGTGAGCTCATTCCACTACATGTTATGAGGTGAGATTTTCTGCTGAAACGATGAGGTGCAGCCATCGCTTTAAGAATTATTTGGTTTCCCACCTTCCTTAACCCCTGGAATCCCACAACATGTAGGTCTTTTTGCCTCACTTGGCCCACTGCATCGTACAAGCGGTCTTTCAGGATTTTGGAGGCAGTACTCTGGTGGGCCACAGACATATATAGTTTGACTGTTTTCCAGGTCTGAGGTTCCACAGCTGATTTTGTCAGTTGTGTTGAGAAGATCTTTGCTGAACTCTTCACTAGGGAAGGACAAGGGGATCTGCCAGTCTGGTGGTAATTGCACCCCTCCTCCATGGGCACACACTGCAGGCACACAGTCAAGTTAATTAGGAGGCCCTGCTGGTTTTAACCTTGCAAATTAAAATTCACAGCTTTTAGATGAAATTGTCCTGATGAATAGAAATGCACAACTGCATTTTAGACTTTTGCATCGATAAACAAGCATCTGAATCTATCTTTGTCTTGAAAGTAAACCATGTCGCAAGCTGAGAAGTTCTTGACCTTGAAAGCCCTTTCCAAGTAAAATCCTCTGTTTCCACTAGTCAAAAACGGAATTTATGTGCAAACTTACCACTGCACTATAAAGGAAATTACATTGTAAGTGGTGGATTTAAATCATCCTGTAAAATAGCAGAGTGCCAAGAGCTTTCCAAAATGTCTGGTAAATTAAACAGGAGTGAATATCTTCTGCTCACATCATGCTACACTTGCAAGTAGGAACATGGCATTAGATATTTAATGTTCTTAATAAAGGTGAACGTTGAACATTTATAAATACAACCTTATAAAGATGTATTGACGGCTGCACCAAATTTTTTTAAAAAGCACATTACAGGCTGCATTCGCAGACCAAAAACTGTTCAGTATTTTCAGTCAACAGAATTATTTGGTTGTCCTTGTCAAGTGAATAGGACGTTGCACATTAAAATCGCCGATCAGCAGAATTGCAAAGTCTTCCATTTAGTGCTTAATCTCATTTCCTTTAGGCAGATTCCACCTGATGGATTGTAAAAGGATGCAGACGTTTTCTGGTAGTCTTTGTGAAAAGAAGTGTCCATGAAAAATAGATGTTGAGATGTCAATCTTTACTGATTATGGTCTGCAGACTGTTTCCGTGTATGCATGGGTTTGCAAGACAGATGATTACCTCCCTAATTTTTTCCTTCAGGTGGTGTCTGGGATCCTTTAACCTTTTCGCATGTCATGTTAATTTTTTTTTCCCTAAGAAGGTAATCTGAATAAGAGTGCCAATTCACTATTTACATACCTTTGACTAGTTTACCATGTTGGAGGATGACCTGAAGTAGCGCTCACGTCTAGCCACGCTGTGGCTGGAGCATTTCCTTAGTCTTTATGTAGTTCCAGAATTCTCTCACCAATGTCAAACATTTGTCACGTACTGTTTTGCATATATCACAAAGTATCAAGTCTATTAACAAGGGTATGCAGTTCCTAGGGGCAAAGTACAGGAGAATATGCTGTCGGTCATTATCTAAGGAAGTGGACTTGGAGGGGGGTGGTCCTTTCCCTTAGGAACAGGAGCCCTCACACACCCAGAGGGGTGTCGTGTTTATCGTAGGGCATGGTCATCGTCGGGCCAGTGCTGCAGTGCCTGACTGGGCACCCACGAAGGGGCTCTTAAATGGAGATCTTTTCTTCCAATGCCATATGTGAAGTGTGGGTGTAGCGCTGTTAGTGTAGATTGGTGTAGTGAAGTGTGTGCATATAAAAAGGTGCGTTAAAAAAATACGTAGTCCTCTTAAAGGTTTAATCAATGAGTCTACTTGTCTAATTAAAAATGTGGTGGCGAACAGTAGAGGCAATTATCTCTGGTAGCTCAAAGGGTCACCATGTTACTTGCCATAGGTAAAGTCAATAATCAGTTTGCAGTTCATCAGAGCCTATTATTTCTAATCTGCACAGTGGTTGGAATCTGGTTTCATATCAAATATTATCCAATCACAAAATAACCTAAATGTGGTTCACCTTTATACAGTGTTTACTAAAAATGGAAAGCCGGCTTGAAAAGATTTAGTGACCATTCTTTTCACAACCTTTGGCCAAAAAGACACCTTCATTCCTATAGGATACCAGAGATGTCCTTAATTTCATTGAGGACGCCAATGACACATAACAAATTGACCTACTAGTCACCCTCGAAGCAGGGCACTCTGCACCAACATTCCCCCAAGCAGCCACATTGGAGGTGGTAGAGAGTGCCCTACGATCTGACAAGTGGATGTCACCTACCCCAGTAAGCTTCAGCATGGAGTGCGCTACACTCTCTTACAGAGAATTGTTTTTAATATGGTAACCAATTGTACCACCAACCTGGTGGTCTTCCATGGTGAGTACTTAGACCATGGAAGTCTAGCATGTCTCTATATGACTGACTTTGAGAGACAAGATTTTTTATGATTCCAACCCCTTGAACACCAAAATATCCCTCAGGCGCAGATACATTGATGTTCTCATCTTTTGGAAAGGCGGCAGGGCTACATGCAATGATGTTTGCAACTGGGTTAACGCTCTGACCCCTTTCTAATGTTTCTCCAGTAATATTTCCAATAACAAGCTCCCTTTCCTAGACCTCATGGTCTGCCTGATTGGGGGGGGAGGGAGGGGTTGATTAACAAGTACCACATACAGGAGACCAACTGACTGCAACAGTCTACTTTTGTATAGCAGTCACCAACCAAAAGCACTCTTGGACAACCTCCCCTATGGACCGTTTTTACGAATGCTGCAATTGTAGTACCACGCAAGATTACAGCAATCTGATAGCGACATCTAGCTGCAGATTCCTTACCTTTGAATTTCCCAGGTGTCGGACTGGATCCTGAAGATTTTTCTTCACGCAATACCCTTTCATGCTGGTAGATGGCGTCTGTCGGCTCACGTGACGTAGTTGGCATCATCTCCGCTGTGTGAACTCCTCGTTACCTGTATAGGCGCCTCCTTTGTGTGCTAAAGTCAGTTCTTTTCTTTCCGCGCCCGCCAGCACAGATCCGTGAAGACAACAGTCCTCCATTACTTTTTAACGGGCTCTTTTTTAGATGTTTTGTTGAACGTTTTTTGATGTTTGCATTTTCCCAACATGCCAAGGAAGACTTCTATTATTAAACCATGCTGCGCCTGCCACCGCGCCATGTTGGTGAATGATCCGCACCCGATTTGGCCTTCATCTCCGGAGCGCAACTACGATTAGAAGTTGTGCTCTGACTGCCAGGCCATGGATCCGAAAGCTTAGAGGGAGCAGTCCAGAAGTTGTTTGCAGCCTGGCGCTCCACCATGTCGTCCGCCCGGAGGTCTTGTTCTTGGGTGTGTGTGTGAGAGGTAGGTCCGAGCACCACACTGTGAGTCATTAGTCCTCATCCTCCTACTGAGTAATCTGTTTGATCAGGTAAGAGGCATAAGAAACACAAGAAGTCGAATTGTGTTTCGACTTAGCCCAGTCTGTTGGCTGGTGCAACCAAGGAGTTTTGGCGCTCGAGACCTAGTTATGTGAGACCTGTGCCTGGGTCGGCTCCGCGCATCCCTGCCTTCCCAGGAGACCTAGCGAGCCCCGTCCAGCTCAAAGAATTGTATGACGCCATGTGCTTCAGATTTGGGTGGCCTGACCCTTCCAGTATATCTTCGGGCCGGGAGGCTCAGAGGGGGCTTCATAGGGTTCCGTACGGACAGCTACTGCGACCTTCCCTGGTGCCTGCCCACACGCCATGACGTCTGACGCCTCCAGCCCCATTCTTAACCCAGGTGACCCAGAGCCAGATTGGCACCTTCCAATGCAGATTCCAGCACCCATGGGGCCCTTGGGTCCTCGGTCTTATCCTCAGCCTTATTTTGAAGAGCTTGGAATGGAGGAAGACTGGGAGGGGTCACAGGACATTTTATAAGACCAGCCTCAATGCCAAATGGACCGGTATGAGGAATTCGGGGAGACCAGTGAACTGGATACCTCTCCTGATTCTGGGTTGCTTTCTCCCCCTACCGTGGCTAGGAAGGAGAGAGCTTCATATGCTATGGTAGTGAGAAGAGCAGCAGAGGTGCTGGACCTTCAGCTCTCTTCGGTGGAAGTCGAGATGAAAAGCTTGACGGAGGTATTGCAGCCGGGTGTTTCCTCCTCAGAACCAATCCTGCCTTTCAACAAGGCCTTGACTGTCCTTCTGGAAACTTGGTCTAAGCCCAGCACAGGGGCTCCTGTGAAAAGCACAATCGCCCACCACCATTGCATTGTCCCGGGGGGCCCAAATTTCCCCACAAACCACCCCACCCGAGAGCTTGGTGGTCCAATCATCTACCTCACAAGGCTTGTTCACTCCTGCTCCCCGTACAGGGAATCCATGAGGCTGAATAGTTTGGGTGAGAAAATCTTTCCTTCTACCAGCCTTGCATTCGGTGAACACCAATTGCCTATTGGGCCATTATTCCCACTCAATGTGGGAAACGGTTGCACAAGTGCTGCCACAGGTACCGTAGGAGGACAGGGTCATCCTCTCCCAAGTGGTATCAGACGGGAGAGATGTGGCAAACTTCACCATTCGTTGTGGGCTTGACATGACCGACTCGCTGGGCAGAGCGATTTAATTGACAGTGGCTGTTCAACGCCACGCCCGGCTGAGAACATTTGGCTTTTCTGGGGATATCCAGGCTTCCCTCATGGACATACCTTGTGATTGCACCCGTCTCTTCTGAGTCATAGCAGACATGGCCCTGGAGTGCTTTAAGGACTCGCAGGTTATGGCCAAGCCCTTGGGCCTCAGTGGCCACACGCTCCCGTCTGCTTTTCGCCCCTTTTGTGGCTATGAAAGGGGCTCTCAGTCACACCAGCCATATCCCAGCCACAAAGCTGCACAAGTTAAGCAACCTCTGCATGGCCGTGGGCACATGCTAGTTCCGACCCAGTGGGTCTGGTCATTCCACCACCCCTCCTGCCCCCTCTGCTCCAAACCCTCCTAGTCCTTACCTTCAAGATTAACGGCGGCCAGTTGGTGGCAGGACCAGCCATAACCTCCACCACTGAAAACATCACTTTGGATAGGTTGGTCCTTCAGATAGTCAGAAGGGGCTACTCCCGCCCCTTTGAGACTATCTCTCTCCAGCTTATGATCGGCTGATGGAGCATCACCTGGCTTTGCTTCAGGAGGAAGTCATGAGACTCCTGGCCAAGGGAGCCATTGAGATGATTCCAGTGCCAGAAGTAGGCTGTGGTTGCTATTCCTGCTACTTTCTTGTCCAGAAGGAAAAGGGCCTACGTCTAATCCTAGATCTACGAGCCCTCCTCTACTTCCTCAAAAAGGAAAAGCTCAAGATGATCTCTGTAGCGCGGGTCTTGTCTGCTCTGGACCAAGGAAACTGGATGGTAGCGTTGGGATTGCACAACGCCTATTTTCACTTTCCAGTTCTTCCTGCTCATCTGCGCTACATGTGTTTTTTACGGTAGACTAGCACTTTTAGTTTACTGTGCTACTCTTTGGCCTTACCAAAGCTCCTCTGGTGGTCACCAAGGTGATGGCGGTGGGTGCAGCTCATCTGCGCAGATCAGGAGTGCCAGTCTTCCCCTATCTCGACGACTGGCCGTTTGAGGTGAGTTCGCCCCAGGCTGTTGTTTCCCACCTCCAGACTACGACAAACTTTTTACACTTGCTGGGGATCTCTATCAACGTGTAGAAGTAATACCCGACTCCCTCAAAGATGCTCCTTTTCATCTGAGAGGTTCTGGATACAGTGCAGTTTCAGGCCTATCCTCCCAAACTGCAAGTCCAGGATATTCAGGCTTTGGTACCGATGTTTCACCCCCTGTTCTGGATTTCAGTGAGAGTGCCTGAGACTGCTGGACCTCATGGCCTCCTACTAGTGACTCATACCAGCTAGCATAGGCGGGCTCTGCAGTGGGACTTGAAGTTTCAGTGTGTGTAGCATTAGGGCAATCTGATACATGGGCAAGTACTGAAGAGACCTGCAAAGGACCTGCAGTGGTGGCTAATAGACTGCGATTGGGTCGAAGGCAGACCCCTCTCCCTTCCCCAACCAGACCCCACAGTAGTGACAGATGCCTCACTCGTGGGTTGAGGGTGGCCATCTTGGAGAGGTGTGATATCTCCACATCAACTTGCTGGAGCTCTGAGCGATTTGCTTGACATTGAAAGCATTTCTTCCTTTATTAAGGGAAAGCTGGTTCAAGTTTTCAAGGACACCACCACTGCAATGTGATATACTGCAACAAACAGAGTGGGGTCGTGGACTCTTTATCAAGAGGCACTGCGTCTCTGTACGTGGTTGAAACAGCAGGGCGTTTTCCTGGTGGTTCAATACCTGGCAGGTTCTCTGAAATCGAGGGCAGACTAACTCAACCATTGATGCTTAGCAGGTCACGAATGGCATTTCAATCTGGAGGTGGTGCAAAGTGGGGGAGAGCCTTGGTTGGATCTGTTCGCCTCCGCTGTGAACACGCAATGTCAGGAATTTTGCGTGGTGGCTTTTCCAAGGTGGCATTCGCTCTGCTACGCTTTTAATCTAGAGTGTAGCTCAAGCCTACTGTCTGCCTTTCCGCCAATACCACTCCTGTCCAGAGTTCTCAAGATCAGGAGCAACTGGGCCCAAGTCCTTTTTGTGCCTTCAAACTAGGCATGGAGAGTCTTCCAAGCTTCTCCAACTAAGCATCGATCCTCTGATCAGGCTGCCCCTTCAGGAGGATCTTCTTTCCCAGCAGCAGGACAAGGTCCTCCACCTGAACCTGTCAACTCTATGCCTTCTTGCGTGGAGACTGAGCGGCAGCAGTTGACAGAATTCGACCTTCCTCCCAAAGTCTGTAATGGTATTTTGACAGCCAGGCATCCCTCTACCAAGAATGTTTTGCCTGCCAGTGGCACAAATTTGTAAAATATTATACAGAAAGATCTATTGATCCTCGGTCTGCTTCCTTCTCCCAAGTCCTGCGCTTTATTTTGAATCTTGCCCAGCAGGGTTTTGCTCTTGGCACACTCGAAGGGTACCTTTTGGCCCAGTCTGCCTTCTTGAGGCTGCAAGACCAACCCTCTTTATTTAAACCCCTTTTGTAAATGGATTTCTTAAGGGGCTTGCACATATGTTTCCTCCTACCCCTTTCATGATTAAGATTTAGAAATGTTTTATTTGACAAACTGTGTTGCACCCCTATTGTTTCCTCCTGCACCTCCAACTGGATGACCCAAACTTTCCCATTGTCTTGTTGTTTACCTTAAGGAGTTATGCTTGTTTCCAGTAGTGAGCTTGGTCCAAAGGTAACTGATTTTCAAGCTCTTGAAGTATGAGAGAAGTTTTCTTGGTGTCGTTCTCAGGACCAGTGATCATTCTGATTTTGTTGAGTTAGACCATTGTTACATATGCGGGGGAGCATTTGTAGTGCCCATCTTATGGTGAACATATTCTACCTTTCCCCTCTATTGCCTCTGTCATTGTAGCCAACTACATGAATTGAAAGCTCCAATTGTAATAATATTTGACTATTTTGGATATGTGTTGTAGTTTGTCACAGGACATCAGTTTGCTCAGTTAAACCTTAGTTTATTAGCTTCTTTCCTTGCATTTTTTTAGGCTTGACCTAGCAAGCTTGCTGTTTGGCAGCTTACATCCCCCCCCCCCTGATAAAAATGCACATGCTGTATATGTACATTGAGGTTCTTTCAGCCCTCCTGATCACCTGACCTGTTAAAGTATCATTTTCATTTTGCCTTCCCTCCGCCACAGGGTACAGCATGGGACAAAGGGGAGCCTACTTCTGTCATTGACTCTCTTCCCTCTGAGTGACCTTTTTTTCGTGAACATATACGCATTCACCTAAAATGTAACCCATTTCAGTGCGTGTAGTCCAACCAAGCCCAATCACTGCTTCAATTGCAAGGCTTAAATTGTATTGTTTTGCAAGCTACCATTTTTTTTACCCTCGATAGCAACAGTTTAACTTTTTAAAATTTACTAAAACTATGTGTAATATGCTTACATATAGGGGCGATCAGCCATACCCTCTTCATCCACTGGTGTGCTATTAGACTTTCGCCCATAACCGCAAACGGCACTGGGCAAAGGGTCAGCCCACAGCAGCCGCTGACTAGCTTCACTGTTAATAACAGCATTCTCTCCTTTCACAATGAGCACATCCATGTACAAGGTAGTTCCCTTCAGTGCCACCAGGGGCTAATGTGACAATATGTAGTTTTGAGACCAAAAATAATTTTTGTTTGTTTGCAGTTTTATATAGTGCAAACTAGGCAGAGCAGTATCTTAGTGCTGTACATTTTTTTAGAGAAGTTACAGCTTTGCAGGTAGGTGGAAGTTCAAAGCAGTTAGGTTGCCAAGAATACAAATATAATGAAGGGGTAAAGTTCTAGTCTATTGTATTGTAACTACACAACTACCACGTTAAATAACGACTACAGGGGTCAGAGTTTAAAGGCTATATACAAGCAAGGCAATATGCAGGCAGTTCCTTAAGAAGACATGTCCACCTGTAAAGAGTAGAAGAGAACAGGGTACAAATCCTCAACAAAGCAGTATGAAAGTTTGTTCAATACAGTTTGCTGCATTAGTGTTTTCGGATTTACCTGAATCTTGGGCAGGATTGGTTCTATATTGTGGGAGTGCTGTTAGTGAAGGCTCAAGAGCTGTTTTATTTCTTTCTTTAACTTGGGCAGTTCTGGGAGTAAGGATTCAGCACTCCAGATGGAACTACAGATCTCAATTGGGTGAGGTCTTGGACAAGGTAATTGGAGAGTGGACTGGTGAAAGGCTTCTGTGTGATGCAGGCACTTTGAATATACATTTGGCTTCTACTTGGAGCCAGTGTAGGGTTGGAAGTCCTGACATGATATGACTTCTGCAATTAGAATTGCTGCAACATTGAAAGCTGCCCTAATTGATGCTGGTTACGGTTTAGAAATTGCAGGCAGTATGACTGCCATAGTCTAGTCTCAAGAGGATGGTTTTTTGAGACAGTTTTGAAGTCTGATTCTAGAATGAAAAGTGTGCTTTTTCGGAGTAGTCTGTGCTGGTATTGAGCATTCTTTGTAGTAGCATTCATATTTGCTTTGAGGTTCAGGTTCTTATTGAGTGTGAAAATGACTTTGTGGAATCATTAATTGTGGGAATACAGTTCAATTCTGTGACGCGTGTTGAGTCCTGGTTAGAACAACTTGGACTGTGAAGGGAGAGACAAAGAAATTCTGTCTTCAGTGGATTGAAGTTTGTGTAGTTGAGGAAGAGCCAGGTTGGTCTGTCCTTCAGTCATTTGTCAAGGAAAAGTTCTGAAACGTATAAACTAAGTTGGGTGTCAGCATGGCAGGAGAGTTTTGATTATTTCAGAATTGTGGGCAGATGTTTCATGTACAGATTGAAAAGATGCTTTGAAAGGAATCGGTTAAGTTTAATGAGTTGCAATTGTTTAGGTAAGAGAACAACAATCTTACAACTGCATTTTTTTTAAAAATATCTTTATTGCATTTTATCTTTTCTGGTACATTAGTCCACAGGCAGCTGTACACATCAATATGTCAACAATATCACTTGTTCCTGAACACTTTGCATATAAATCAAAACATTTCCGTCATTTTACATCGTCAGCCATGCCTGCTTACAACAGCATCCTTGATCGCCATTTTGTCATTGCATGTGTTGTAGGTTGGTACAGTTTACTGTCAAATGCCATAGACAGGCTAATGAGGAGTATAATAAGGCAGGAATTGCTATTGTCAAGAAGATGTATAGCGTTATCCATTGTCTTTAGAGCAGTGGTTTCTGTACTGTCTGGCTATGAAGCCTGATGCGAAATCATGTTTTTGTCGATTGTATTTTATTCGATTGTAATGAGACCCAACTTTCTATTTTTTTTGGAGAAATTTTCAGGGATTTGTTTTTGTTCTGCTTATTGTAGTGTTAAATTGTCAGACTTTCATACAGATTGGATTTTTGCGCAGTGCCAGGGAGGAGGAGTTAAGCTGTTTAGGTACAAGGAGAAGCATCTGTTGATAAGGTTGCAATACGTGCGGCTGATCTTATTAAATATCTTGATGTTGCCAACCTCAATTTACTTTATCAATGTGATAGTGGTCTTCATCAATAGAAAGAGGGTTTGTCATCTGAACTGCTTGGCAGTGACAGTTTAATTCTTATGGTCTTTTCTGTGAAAAAGGCAAATATTTTTTCACACCTCTTGTCAGGTGCTGGTTACAGAAATGGATGTGAGACTGATTTGCTTTGCTATGAAAGTTTTCTCAATGTCTTTTTGCTTGGTTTTATTGCGATCTGAGGAACGAGGCTCTGGCCTAGAAGATGCTGTTTTTATATTTTATTCTTTAATGGCGAATGTTGTCAAATTCAAGAGTTTTTTTTTCTGCTTTTCTTCTAATCTCCTTCGACATTCCACAAACTAGGGAGCTCTCTTCATATAAATCCTTGTTCTAACTTTAGGTAGAGACGCTTCTTTTGCCTCTTTTCATGCAAGCTAGTACTTCCGTTATATTAGTCGTATGTTAATTGTAATTTTTTGCCATGTTGGTTGCTGTTGTGCCTTGTTCTGTTGAAGTTGAATCAAATTTCTTGCGGGGAGCTCAGTGATGTTGATAGGTCTTGCATTTCTTTCTTGCATCTCTAATTCACACCTTTGGTCCCCAGTTTTCATCTTTAGTTAGTAGACTAGCAGAGAGCTTTGTGGTATCGATGTCTTGTATCCCTAATCTACACTTTGTCTGTAGGTTTTGTTAGCATGGTCATTTTTACAGATTGAGGGGGGATAGCTTCCGCTACAAAAGACGTTTTGCAAAGACCATGACAAAGCAAAAAGCCTAACGGTCAAATGTAGCGAAACCGATTGGCTGTGCTGATGCTTTTATACATTGTTTATTGCATTTATTTTTTGTTTAGATGAATTTCCTCCAAGTGAACATTTGCCATCCACTAAGTTCTCCTTAACTATTGCTCATTAGTGTTTCCATCTTTTATGGACCCATACACTCCTCTTTCTGATTAAAATTTGCATTTAAATTCTGTTGTATGCTTTTAAGTGGACAAATGTCTACTACGAGGGTAGGTATGTAATTTAATTAGTTATCGAATAATGCAAATGAAGGTGTGGTGTCACTTTTTTGTTTAGCTGTGTAATACTGCTCAGGCTCCCGTTGCAAAATGATGTGCTTTCTAATCTTGACAACACATAGCCTTGTCATAGGTTTTGTCATAGGTTGATGTAACAGTAGAAAGTATTCAATGACCTTATCAGATGATCTTTTAAGGTTAAAAATGTTTATTAAGAGTTCTTAAAATCCTTATTTTTAAGCTCCAGGAAATTGGATAATGACTACAAGTGCTTGGAAATAAACTGTATTTTTTCTTTCAGAATTTGGGACCTTCTGTGCTTGCTGGTGTGGCTGTCATGGTTCTTCTGGTTCCTGTAAATGCCGTATTAGCGATGAAGACTAAAAAATATCAGGTGTGATTTTCTTTGTGAGGTGCCTCTGAATGTCTGCAGCCATCTTTGAATATACTGCAGTTTATACATTCTTTTTAATATTCACTTGACTGCTTTGGTAATTGAATAGCTATTTAAATATTTTTCCAAATAGGATTGTGTTGCTTTAAAGTGGAATTCTAATGTAGTAATTTTTGTTTTGTGGTTGTCCCCTCCCCATATTGCTGAGCCCTTTTTTTTTTTTTTTTAGCTATTTTGGGTAGTTTGCGCTTAGGGCTCTAGAAGTTATTTTTATTCTACATAAGGTACCCATGCCAAATTTGTGTCCTTTTCATCCAACATCCTTGGCATTCTAAAGGTACCCAGGGTTAGTGGATTTCCTTGGAGAGTCCTGAGAAAATAGGCAAAATATTGCATGGTTTTGTGTTTACAAGAAAAATAGGAAAAAACTGCTCCGGATAAAAGGGTCTGTTAGCCCCCCCCCCCCCCCCCCTTAAAAATTGCATCAACAAACTATTTGCTGTACTACAGTCAGTCTTTCCAGCTGTATAAAGCTGAATACAAAAAACTAATTTTGTTTAACAGTTTTGGCATTTTTCAAAGAGGTAGCGCATTTTTCCAATTTTTTTGTGCTCTTAACCTACGTCCAGTTTGTGATAGAAACCATTGTAAAAACCGAATTCAGCAAGGGAATCATGTGTAGCTCACTGAAGGTTTTCTCTCGGAGAATTACTGTAATCGTTGAATTAAAGAAATATTAAAAATGAGTAAAAAAATTAAATAAAAAAATGGCCATTTGTGACGTTTTCAACTAACTTTTTGTCATGATGGCCAATTTACAAAAGCAGTATACCATTACGTCCGCTAGATCCTTGTCTGTGTGTGTGTATATATCCATATCCTACTGGCAGTCGCCAGTAGGTAGTTAGTTAGGACCTAGTTACTATAGGAAAATGGCAATAACTTGAGATCAGCTCCTATGTTGAAAGTTTGGGGGTGATTCGTGAAGGGGGGCCGAGAAAAAAGGGGATGGTCCCAAAACGTGTTTTTTTTTTCATTGTTAATTTCCATAGGAAACTTTAGACAAGGCTACAGGTCGAACGGGTAAACGGAATAACCCCAAATTTGGAAGGGAGAAGGGTCTTGGTCTAGAAAGCACGCTTTTGTTTGGTGTAAATCCGTTCAGTAGTTCTTGAGAAATATCGAAATTTATAGATATCGATATTTGGGAATTCTGCCATCTGATTGGATGAGGAGTTATGAGCACAAGCTTGCTGGTGATTGGCTGCGAACGGTGCCAGCGGTTGCAACTAGGAAGCGTTGGCCGCCATTTTGTGATTCCGTTGAAGCGAGTAAGGGGAAAAAAGGGAGAAAAAAAGTGGGAAAGAGGAGGGTAGGAGCGCTGTGAGGTTTGTAGGGTGGGTAGGGTGTGCTATAGAGGAAGTGTGAAGCGAATTATTTATCCCTACTGGTGTGAAAGTGCTGTTTTGCCCACTGAGATGGTGCAGAGGTGAGGTGCCGGTACAGTCTGGGATGAAACCATGCGTCTAAACTGTGAGCTGAGTGCTGTAAAGTGATGTGCTCTGGGCGCTGTAGCATAGTGGGCGCTGTAGCAAATCTGTGCAGGTGGTGTTAGTATGCATTTAGAGTATAGCGTGAGCGGGAGGCAAAGTACTTGGTGGTATCGGTTTGAATACTCTGGGATGAAACGGAGTGTAAGTCGTGAGTTTATTGCTCTGAAGTGATGTGCTGTGGGCGCTGTAGGATACTGACCGCTGTAGCATACCTGTGTAAGTAGTGTTAGTATGTGTTTATTCTATACAGGGAGTGTGAAACTAACTACTCATCCCTATTGGTCTGAAGAGTGGAATGTAGTGTTGTAGGAAGCAGGAATAAAGGAATAAGCGTGAAAAATATAATGCAGAATGTTGCAATGCCAGAGAAGGATGATGGTAAAATGAGTTGTCTAAGAAAGTGGTTGTGTGTAATAAAGGGATGGAGTTTGAAAATTATATAGAAAGTGTCTGTCAGTGCCATAATTGGACCCAATGGTGCAAGAGCTAGGGTATCCAGCTGATGCAAAGTTGAACCACTTCTGCTGTATTCAAACGTAAGCTCCGGCATCGGTAAATTGTATATTACATGTTAGTTGCATGTGAAATAAACAATAGCTATTACACTTGAATGACTCTACATTCTACAAAGAAAATAAAGGTCGGATACGATTACCACATGTATCGTTTAAGAAAAGAAAAAAATAAAAAAAAATTGCAAAATGTAGTCATCAAACTTTTTGTGTACCTTGGCAGTGCTTTTTTGTAACCGAAAATTAACAGTAGAATAGTTGGCAATCTGTTGTACAGTAGATTCAATGTGGTGCGTGTCAGAATAGGTACTAGTTCTACCCACATTAAAACTTTGAGGATGAATACAAACATTTTGCTTCTGAGAAGCACATTCGGTACCTTTGTAGTCAAACCATACATTGTCTTCAGCTGTTTCAAAAAATCATTCTTGTGTAGAGAGCTAAGGCATCGAGCTTAGACAAACCCCAATTGCTTCTGCTGTAGTCAAATCGAAGCTCCTGCATCAGTGAATTGCACATTGTTACAGTTCTATGTGACCTTCAGAATAGCTATTAGACATGAATAAATACATTGTATAATGAAAATAAAGGTAGTTTACGATTACCACACTGCCAACAAGTTCTTAAAGTCGTCTTTTTACATTTTTATCATGAGGTTCTGAGCAGAGACTGACTGAGTAAAATTGTGTGAAAGGGCTTTGTGAATAACAGGCAGGCAGAGCGGTGTGTGCACAAAGAATAGACGTGGTTTCTAAATGGGTGTCTGGTTTAGGTTAATTTTGGAAGTAAATAGCGTATTTGCATAGGCCATACATCACAGATTCCTGGTTATACTGGAGACGTAAGGGGGAATAATGAGGATAGAGTTCAAATGTCTGAGTATACTTAAAGTTATTATATCAAAATAGTAGGATTGAAGTGTATTATAAAAAATTTAAAGGAAAAAGTCAAAGATGGAAAAAAAAAATCCATTCAAGAACAATGTGAGTTTCTTACAAGTCTTGGAGATTCCAGTCCAGAAGTTCTTCAGCTGCTTGAGATGCTTAATGTTCCAAGAGGCTATTGTTGGCATCGTGTGAGAAAAACAAAGCGATCCAATTCATATCCTCGAAGGGACAGTAATGTTCCTCGAATGTAGGAGCGGTAATTTGAATGGGCAGGCAATCTGCGATGTTGTGAAAGGTCGCACGTTGCAGGAGATCTTTCACGGCTGCGCAGAAATCCCATTGCGCTGCGATTCCTTTTTGCATTGCATTCGCTATTGCTCCGCTGCCAGAACAATCACGTTCATGGTTTTCAAGTTACTCCATTACTTGCTGGATATCTGGAGCTATTGTTGAGATGTTGGCAAGGCATACATCCATGGGCAAGTTTTGCAATCAAACGATGGTTGTACGCATACTGCATAAGTGTAGTTTAATGTTATGTTGTAGCTAGCTCCGATAATAGAGGCAGGCAGCCGAAAGGTTTTTCAGTTTTTTTTACAGTATTGATGTAGCTTGGCGTAGAGGCGTATTCTGTCGGACATAGTTGTTACCATAGAGAGCATAGCTATTTCTAGAAGTAGAATTAGTAGTAGGGTGGCCGCAAAGAGGGTGAAAATTATGGGCACTGTTCCTGTTATTCCAGAGATGATCGAAAGAATGAATGTAGTCTGGTATTAAAAGAACTGTTTGAAAGCGTGTTGGAAGGCTGTAGGAGACAGTGTTAAAGTGTGCCAGACCTAGAGTGTGACGTGTTGAAAATTGCGTAACAATTTACAAAGTGTAATGGGAGGTTTGTATTTAAAAGGGAGTGTATTTTACTTGAAGTTCGTGGTATCTGCAGCCGATAAATTTCTTTTGTGGAAGTGAGGGACAGTTCTGTTGTGGACAAAAGCCCTTTCAGTTTGGTTTGTTTAATGAAATCTGTTTTCAAAGTAGGAATTGAAGGCCAAGTTGAAGTTTGGGAGTTGGTTTGTGGGGGTGGGACTAGACATTGCCACAGGAAGTTACTTGGTTTGAAACAGTAAGGACATACGGTATGCCAGCTCACATTCCGTAAGAGTGCATGTTATTGAGAAGCCGATAACTGCCGTTAGAAAGCTGTGTGAATGTTGGTCTGATTGTGGGAGTTGGCGTCCTTTTAAGAAAGGATGCAAGATTGGGGGCTGTAAGCTTAGAAGCGCTGTGTATTTGGACATTCTTGGATAGTAATGAATGACTGCCATTGTGGTTGCGCTTTTCACCTGTGAGAAACTTCTGTATGCTCTTTAAAACAGCGATATGTAAATGGGAGAAACCACTGCTCGTGAATAAACGCGCTACTTCATATATTCGCATACAACATGACAAACAACAAGTACACCTAGCAGACACAACAACACTACGTACTGTGGGAACCGTGGCTAGCCATGTACACAAACATGGCATGGCACCTCTGCCACACAATGCAGAATGCAGGGAGAGATGAGAGCAAAGTATGTGCGAAGGTGGCAAGTAATTCTCGATTATAAAAGTATACAATGCAAAGTCTTGAGGGGATGTGCCGGACCGACTTGAGTATGCAGAGCACCGACATGTACATAACAGACACTGGTCTATTGAGTGAAGTGGACAGTCGACGCAACCATGATAGTACAGTCAGTAGGGAAGATTACTGAACTGTAGCGCGTACGTGCCTCCCCCCCCCCCCCCCCCCCAAAATGTTTAGGGAAGTGGGCTGGCTTGCTGTACGCAAGGCTAGCATAGGGGTATGAATAAAAGGCACGTTTCATTGGGTGTGGTTCTCTTCCGGGTTGGCGAACGTGTCTGCCAGGTCTGCGCTGCTTTACACCGCCGCGAGGCTGACGCTGTGAGCGAAGGTGGGTGTGTGAATGATGCTCTCAGCCTGCTGGTACTCAAACTGTCATGGCCGCTGTGATGCATATATGCCCCACAGCTCACCTTTCGACACCTCTGTATGTGAAAGAGGGCCGACCACGTGCCGGTAAAGTCCTGGGCAGAGGTCTGCAAGCTCGGAAAGCTCCTGAGATTAACGCTGGCTACTGCGACACTGGCACACAGAGCCCAGCCTGAGGCCCAAGAGTGTGGAGTGCTCTGTATAATAGTAACACAGTAGTCCGACAGGTACCGACAGTGGAACGGTGTTTTTAAACCATAGTGGACGATGTTATAACTGTATCTGAGAGTGGAGATGAAGGAACTCCCTTCGACCAGCTGCAACCAACTCTGGGTCCCAACAGTGGAACGGTGTCTTGATCCCATAATGGACGATGTCCGATATTACCTGCTGCTGAGTTTTCAGAGAACTCCCTCCGTTGAGGTGCATCACACATTGTGCTTCCGTAGCTAACTGCTGTACAGGATTATTGGGCTTTGTTGACTGCAGTCGGTGGAGTACACCGCGGTGCAGCAGATCCGACCAATGAAACGGGGTCTTGATTCTATGATTGAGGATGTCAGAAGTTAGTCTGTGAGGATTTTGGTGTACCCCCTCCGATCAGGTGCAATCAACTCTGGGTCCCAACAGTGGAACGGTGTCTTGATCCCAGAATGGACGATGTCCGATATTACCTGCTACTGAGTTTTCAGGGAACTCCCTCCGTTGAGGTGCATCAGACTCTGCTTCCATAGCTAACTGCTGCACATGATCATAGGGGCTGGCTGACTGCAGTCGGTGGAGTACAACGCGGTACAGCAGGTCCAAACAGTGGAACGGTGTCTTTATCACAATGGACGATGTTAGAACTGCATCTGAGAGTGGAGATGAATGTACCCCCTCCGATCAGGTGCAAACAACTCTAGGTCCCAACAGTGCAATGGTGTCTTGATCCCACAATGGATGATGTCAGAACTGCATCTGCGAGTGGAGATGGAGATACTCCCTTTGACCAGCTGCAACCAACTCTGGGTCCCAACAGTAGAACGGTGTCTTGATGCCATAATGGATGATGTTAGAACTGCATCTGAGAGTGGCGATGAAGGTACTCCCTTTGACCAGGTGAAACCAACTCTAGGTTGCAACAGTGGAACGTTGTCTTGATTCCACAATGGAAGATGTCCGATATTACATTCTGCTTAATTTTTACAGAACTCCTTCCGTTGAGGTGGATTAGACTCTGTGCTTCTGTGGTTAACTGCTGCATATGATAATTAGGCATGGTTTATTGCAGTTGCTGAAGTACATAGCGGGTACAGCATGTTCGAACAGTGAAACGAGGTCTTAATTCTATGATGTCAGAAGTTAGTGTGGTGATTTTTGTGTATAGCTTCTGATGAGGCGCAACCAACTCTAGGTACCAACCATGGAATGGTGTCTTGATCACACAATGGACGATGTCCGATATTACCTGTTGCTGGGTTTGCACACAACTCCGTCTGTTGAGGTGCATCAGATTCTGTGCTTCTGTAGTTAAGTGCTGCACATGGTTATTGGGCTTAGTTGACTGGTATTGCTGGAATACACCACGGTCGAGCAGGTCCAAACAGTGAAATAGGGTCTTAATTATATGATTGAGGATGTTAAGAAGTTGCAATTTGTGATGATTTCTGTGTACCCCCTCCAATGAGGTGCAAGCAACTTTAGGTTTTAACAGTGCAATGGTGTGTTGATCCCACAATGGACAATATTAGAACTGCATTTGAAAGTGGAGATGAAGGTACTCTCTTCGATCAGGTTCATCCAACTTTAGGTCCCATCTGTGGAACGATGTCTTGATCCCACAATGGATGTCCGATATTACCTGCTGCTTGCTTTTTTCAGAAGTTCGTGTGAGGTGCATCAGTCTGTGATTCCGTAGCTAACTGCTGCACATGATTATTGGGCTTGGTTGACGGTAGTCGATGAAGTATACTGTGGTACAGCAGGTGCAAACAGTGAAATGAGGTCTTGATTCTATGATTGAGGCTGTCATAACTTAGTCTGTGATGATTTTTGTTTACCCCCTCTGATCAGGTGCAACCAACTCCGTGCGTCCGAATTCAACGGTATGTGGCTGTGAGTTGTGAATGACCACTGGATTTGGTATAGACTGCGGTTTGCAGGGTTCACAATTTAGATTGCGTGGTGATTGTTTAATTACTGAATCCAGTAGTTAAGTAATTAGAACGTCTATTGAAACATATACAATATTGTTTTAGTATACTTGCTTCAAGAAGTTTTTTTATATCAGTTATAGGTTTAGTGAAATTACCAAATTTATCTTGGTGGTCCAAAGGAACAGTGAATAGTGTAGACTGTGGAGAGATGAAATCCCAATTCGAATTGGTTTGATTTATTCATTGTAAGGGTTCTCTGTAATTAGTTTTAATTTGTACTGCTTTTAATTAACAATGCAGACAGTAATGTTCACAATTCAGATCGAGTTGCTATTGTAGATGATGCAGTCCTGTAAGAGAAGAGATTGCTGTAGTGTGCTCTGTCTCCACCACTCATACGCATCATTGCAGGCTCCGCACACGGTTTTTTTGCTTTGTGTATTGCAAACTGTAGATGTCAAGTCAATGCCACGTGGCTGTGGGCCCTTGCTGAATGCTCTCTCTGGCCTACACTGCAGGCAGCAGTGTTCAGAATTCAGATGGAGTCGCTATTGTAGATGAGGTACTCCTGTAGGAAAAGACATTGCTCCAGTGTGTACTGTCTGCACTATGCATATGTATCATTGCAGGCTTTGAAGACTTTTTTTTTTGCTTCGCTGACGACAAACTGGGTAGGTGAAGTCACTTTACGTATCTGTGGGTCCTTTGTGACCGCTGTCTATGGCCTACACTGCAGACAGCAGTGTTCATAATTCAGATTGAGTCGGTATTGCAGATGATGCAGTGTTGATGGCAACAGATATTGCTCCTAGTACGGCCTGTCTACAGCACGCATTATGGGTGGCTGTGCACATGCTAAATGCTTTTGATGTGGTTATGTGAGTGCACTAGAACTGATGGAGCGTTTATGATAGCTTTTTGTGTATTATTTCAGATCTATTGATTGTCAGTATACCACACGTTGTATTTCTTTTACGATGGAATTATTTCTGTATTTCACATCTACTGTCCCTACCTTACTGCAGCATAAATTGATTCTTTTAATATTGAATCTGTGTGTGATCCAATGATTACTGTTGTAGTTGATGCTAGCCGCAACCATTGTCTGAAGGCTGGTTTAGACTTACCGCACACACATCCAGCACAGACGTCACTGGATATGTCATCATGGTGGTAAAAAGGAGTCGGGCGTACGTGCCTGTATCCACTTGCACTATCTGTGTCCGTGTGTTCATTATCTATGCATGATACTGTCTCTGGGCCGTACTATATTACGTTGTGTTGTGGACAGCGTATTGAACCATGTTCCCTGTGGTATTGGAGAAAGTTTCGGTAATGTAACTTTTAGGTGTATGGGTATCATAGGTGGAAGGCTACTTTACAGAGCATGAATATTGATGAAAATGATGGTTGCATGTTGTGTGTAGTGTAAGATGTGTGTATTGCAAAAAGTTTTGAACAAAGCTCTCTAAGCAGAAGAGGTGTGTCTCATGAAATGCAGTACAGATATTGACTCAAGTGGGTGGCGTTTTCGAACTGTTACAATGGGAAATGTTATGAACTAATGAAATGCTTTTTTTTTATGGTTACATGGCAATCGCGCAGCCAGTGCGCAATGAGACCGCACCCGATTTGATTTTGAGAAAATATATTTATTATAATAGAAATTTATTAGTTAGAAATATAGAACTGTTTAAAATATTTTTAATTATCGCTTGCTCTCTTATACACTTTAAAGTTTTTTTAGATAAAGTTTTGAGCCCAAAAAAAATTAGGGAATGGCGTATGCGGCGCGACATCATACGTCTATGACGTAACACAGGGCGTGGCAGCATGCACTTGTCGCATGCGCGACCCTATACGTATATGACGTAACGCGCAGCTTGGTAGTCCGTACCCGTTGCATACCAAAGTAGCAGCTGGCGTGACCTCGTATGTACATGTTACACGGGACGCTGTGCCACAAACCAGTCGGATACGAAATACGCATCATTTAAATGTGGTGGATAGGATTCGCGTGTTGATCGAGCTTGGTAGCCTACCGTTACGGGACTGTAGTTTTCTCAAAAAAACAAAACAAAAAAAAAAAGATACATTTTGTGGGGAAGATGTAAAAGATGTAAAAGATTACATAATTTGTAAAGTTTTTAAAAAAGGATGGTAGTTGCAAAGTATTAAACAATTTGAAAAAATATAGGCTTTATAAATATGAAATTAACATTAAAAAAACCTTTGAAATTCACTGAAAAACCCATAGGTTTTACTGATGTTATAGTTAGGAATTAGCATTTAAAAAACCTTAGAAATTCACTCAAAAAACCATAGGTTTCAGGGACGTTATAGTTGTACATTTGATTCCTATAAAACCAGAGAAATTCGTCTGTTTATAGTTGGTTGAGCTAACTATAACTTGCGCGCCTGCAATGCACTGCTGAGGACGTCACTGACGTCATCCAGTGAATGTGTGTTTCTGTAAAGTTTAAATATTTTTCATATACATCTATGCCAAGGTCTATTCAAGAATAAGTCGATGTAAAAGTGCCTGAATACATTTAGTAGATGCATGACTGACTCTAAGTCACTGATTAAATGTTTGTTACTGAATGCATGGATTAGCTTGCGTCTGCCTGTAGTGCCCCACTCACTGGTTATTGCCTTTTTTCTTTTTTGAGTTTTTTTAAATTTTGGTGCCTAAGTGAATTAAGTGCTGACAGCTGTGAAAAGCCGGGAGCTGTGAGGAGCGACTCCTTAAATCATCTTGGTCCTCCATTAGCTGAGAGGGGCTGGGGCTGCAGTAAGTCCTGTTAAGAGTCTTGCTAAAAGTGCCCCCCTTCCGAGCATTATGACCTCTAGAAAATTACGCTCGGGCGTGTGCTCTCATCTCCAAGTCAGTCATATAAATTAAAGAGATCATATAGTGGCACTAGACAATTGCAATAACCGTTATAAAGCCCACCCAGCTATTACAGGCTTTTTTCACAAGTTGCCCCGATCGCACCTGAAGTGGCAGCAGTAATTCAAGACGGACAGTTTTCGAACTGCCACACAGCAATGCTCTCTCCCCTTTTTTTTCTGTGGAGTCACTGGGAGACACTTGCATCTTTGCAGGGGACTTGAATCGCTCCAGGGAAGGGGTGCAGGCACAGAAGATTGATGATGTCGAGGATGGTCAAAGTGGGCAATCCCCGGTCGCCCCGTCACATGCAAATCCAGATTTTTTTCTCTTGTGACCGCCAACAGAGCAAGCAAGTCTCCTCCAAACAGGTTAAAGCAAGATTGTAGGTCTGGTGGGTTATCTGTTACACCCGACGTTTTTTCATGTACAAAATCTCGCTCAGACTTTCCAGCCAACCCTCAAGGTGAACAACCTATTTCTTTAGATGGTCAAAAGTCTGACAGTTTGTTGTTTTACCAGCTGCTTTATCTGCTTGGGGTACATTTGTAAGTGAATAAGCGGGGAGGGTGTTCCGGATGGTATACTGGACAATGCTCCTTCTATGGTTAAGAAGTCAATTGCATGAGAAGGGTCAAACCTAGGGGAAGACTTTACTCTCCCAGACATTGACGTCGAAACCAAAACAAGAGGCTGGGATGTCCCTCACAAGGAAGTCTCTCCGGCGAGCGGTCTCAGGGGAAATAATACTCCAATTATAAGTTCTTCTCCTAGGCGTCTCTCTGCCTCTTTTGTATTGTAGTCATTTGAGTGGTACTTTTTTGGAATCCGCCCAAAATGTTTTTCTGCCTTGTACACAACCAAAGTTGGCAAATGAGGGATGTTGTGCATTCGGAATATCTCGTTTGCATTGAAAAAATTCTAAATTCCATTTTGTCTCTACTAGAGAAATTGGTTTTAAGTTCTGATCATATATTGGAAATTATTTCTGCAATGTTGTTTGAAGTACAAAAGGCAACTAAGCTTGATTCTATTCAACCCAAGCCTACGACACATCCCCATACAGAAGAACTTGTAAATGGAAGGCTTCCCTTATTTGTCCCCGTGAGAGTCGAGATGTTTGTTCTAGCGGGAATACCTCTTATTCTGTTGCCCCCTATTGATCCCATGTGTAATCTTGAAAAATAAGTTATGTTTAAGTACTCTATTTGAGGAGGTTGTATCGGGACCCCCTCCGGACAAGTCTATAATAAAACCTTTCCCTTTGTTTAATAATGGTAAAAGAGGGGGCAAAAGAGAAACTAAGAAAATTAGGGGTTTCGGAAAACAAGAGGGTGGGGCAGAGGGGGAGGTTTGGACTCCCTCTACCTCCCAGGCCAGTTCCTCAGACCTGCCTGAGAAGAGAGGGCCGAAAACATGGAAGAGGGGATGCCCCACAACGAATCATAAGGGGGAAAATATGAAAAAGAAACACAAAGTTGCGGCGATTTTCTAAACTGAAAATGTCAAAATTGCACTTTTCACGGATTCTTGAAAAACCAGAGCGATACTCAAACACTAGAGGAGAGGGGAGACTCCAGTCCCCCGTCTGAGTGTTGCTTTAGAGCCCCATATAGTGCGTATGTCAACGACCAGGGAAACGGGGATATCTGGAAAATTGGTCCTAAATTAGATACCGCAGTCCACCCAAGTATCTCATACTCCCCTGATTAACGAGTTGGTTAATCATTCTGAAAGGAAACCACAAATGGGAGGTGGGATTCCTATGCTCCAGACTTGGCCCGGGGCCTCTGGGGCTGGGGTGGCTGAGAATCCAGAGAAGGGGTACCAAATACGGAGCATCAAGCAGGTTGGGTGGAATAGAGCTCTTATAGGGAATACATCTTTACCCTTCACAAGATTAGAGGCCCCAATTTCCACGACGGTGCCGGAATTCGAACATTCAGCCCAATGATGGCTCACATGTGGCCAATCGTGGTGATAGGGTTCCTCTATGGATCCCCCCAAGGGATCCCTTAAAGAATCTCAGTATGGGGCAGAGTGCACTATCCCCCATGGTGGATTTTACCTTTCTATTTGACAATGAATTTTATCCGGTAAATCGATAATCCATTAGTCTATTTTCAGAAATAGAGGCATTAAGGTTGAAATCAAGTAGAACTATTTTGAATGTGAAGATTAATTTACATGACTCCTCTTATTCTAGAGTTACTTTTTGTTCTTTAATCATTGGCAACTTGGTTATGCCAAATTGTGAGCATTTCCTGAAATGAGGGGTTGACATAGCATCTGTTCCTGAATATGAGGAATATTCCTCTGTTTTCCAACACAGTGTCCGACAGCTTCTAGGGCCGTTAAATCTGTGGTACAAGATGCAATGGGCCCTGAGTTTGAGTACTCTTTGGGCAACACCAAAAATATTGTGGTTTCCCTGGATAGAAGGGGTCGCTGAATGAATCTGGTGTTTGATATGGTAGCTGTTCCCCAGGCCTTAGATGTAGAAGCTGAATTGGCCCAGTGGACCTGGGTCGCAAGAGTATTGAATAACACCTGTCCGGAAGCAGAAAGAAGCGCTCCTTTGAGGTAGCCTGGGTGGGTTACTTCTATCTTGGAATATGGCTGGCCTGGGTTACAATGAGGAGAAATTGAATTATTAGAAAACCTTGAATCCCCTAATCATCTGTTTGCAAGAAACTTGGTCTTGCAAGGACTTTGGGTGTGATGGTTATTTTACTTTTTCTTGCCATGCTAAAAGTTCCGATAGAGGTCACGCTACTGGGGGAGTCTCTATTTTGCTTAAGAATTTGATTAACTGGAACCAGAAGGTATTCTTCCAACCTTCAAATCTTTGTATATACTTGAAGTTGGCTTGTTTGGGAGACCTTGGTAGGCCTACTTTTTTCATTGTGGCAAACCTGTATATCCCTCCTGGGAGAAATTTTGATCTGTTGAGTACTTTCTTCTTCATTCATGAAATAGCAGTCAGCGAAGAATGTTCCCTTGTGGTAATTGTTAAAGACTTAAATGCCAAAATGTCCAACTCTGCTCTAAAGATTTATGCAAATATCGATAAAGAGGAAACTTTGCATATCCCTGAGATTCTTTTCCCGGAAAAAAATAAAAACAGAAATACAGGGCTTCTCCTTGTTGGATAGTATTAGAAGCACAGACCTTGTTATCTTAAACGGAAGAGTGCCCACTGAAAAAATAGCTCAATTAACTTTTCACTCCCGTCACACTCTGAGTCTTTTAAGACTATGTAGTTGTGTTGTATCAAATGTTTGGGGCCTGTGAAAACTTGTCCTACCGACCATATGGAGTGATCATAGTATAGTGGCTATGACAATGGCTTTTGCTCGTCCCGTATTGGATTCGGGGAACTTGGACCAGGGCAGGGTGGTTTATAATAAAGTAAATAGACGCTCTTTCTGGACGTTCAAAAATATTATTGAAGTGAGCTCAATAGTGAAGAAGGCTCATGTAGAGCAGGAGGGTCTTGCATACGCAAATGTTGTACAGCATTTTGAGGCCCAAATGGAAGCTATGGAATTTAAGTTTCAAATCTGCTGGTCCCAGTCTGCTTAAACAGGGCAAGTCATAGTTGAAATGGTTAAACCAGGAAATTAATCACCTGGTTCGTAATCCACACATTCAGTTTTCAATAGGTCAGCAGCAGGAAATCAATCACCTCAAGCCAATAAGAAGCCGCCACACACTTGGCGAAAAGAGAAGGGAGTTTGACGCCAAGTGGATTGGGCTGAGGGAAGCCGCAAGGGCCAAAGATTCAAGAAAGTATTGGCACTTGATTGCGGAATAGTGAGACTCAAGGCAGAGGGCTTTACCCATACCAATTCCAGAGAAGGAGTCGGTGGATTATCTCTTTATTATATAAAAACAATAGCTCAGTAGCTCCAGTAGCGATACAGAGGAGTTTTCTCTTCTAGAATATGGTCCCCCGTCAAGAGATGAGGTAGTAGGATTTATAAAGAATGCTAGAACCTCTGGCGCGCAGGGGCCAGATGGAATTCCGATTGCGTTAATTAAAAAGGAGTCAGCTGCATGGGGTTCTTTTCTGGCGCCATTGTTTAAACATTGTTTTCTAATTAGTAACATTCCTCCCTGGAAAGTGAGTATTCTTGTCCCCTGGTATAAAAAAGGCCTGAAAACTACACCAGCTAGTTTTAGACAGATTGCTCTGTTGGATGCTTCGGGCAAGTTGTTTGCAAAAAGTATTTTAAGTCATCTGCAACAATGGGCCCATGATCAGAACATTTTACCTCCAGAGCAAGCTGGCTTTAGAAAGAATCATGGTACTCTAGACAACATTGCGGTTGTCCAGGCCATTGTAGAGAAATATGTATTCCTGCGAAGCATGCCAGTTTATACAGCATTTATTGACTTCTCCACAGCGTTTGACAAAGTCGATTGCAAAACGCTTTGGAGAAAGCTTGATCAACTCTGCATACCACAGCATCTCTCTGGTCTCGTCATAGAATTACACACAGATACTTGGTGTCAGGTACTGATGGGAGGTGCGCTGGGGCTATCATGTAAGATTGAAACGTACAATGGGCTAAAGCAGGGTTGCTTGTTGACCCCTTTGTTCTTTTTGTACATATCTGATCTCCCCGCCGCCTTGAACTTAGTGTGGGGGGATGCCCCCAAGATTGGCACAATGTCCGTTGACTCTTTATTATATGCGGATGACGTTGCGGTCTTTGATTTAATGCCTATTGGTCTGCAGCGTCATCTGGTTGTCCTAACTAGTTATGCAGAAGCCCACTTTTTGAAAATGTATATTGCTAAAAGCAAAATTTTGGTATTCCGTAAGAAAGTCCATAGATTAAAGAGACGTTTTAAGTGGTCATTGGGGCCCGAAGAACTGGAGTTGGTGGATTCTTATTTGTATCTGGGTAAGGTCTTTTTGAAAACTGGGTGAGATCTAGACCACATTATTCTGTGTTAGCAAGGCTGTCTCCCAGGCGGGAGCCTTAAATAGACTCTACAAAACATGTGAGAAATGCCATTTTGGTCATGTTTTGTCAGTATTTAAGGTAAAAAAATTCCCCCCTCATTAATATACGCTGTTGAGGTATTGGACATGAAACACTGGCTTGCTTTTGACAGGGCTGAAGGTCGAATCTTTCATCAAATTTGCAACGTAAATTCTCAGACTGCTGCACATGTCTTACGCCTGGAATTTGCTTTAGTTTCCTCATATGTTCTATCGTGGGTTGCGGTTTTGAGATGGGTTTAATCTCTGCGTTGGGTGGAGGACAGTACTCTCAGGGCTGCTTTGAGATTAGAAATCTTTGATAAATTGAGAGAACATTCAACATTTTTTAGGTCCTTCGTTCAAGCTAATGACTCATTTGGGCTTACTTTGAATTTAGATTCCCCCATGTCAAAGTGCATTAAAGTTGTTTATAAAGAAGTTTGCACCATCTATCAGCTTGGCTATAGATATCGACTTGAGCCAGCCCTAACCTCGTAATGAGGTGGTTTGTGGGAGTGCATTGGGGAATAGACCTTAGCCCTATTTAACATGGAACGTGCCTCATGGAATCATAAGGGTAATACTTTTATTAAGAATTAATCTGTTGCCCCAAAGAGATGTTACTGGTATTTGGGACAAAATTCCTAGTGAGGAGAAAATCTGTTAAATGTGCTAATTGCAAATCCAAGATTTTAATCCTGTTTTTGTTTGCACAAAGCTACAAAGGGCATGCCATATGTTTTTAAGACCTGTTTTTATCAAATATAATATTCATTCTGCCCAGGCGGCCCGTTCATTTGTTCTGTCCCCACCAAATGAAATGGTCTGTTTTAAGATATATCAATTTTTAAAAACATTTCTGGTTATATATTAGTCTTTAATGCTATTTTTGCACATTGTAATATCTGTTGGCTGAATACGGAAGAATTTTTTTATTGTACATAAAGTTTTCCTTTCTTAATTTATTTGTGCACTTTTGTGGACCTCTGTTGGAGTTCCATATCAAAATAAATTGAATTGTACGGAGTTTAGGAGCAGTGGTTGTGTACATCTTAGCATAGGATTTAGATGTTGTTTTTCAACATGTCGTCTTTCTTATACATGTCTTACATTTGACAGGCACAAATGCAGTGGAATCCAGTTGGTAATAGCACGTTTTCTACTATTCTATGCTCCCTCAAGTCTCCCGATGAAAATGTTACCTCACTTGTGTGGTTAGGCCTGGTACCTGCAACCCACAACTGCCCAAAACACAACATGGATACATCAAATTTTTCCATTTAAAACTGCTTTTGTTTTTGCAAAGTGGGTAGCTGTGGATTTTGGCCCCTAGCTCAGCTGCCAAGTAGGGAAAAGTAGAAATCTTGCAAATTTTTTAAAACTAAAACGCGCAATTGATGGACGGAATGTAGAACAAATCAAAACATTAACCCCCAATCAAGGGATCGGAGTTAAATGCATCATTCTTTTGCTCACCATAACACCCCAGTTTAGACCTGGTCATATACAAATCAGTCTTGAACCTGTGCCTCATGGGAACAGTCCATCCCAAACTGCCAAATCTGAAAGAAACACGTTAGTTAGTTTCCTCACCTTAGAATATCCCCAGGCGTTAGGCTGGATCCGGAAAGTTTTTCGTCAGGAATACCCTTGCGCGTCGCTAGGCGTCATCTGCGGCTCCGCATCCATCGTCGGCGTCGTGATCGCTGGGATGACGTCGTCGGAGCACTTAGACGCCGCCCTCGCACGCTGACGTCAGTTCTTCTTTTTTCCGTGCCAGACAGCGCTGATCCAGGAAAAGCATACCTTTTTTTTTTTGTCATTTTTTGACTAAACTTTTTGAACTCTTTTGGTTCTATTCTCGTCGACTCTACTCTGGTGCCGGTAGGGATGCCTGGCTTTAAAGCTTGTGACTCCTGTCACCGACTGATGTCTGTTACGGACACCGCCGGTGCTTCTATTGCCTGGGGGCTGACCACGATGCAGAGTCATGCCCCGACTGCCGGGCCTTGACTTCGAAGGCTAGGCGGGAGCGGTCCCACAAGCTCCTCGAGCTCCGTCAGTCGGCTCCGTGCCGTTCACGGTCCTGGTCGAGGAGGAGGTCAAGGGACCAGTCGCGGAGCCGCAGCCATCACCACCACTCGTCTGGTTCCTAGTCTTTGGGTAAGTTGGAGCATAGCAAGAAATCCAAGAAGCAACATCGCTCTTCGGGCTCCCCTCGCCGGTCGCACGACTCGGCTGAGGGTTCGAGTGGTGCCACCCACGCGGCTCCGTCGGAGCCGCAGGAGCCACGTCCGTCCCCATACCCTCCGGTCCCTGGGACTGACACGACTCCGGAGATCAGTGCCTTCCTCATGGCTCCGCCGTCGACGCCTGCTGGCGTGCCTTCGGGACCCGCGGGCTTGACTGGGAGGCCTAGCGAACTGGCGGCTCTGGCGCCGGCGTCTACTCCGGTCCCGACGCCGCAGGCCCTGTGGGAACCGGGCCTGGGTCCCAGTCGGCGCCGGTCGACCTCACGACCCCTCCGCCGCGCCGACTCCGGTGCCACCCCCGGCGCCGTCCTCCGACGATGCCGTCCTCAGATGATGCCGATCCCCAGTTTAGTCCCGGTCCGGGCCCGGCGTCGGAGCGGCGCCATCCGGCGCCGCACCCGACGCCGATGGGTGGCAATTTAATCTTCCGCCCGGCTTCAATCATTTCTCCTGTCTACCAGGAATCGGATGACGGTGACAATTGGGAGGGGTCTGAGGACTCTCTGGCCCGGAAGGGCCAGCTATCTCAGGACTGGTCTGACGAGCTGGGGGATGCCAGTGGCCTGGACACCTCCCCTGACACTGACTTCATCTCTCCTCCGACCATGGCTTCGGAGGAAGGTGCTGCATTTTCTGTGGTGCTGCGCAAGGCGGCCGAAGCCCTTGGGCTGGAGCTACTTGCTGTGGCCGTGAGGACTAACCTCCTCACTGAAGTGCTCCAACCATCAGCAAGCTCCTCGGAGCCTCTGCTGCAGTTTAATGAAGCACTAGTTGACGTCCTCAAGGGCACCTGGTCCAAGCCCTCCACAGTACCTTCTGTGGACCGGAACGTGGCCCGGCGCCACCGCCCTGCCCCAGGCGACCCCAGTTTTCTGTCCATGCACCCCACGCCCGAGAGCCTGGTTATCCAGACCTCCACTTCCCAGACCTCCTTCCCGTCCACTCCCCCGGATCGGGAATCCAAGAGACTAGAACAGCTTGGTAAGAAGCTGTTCCCCTCCCTTAGTTTGGGATTGCGGTCTATTAACACCGCTTGTCTCTTGGACCGTTACTCCCACTCCCTGTGGGATACGGTGGAGGACGTGCTGCCCCAGTGCCCGTAGGAGGCCCGGACACTGCTCGCCCAGGCTCTTGCCGAGGGGCGGGATGCAGCACGGCACGTAATCCGATGTGGACTGGACACTACGGACTCGCTGGGTCGGGCAATGTCGACCACGGTGGCACTTCGCCGCCACGCCTGGCTGCGGTCCATAAGTTTTTCTGGGGATGTCCAACTGGGGTGGCAGAGTGGGCTAAAGAACGGTGATGGATTAAACCCAGATCAGTTGACTGGGGGTGAGTGCTTGCAATGTTCAACACTCCGTCCATCATTTCCTTTGGTTTTTGCGATGTCCAGAGCACCCTCATGGACATGCCCTTCGATGGCAGTCGCCTTATTGGCGACGTAGCGGATAGTGCGCTGGAGCGCTTTAAAGCTTCCAGGGGTACGGCAAAGTCCTTGGGCCTCTCAGCCCCGCGCCCGCAAGCTTCCGCTTTTCGTCCCTTTCGTGGCCAAGGAAGGGGCGCCCCCTCACGTCCGCCTAGCCACAGGCCGCAGAACCAACCTCCATGCAGACGTGGATTCTGCCGAGGTGGTACAGGGGGACAACGTGCCGGTCCGTTCACATCTACCCCAGCAGCATCCGCCTCATAGCCCTCCTAGTCCGTGCTTTCAGGCCCATTCCATGCCAGTGGGAGGCAGTTCGCCATCACCTGCTCCACTGGTGTTCCATCACGTCGGACAGGTGGGTGCTGCAAATCGTCCGGAGGGGCTACTCCCTCCCCTTCGAGGCGACCCCCTCCAGCCATGCCACCGCAGTACCACCGCATGTCGGGGGATCACTTGAATCTTCTCCAGGAGGAAGTTACGGCCCTCTTGGCCAAGGGGGCTATCGAGCGAGTTCCTGGTCCAGAAGTAGGTCATGGTGGTTGTTCCCACTACTTTCTGGTTCCCAAGAAGGGCAAAGGGGGCCTACGCCCTATCTTGAAGCGTCAACGTCTTCATCCGGAAGGAGCGGTTCAAGTTTTTTCTCCTTAGCTCAGGTTCTGGCTGCCCTAGACCCTGGAGACTGGATGGTAGCGTTGGACTTGCAGGACGCTTATTTCCACATCCCCGTCCTGCCGGCATTACCTGCAGTTCACGGTGGGCCAGGAGCATTTTCAGTTTACAGTGCTCCTCTTCGACCTCACCAGTGCCCCTCGGGTGTTCACGAAAGTGATGGCGGTGGTCGCAGCTCATCTGCGCAGATTGGTTGTTCCAGTCTTTCACTATCTCGACAACTGGTTGTTGAAGGCGGGCTCGCCCCATGCAGTCGTTTCCCACCTCCAGACTACGGCTTACCTCCTGCATTTGCTGGGGTTCTCATCAACGTGCCGAAGTCGCATCGGAGTCCCTCCCAGAAGCTCCTCTTCATCTTCGCGGTTCTGGACTTGGCGCAGTTCCGGGCCTATCCTCCGGAGCAGCGGATCTGGGATATTCAGGCTCTGATTCCCATCTTCCGGCCTCTATCCCGGGTTTCGGTCAGGTTGGTGCTGTGGCTTCTGTGTCTGATGGCCTCCTGCATCCTGTTGGTGCATCACGCCAGATGGATTATGCGGGCTCTGCAGTGGGACCTGAAGTTTCAGTGGGCCCAGCATCGGGGCAACCTGTCCGACCATGTCTTGATCGCGGAGGGCACTGCGAGACAGTTGCCGTGGTGGCTCACGGACCGCGATTGGGTCAGTGGCAGATCCCTCTCCCTACCCCAACCGGAGCACGTAGTAGTGACGATGCGTCCCTCCTGGGATGGGGGGGCCACATGGCGGAGATCAGAGGACTCTTGTCTCCAGCGGAGTCTCGGCTCCATATCAACCTTTTGGAGCTGAGAGCGATCCGACTTGCACTTTAGGCATATCTTCCCTCTGTCCGGGGAAGTGAAGTGCAGGTGTTCACGGACAACACCACCGCCATGTGATATTGCAACAAGCAGGGCGGCGTGGGGTTGTGGATCCTTTGTCAGGAGGCTCTGCGCCTCTGGATATGGCTGGAACATCAGGGCATCACCCTGGTAGTTCAACATCTGGCGGGCTCTCAACGCCAGAGCAGAATAACTCAGCCGCCGGTGCATGATGGATCATGAATGGCGTCTCAACTCGGACGTGGCGCAAGGCCTCTTTCGGCAGTGGGGAGAGCCTTGGTTAGATCTATTCGCCACAGGAGAGAACGCGCATTGTCAGCAGTTCTGCGCGTTGGGGTTTCCAAGGAGGCACTCGCTCAGGGACGCCTTTCGTCACGAGTGGAGTTGCGGTCTGTTGTATGCCTTTCCGCCTATACCACTTCTGCCCAGAGTGCTGAAGATCAGGCACGTCCGGGCCAAAGTCATATTGGTGGCTCCGGATTGGGCAAGAAGGTACTGGTATCCCGAGCTACTCAATCTGTCGATCGATCCCCCGATCCGACTGCCTCTTCAGGAGGACCTTCTGTCGCAGCAGCAGGAGACGGTCCTCCACCGGAACCTGTCCAGCCTCCATCTCCATGCGTGGAGATTGAGCGGCGACAGTTGATGCCATTTGACTTGCCTTCTGAAGTCTGTGATGTTATTCTGGCAGCCAGGCGTCCCTCCACAAAATCTGTATACGCCTGCAGGTGGAACCAATTTGTGGCAGGGTGCACAGCAAAGGCTGTGGATCCCCTTTCCGCCCCTCTTTCTGAGATTCTCTGCTTTCTTCTTTTCATGGCCCAGCAGGGCTCTGCTCTGGGCACTCTTAAAGGTTATCTTTCAGCTATCTCTGCTTTCTTACGGCTTCCTGATCAGCCTTCTCTTTTCAAATCCCCTGTTTCTCGCTTCTTTAAGGGCATTAGTCACGTTTCCTCCTGTCCCTTTCGTAATGCGTCAGTGGGATTTGAGCCTGGTCGTGACGTATCTGATGTGCGCTCCCTTTGAGCCACTTCATAACTGTCCCCTTCGTCTGTTGATGCTTAAGACTGCTTTCCTGGTGGCCATCACCTCTGCTAGAAGGGTGAGTGAGCTCCAGGCTCTCTTCTACGCCTCCTTTCCTTTCTGTCCATCCGGAAAAAGTTGTTCTCAGGACTCGTCCTTCCTTTCTTCCTAAGGTGGTGACTGCCTTTCACATCGGGCAGTCTGTTACGCTGCCTACATTCTTTCCGCCTCCGCATCCCTCGAAAGAGGAAGAGAGGCTCCACCGGCTGGACCCAAAACGGGCGCTGTCCTATCTGGACCGTACCAAGCAGTGGACGACCAACTGTCGGCTACGTGGGCGCTAAGAAGGGACGGGCGGTGCACAAACAAACCATCTCTCGGTGGGCAGTTTTGTGTATCAAGGCCTGCTACTCCTTAGCTAAAAAGGAACCTCCTGTAGGGCTGGGGGCCCATTCTACTCGGGCCACAGCGGCGACCACTGCCCTGTGCCGGGGAGTCCCCTTGCAGGATATTTGTCAGGCAGCAACGTGGGCTTCGCCGCACACGTTTGCCAAACATTATTGCCTGGACAGCCAAGTCCGGAGAGACGGCTTCTTTGGCCGTTCTGAACTCCAGAACTTTCTGGTGTGATCTTGGTTCGCAGACCCACCACCGGGGTTGGTATTGCTGGGGTATCTATTCTAAGGTGAGGAATCTAACTAATGTGTTTTTCTTTCAGATGAACAAGTTACTTACCTTCGGTAACGATATATCTGTAAGAAACATTAGTTAGATTCCTCACCGATCGACCGATTCTCCCCGTTCTGCGAACTGATATCTAGGGTTGAGGTCATCGCTTTCAGGGCCCTAGAAGTTTTTGCCAACAGTGTCGTCTCTTCCATGGCTCTGCGTTCCTGGCGCGCAAAGCTATGTACAAGAACTGACATCAGTGTGCGAGGGCGGCGTCTAAGTACTCTGACAACATCATCCCGGCGATCACGACGCCGGACGCCGAGCCGCAGACGACGCATAGTGTCGCGCAAGGGTATTGCTGACTAATCTTTCCGGATCCAGCCTGACGCCTGTGGATATTCTAAGGTGAGGAATCTAACTAATGTTTCTAACAGATATATCATTACCGAAGGTAAGTAACTTGTTCACCAGGTCCTCCCTTTACCGGAAACAAGCATCCTTGGAAATGTTTCGGGGTTTCTATACTAGACACCTGGGGAAATCCAGATTAGGGTGATTTGAATGGCTCTCGCCAGTTTTATTTTTTTATCCAGAATCCCATGGAAGCCTCAAACGTTGAGTTAAAAGAAAACCTAATTCGTCCCATTTCTCTGTGGCAAAGTTTGGAAATCTGCAGGGAGCCACAAACTTCCTTCCATGTGCTATTTGCCCAAGTCTCCCGATAAACATGGTACCTCACTTGTGCGGGTAGCCTAGTGCCCATGACAGCTAATAGGGTAAAAACACTGCATTGACACATCACATTTTTCCGCTGCAAACAAACGCTTTTTTCCAATGTGGTTTGCCGTAGATTTTGCACCCTAGCTCACCCAGCACCTAGGGAAGCCTAGTAAACTTGTACACTTTTGAAAACTAGACACCTAGGGTATCCAAGGTGGGTTGACTTGTGTGGCTCTCATCAGGTTGTTTTTTACCCAGAATCCCATACAAGCCTCAAACGTTGAGTTAAAAAACCTAATTTGTCCCATTTCTGTGTGGCAAAGTTTTGGAATCTGCGGGGAGCCATAAACTTCCATGTGCTATTCCCCCACGTCTCCCAATAAAAATGGTACCTGACTTGTGTGGGTAGGCTTAGTGCCCGCAACAGGAAACGGGCCGAAATAGAACATGGATACATCTCATTTTCCACTGAAAACTGACTTTTATTCCAATGTGTGTAGCTGTAGGTTTTGAACTATAGCTGAGCTGGCACCCTAGCAAACCTATATATATTTTTTGAAACTTGTGGTGCTCACACCAGTTCATTTAACCCAGAAGCAGTTGCAAACCTCGAACTTTAAGAAAAACACATTTTCCTTTCTCTTCGGGTAGCTCCAAATGTCCTACCACCATGAGTTCCCAAATGTCACCCAGTAAGAATGCTACCCCACTTGTGTGGGTGGGCCAAGATACCATGACACAAAAGGCCCTAAAGTGCTACGTTGAGCGAGAAGGAATGGGAGGTAGCTGCTGTATTTGGGGCCGGGCTATGGTGCAACCATGCAAACCTACGAACTACAGACATTTTTTAAAACTAGACAACCCATGGAGTCTGGGGTGGTGTCTTTCATGGATCCAACAAAGTTTTCTCATCCACACTGTTTTGAAAACCTCAGACTTTGCCTGAAACAATGCCTTTTTCCTCCCATTCTGTGATTTAAAATTTCCGGAATCTGTAGAAATCTATAAAATACCTACCACCGATCATTACCCCACTTGTGCCCGTAAAGTGCTGCCTCACTTGTGTGGTTAAGCCTAGTGCCTGTGACAGAAACCAATCAAATCAAGGTCCCCTGATGAGGGTTTGAGCTGCTCCTCTAGCATTATATCTGTTTAAAAGGGATGAGGACATTTGTAAGCTAGAATTTTTATTTTGGGGTTCAATGACGTTTCGGGAACCTTTTGTTAATACAAGTGTGTGGACTGCCCATAAATTAACAGTGTAGACCAGGGCTCTCCAAAGTCTGTCCTGGAGGATGAGATCCATGCCTGATTTTTAGTATATCTCAATTTGGATACACATAGTTGTATTACAATTCTGGCATGGATCTTGCCCTCCCAAAAAAAGTTTGGTGTATCCTGGTTTAGATATAGTTCTAAATGAAAACTTAGATACCTGCGAGTTTGTAGAACAGAGAGCAGTCTCCTATGAGAGCTAAAATGGAAAATCTTTTTTCAACTCCCTCATTCGCTGAATCCTACCCCAATCCAGTTGATGGGTCTGCATTGAATTTGGCAGGCTGAAAACTAGCACAAGCACTCTTTTTGACTAGTTTGAGTAGTTTCATTGGATGGGGGTCTAAGTTATAAGCTAAGGAAAAGAGGAAATGTCAGATATAACCATTGCTACAGTCGCTATCTGCAACTGTGTAATTCCAACAAATGCTTACACAATAAAAGTGTGCTTTATGTAGGGGAGAAGATTCAGTGTATTAAGCTTGAGGTTAAATGAAGTTATTCTCTTTTGACCTATGTCACTTAGGCCGTTAATTTCTGACTTACTATTGGGTTCAACATACAACAAGAATAGAGTAAGGAACGTGATGACTGGTCTGTAGAATTGTTTGCAATGGGGTGAGAGATTTACAAGTTTCATGGCGCAGATGTGACTTTTATGCCTCTTACATGCCAGTTCATAATCTTCTAGTTTCATTCTTGGCTTCTTAGCACTTACTGAAGGAATGGGATGATGGTGCTATTCTGTATGCTGCAGCCCTCTGATGTTTTATGACTGGTAATCTTCCCATGGTTTTTATCTTTTTTCTCCTCTTTTGGCTATTATAAGGAGAAGGAAATTGTTGTATTTAGGTTCCCACTTTTTGAAGACAAAATCTCAGTCTGAGGATGAGTTAATAGCTGGAAATTTGTATGGAATGTATTGGCAATCTGATAGCAGATCTGGACAGATATTGATACTTGTGTATGGTATTGTTCTATGGGGGATATCAGTACTAAATATTTAATGTAACATATTGTTCAGACATGGCAGAAAGATTTTGGCATTTTATTTTTCTTAGTTTTGTTGAATATCTCACCTTGCAGCACTGGTAGGGTCCACCACAGGTACATGCTGCTTATTGCTGCACCCAACTCATCCTTTCCAGCCCCCTCTGAATTTTACAGGCCAAATCGGCATGTTACTTGCCACGCACCCTTCCAGAAGCACCGTCTTTGACTGGATGTTGCTATTTACACACCCAGCGAGTGTTGGCCCTTGCTCTAAATTCCTGGCTTCTTCCCCTGAGATGTACTAGCCCTAACTGGATGTGACTAGTTTGTCATTGTGGTTGCTGCTGAACTCTCACTTTTTGTCTGTCACTTACTCTGGTGACTGCTTGCCACTTAATTTTTGAATAAGGTTAGTCCGATTAGCATATTTGAAATAAGCCATAAGTACAACTTACTACGGTAAAGCTCAGAGCTTAAAAAAGGGGGTGACTGAGGAGTCCTCTGTTAACACTATCACCAAGTAATACTGGACTGTTTGATGCTTTGTGACCCTTTTGGAAGGGGTGGGGGCAAAATGGGCATTTTTGCCTGCAGGGCACTATAGTATTACAGAAGCCATAGACTCTTCAGTGTCCCGTTCTGTAATAATGATGGTGCCAGAACACATATATCACCTGTGTTACCTTGAGCGTACATTCTCTGATTTGTATGCAGGTGTGGCCCCTTGCAAATGAAGAGATCACTTTGACTTTATACCCTATTTCAGATGTGGGTGCATAAGCAAACAGGCTTTTAGGAAGAGAACTGGTGAGGAGTTATTAAAAGGTGTTGCATTGTAGGGCACTAACTGAGGGTAGTCTTCTATAGTGTGCAAAATTCGTCCAAGGGGCCCCAACAGATATCCCACTGAAGGTAGGTATAATCATTTACTTAGCCTCCCTGCATCGGGATCTCTGACTTTGCGCTGGAGTGCTTTAAGGATTCTTGCGCTACGGCCAGGTCCTTGGGCCTCACAGCTATGACTCCTCCACCTCAGTCTGCTTTTTGTCCCTTTTGTGGCTACGAAGGGGCCCCCCAACATGTCCAGCCCAATCAGCCACCGGTTCATGCAAGCTACCAAGTCTCAGCGTGGATGTGGACCCAACGATGTGTGTCTGGGGGCTAGCGGACGGGCCAGTCCACCCTACCCACCCCTGCAGCTACCTCCAAACCTTCCTAGTCTGATCTTCCAGGGCCATCAAAAGCCAGTGGGAGGCAGAATTCCCCATCACCTTCCCACTGTTACACCATCACATTGGACTGGTGGGTTTTGCAGATAGTCCGGGTCTACTCCCTCCCCTTCTAGATTACCCCTCCTTCCATGCCACCATCTGTCAATTGCATGTTGGAGGATCATTTGGCACTTCTCTGCCAGGACGCTTTGGCTCTCTTGGCCAAGGGAGCAATCGAGAGGGTTCCTACGCCAGAGGTAGGTTGTGTTTTCTATTCCTGCTACTTTCTGGTGCCAAAGGACAAAGGCCTGCGTCCTATTCTAGACCTCAGGGCCCTCAACCGCTTCCTCCGGAAGGAGAAGTTCAAAATGCTAACCCTGGCTCAGGTCCTGTCTGCCCTCGACCCTGGAGACTGGATGGTAGTGTTGGACTTTCAGGACACCTATTTTCACATCCCCTGTCCTGCCAGCCCACAGACGCTACCTGCGGTTCATGATCGGCCACGAGCATTTTCAGTTCACCGTGCTCCCCTTTGGCCTTACCAGCGCCCCTCGGATGTTCACGAAAGTGATGTCAGTGGTCGCAGCTCATCTGCACAGATTAGTTTTCCAGTCTTCCCCTATTATCTCGACGACTCGCTGTTGAAGGCGGGCTCACCCCAGGCTGTCATCTCCCACCTCCAGACTATGGCAGACATCCTGCATTTGCTGGGGATCACTATCAACGTGCCAAAGTCACACCTGACTCCCTCTGATGCATCCTTTAATCTGTGCTGTTCTGGACACAGTGCAGTTTCGGGCCTATCCTCCCAAGCAGCGAGTCCGGGGTATTCGGGCTATGATACCGATGTTTCAGCCTCTATGCTTGATTTCTATGAGAAGGACCCTGAGGCTGCTGGACCTCAGGGCCTTCTGCATCCTGCTGGTGCATCATACCAGATGGCATATGCGGGCTCTGCAGTAGGACCTGAAGTTCCAGTGAGCGCACTATCAGGGCAATCTTTCCGACTACGTCCAGATCTCAGTGGGGACTGCGTAACAACTGCAGTGGTGGTTAACAAACCAAACTTGGGTCAGAGGCAGATCCCTCTCCCTTCCCCAACCAGACCTCACAGTGGTGACAAATGTGTTACTCCTGGGATGGGGAGGCCATCTGGGAGAGGCGGAGATCAGAGGTGTCTGGTCTCCGGCGGAGTCCGTGCTCCATATCAACCTGCTGGAGCTCCAGGCAATTCGTCTTGCACTAAAGGCATTCCTTCGCTCTCTCAAAGGGAAAGTGGTGCAGGTGTTCAGACAACACCACTGCCATGTGGTAATGTAACAAAAGGGGCAGAGGGGGTCGTGAACCCTATGTCAAGAGGCTCTTCATCTCTGGACATGGCTGGAACATCAGGGCATGACCCTGGTGGTTCAACACCTTGCAGGTTCCCTGAACGCCAGGGCAGACTATCTCAGCTGCCAGTGCCTGGTGTATCACGAAAGGCGTCTTCACTCTGAAGTGGTGCAAGGTTTCTTTCAGTGATGGGGAGAGCCTTGGTTAGATCTATTTGCCATCGAAGAGAACGCGCAATGTCAACAATTCTGCGCTTTGGAATTTCCGAGGCGGCACTCGCTGGGTTACCCTTTTTCGTCGTGAGTGGAACTGTGGCCTCCTGTACGCTTTTTTGCTTGTACCACTTCTGACAGGAGGGCTGAAGATCAAGCGTGACGAGGCCCACGTCATTCTTGTGGCTCCGGACTGGGCACGAAGAGTCTGGTACCTAGAGCTCCTGAGCATGGCCATTGATCCTTCACTCGGACTGCCTCTTCGGAAGGATCTTCTGTCGCAGGGGGAAGGTTCTTCACCCAAACCTGTCCAGCTTCCACCTCCTTGCATGGAGATTTAGTGGCAACAGTTGACAGCTTTTGACCTTCCTCCCGAAGTCTGTAACGTCATCTTGGCAGCCAGGCGTCCCCACTAAGACGGTATACTCCTGTCGTTGGAACAAGTTTGTGGCATGATGCACAGCAAAGGCTGTGGATCTCCTTTCTGCCTATCAGATGTCCTGTTGTATATACTTTTTTTGGCCCGGCAGTACTCTGTCCTGGGCGCACTTAAAGGCTATCTTGCGGCCATCTCGGCTTTCCTTGGGCTACCAGATCAGCCACCTTTGTTCAAGTCCCCTATTGTACATAGATTCTTAAAGGGCGTTACTCATCTTTCCTATTTCTCCCAGCGTAATGCCCCAGTGGGACTTGAACCTGGTCTTAACCTGTCTTATGCTCCCTTTGAGCCTCTTCACATTTTTCCTCTTGGGCTCCTCACTCTGAAGACCGCTTTCCTTGTTGCCATCTCCTCTGCTCGCAGAGTGAGTGAGCTACAAGCTTTTTCTTCTAAGCCCCCTTTCTTCTCTGTGCATCCAGATAAAGTGGTCCTTAGGAAATGGTCCTCGTTCCTTCCCAAAGTGGTTACACCTTTTCACATTAGCTAAACCACTACTCCACTACTTTGCCACCATTTTACCCACCTCCGCACCCTTTCAAGGAGGAGGCGAGACTCCACTGTCTGGACCTCAAACGTGCGCTCTATTTCTACATTAACCGCACAAAAGATTTCCGGGTGGACGATCAACTCTTGGTTGGCTATTAGGTGCCAAGCAAGGTCAGGCCGTTTGAAAGCGGACCATCACTAGATATAGCATTAAAATGTGCTACACTTTGGCGAAGAAGGAATCTTCAGTGGGGCTCTGTGCTCATTCTACTAGAGCTACGGCGGCCACCACTGCTCTTGTTGCGAAGGTCCAGTCCTTGACATCTGTCAGGCACCCACGTGATCATCTTTGCACACTTTCACCACATGTTACTGCCTGACAGCCAGGTTCGGAGGGATGGCTATTTTACCTGGTATTGTTGGGATATCTATTCTAAGGTAAGGAATCTATAACCGTCTCTTTCAGATGAACAAGTTACTTACCTTTGATAACGAAGTATCTGGAAGAGAGACCTGTTAGTTTTAGATTCATTATCACCCCACCCATCCTCCCCGCTCTGTGAACTGACCTCTATGCACAGGGGGACTCCCTTGCAGGGCCCTAGTTTAGCACACCAGTGGTCTGCGCTTCTAGCATGGAAAGTCGTGTCCGAACTGATGTCAGCGCGCAGGGGCGACATCTAAATAGACACCGTGAAGTCATCCCGGTGAAGACGGACGCGGAGCCGACCCACACCACATATCGACGCGCAGGGGTACTGCTAAGAAAAAATTCTCCATATCCAGTCTGACGCCTGTGTGTAAATCTAAGGTAAGGAATCTATAACCTAGGTCTCTTACAGATACATCGTTACCAAAAGTAAGTTACTTGTTATCCAGTATTGGGGTATCTCTCATAGATTCACCTGCTTGAATCATTCCCAGTCGTCGAAGTGGGAGTCCCATGGTACATTTAATAAAATAGTAATTAATAACTACAATAGGCTATCATGGAGGCAACTATGTATTCAATAGCCTATCAACCTCCTTTTATAAGAAAGGACCAAACCTAAAACATGACCAATCGGCAACCAGCGCCCTCTAGAACCTTACCAAGAGAGGCTGAATGCCTCAGATTTTTACTGCACGTCATGTGTAAGGGAGTCTCCCTGAGCTCTGCTCAGTTCACTTTCTCAGGTAAGTCTTGTGTATATAGAAAAATGTCTGAGAGAGGATTATTTAGACCTTCTAAATCCTGCAGAAAGACGAGTGCATGTTAATGATGCCCACAAGGATTGCATATATTGCCTCTATCCCCATTATGAGGCAAAACAGTGTAAGATATGCCGCACTTTTTCAACAAAGACCCTTAAAGACAGAGAGGGCAGACTTTTGTTGTGGCTGAAGATGAAGCAGGGGGCTTTATCAGATGTTGAGAGCAACACGTCCTCAAAGACTCAAAGGCCCAGGTTCGCCTTCGGGTCAGCCTGAAGAGAGCAGGAAAGGTTCTAAAGTCTCATCTGACCAGAGAATCTCTAACAAAGGAGAAACAGCCTAAGGTCTCCTCAGAGATCAGTTTCCCTCAATCTTTGGGGACATCTAAGGAAAAACGGGAATCTTCAAGTCGTTCCGGGCACAAAATCAGTCACTAGTAAGAGTCGTCAAGCTCACCATTGACGCCTACTACTTCAACAACACAGACAACGACAACTCTATCGTCATTGAGACCATCGGCGCTGACTACTTCGGCGAAAATTAAATGTTCCATACTGTCGACATTACCTCCATCGTTGACGATGACTCTGCGACGAAGACACCACAGTCTCGACACAGATGCCATCATCGATGAGACAGTCGACGAAGACTTAGTCATCGACAAAGACCCCAACATTGATGATGACTCTGGCGAAAGCTGCATCGTTGACTGCAACTCCAACTTCGACTGTAATCCCGTCGTCAACGACTACGCCGCCGCCAACGATAATTCCACCATGGACTGTCTCGACGATGGCATTGTCGACGATGATTCCAATTTAGTCTACGGGCCCGTCAACTCCGTTTTTGCAATCTACACAACTTGAACTTGGCACACAAAAATTCTCCACTACTCAAATTCATCTTAGATGTGGAAGACACTGATGATGATGATGGCCCATTTGGGACTGAGCATAGCCTTTCCGAACTAAATGTAAAGTGTCAGGAAGAGGATGAAGATTATTACAATGAGGAGCAATACTATCAACAGTATCCAGTCCCTCATACACAATATAATCAATTCAGATACTATGAACAGCTGAGGCAACAGCCTGCTCAACTTGCTTCAACCCTATTAGTGGACTTACAGAGTATGTGTGCGGATTACTAAAGGTTTCCTCCTCAAGAGGACCGAGTCGGTGCCACCCCCTCCACTGGTGGCTCCTGACACCACCACCACCTCCTGCCACGCCCAGACTGACACCAAGTTCCATTATTCCTCTGCCTCCTGGAGGGGATCCTACCACCTCTGAAGAAGAGCCTGAGAAGGGAGAAGTCTATAATCCTCCTCCTCCACCTACGGATGAATGAGGAGTATGAACTACCAACACCGTCCCCTCCTCGTCCTTCAGACTCCCCTCCCGAGGATATTGGAGATGTCCATAACATAATGGACAGAGCAACAGCCAGATTCCACTTGCCTACAGTTGTAAAACAATTAGATTGCTTTCTTTATGATTTTAAAGATCAATTAAGAGTCAGTCAGGTCAATACCTATTGTAGATTATATTTTACAAGAGGGTATTAAGGAAATGAAGACGCCAGCCTCTATGGTTCCGGTGCTACCAAGACTGGACAAAAAATACAGGGCACCGGCGTATTCCCCTGCATGTCTCACATGTCACCCCAAACCAGACTATGATCTCGCAGGCAACCCAAAGGAGATAAAAAAAAAAATCTACTCCCCTCACATCGCCACCGGATAAAGAGGTTTGCCGTTTAGACTCCCTTGGAGAAAGACTTTCCTCAATGGAGGCAGTCTGTCAGAGCTTCTAATGCATTGGCCATCCTGGGCCGCTACAATCGGCAGATGTGTTCAGATATGGGAACAATGAGAGACCTTGTTCCAGAGGAAAATAAGGAAAAGATTTATAAGATCCTTGCAGCGGGAGAATGCACAGCAGCCTTAATCATAGACTGCGCTATGAATATAGCCACTACAAGATTTCGCCAACTAGCTGGTGCAGTCGTTTTAAGACGCCAGGGGTGGCTAAGGGCGACATCCTTTTGCCCAGAAGTACAGCCAAAAGTTCTAGACATGACATACGATGGCAATAGCATATTCGGCAGTCACATAGATGAAGCTCTTAAAACAAGAAAGAAAGATACGGACACTGCCAAAGTGCTAGGTACCCTTCAGTACTGTTAAGTGCCCTTTCGGGGAGCTCGAGGCCGTGGTTTCTCTGGATACAGAGGGAACTACCAACGTACCCAGACTTACCAATCCTACCAACCATAATATTTCCAAGGATATCACAACAATCCTACCGACTGCCAGCAACAGCTGGTTTCTCCAGACGGGGCTCCAGACGAAAGCCGGCATCGCAAGCCCGCGACTCTGGTCGCAAGCAGCGATCACAACAGGATACCAGTTGCGTTTCCCCCCTTCTTAGCCGGTGCGAAGATTTCCAACCATATCCATCTGTGGCGCAATATCACATCAGACAAGTGGGTACTTGATCTCCTCTCTTATGGCCACACTTTTGTATTTACCCCATACCCTTCAAACACTCCACTGAAGGGGTTGCACCACCCTCGTCTGCACTTACTCAAGAAAGAAGCAAAGATTATTCTCCAGAAAGGGGCGATAGAGTCTCATTTCTTCAGAGAAGGAAAGGTTTTTACTCCCGCTTCTTCCTTATTCGCAAACATTTTGGGAGAGTGGAGACCTATCTTAGACCTCAGGAAATTAAACAAATTCCTCAAAAGTCAAACATTCAGGATGGTCAAGCTCTCCGACATCCTGCGACGCCTCAACAGCGGCAATTTCATTACTTCATTGGATCTAGAGGACGCGTATTTTCATGTTCCTATACATTCAAAGTACAGAAAATTCCTCCTATTCAGTGGCTGGTACCCACTATCGATTCAGAGTCCTTGCCTTTACCCTCAAATCGGCTCCACAATTTTTTATGAACTTTCTGGCTCCTGTGGCAGCAGCCCTACGGAACAAGAGTTATCAAGTATTCCCATACTTAGACGATTGGCTGCTGAAATCCCCGTCAACTCATCTAGCAAAGACTGCCACAGACTATTTAGATCTGTTCCTCAAATTAGGACTCTCGATAAATTATAAATCTCCCCAAGTCAGACAATGACATTTCTAGGGGCCAACTTGGACACCATTCAGAACAAAGCTTTCCTCTCCTAGGAAAGACAACAGCAGTTACAAGCACTGGCACTCAAACTTTCCAGGAAAAAGTACGCTTCTGTGAGAATATTAACATTTCTACTGGGCATGCTCGCCTCAGCAATCTAGCTTGCCTGTATATAAACCCTCTCCAAGAAGAACTTTAATGTCAATGGGTTCAAACCACGGGATTTTTCGAAGACGTGGTAACTATCCCCCCACGCACGAAAGAGGCATTCAAATGGTGGACACTGGAATCACATCTGTCCCAGGGCTTCCCCTTTCTACCAGGGATTCCAAAATACATAGTGACAACCGATGCTTCCATCGAAGGTTGGGCAGGGTGCATCTGCAAGACATGCAAATTCAAGGAAAGTGGTCCTCGACCCAACGTCAAATGCATATAAACAGGTTGGAGTTGAAAGCCATTTTTGTCTTCCTTCTGGCTTTTCTCCCTCGAATACAGGGCTCATCGGTGTTGATCCGCACAGCCAACACCACAAGTATGTTTTACATCAAGCAAGGAGGAACCAAATCCTAGTCTCTCTCAAGAGGCCCATCAGCTATGGAGCTGGTTGACTCTTCACAGAATATCTCGAACAGCGGAGCATGTTCCAGGACTTCGAAATACCTTGGCAGATGCTTTAAGCCAAACCAGTTGCCACCAGTGGGAACTGGAACAGAACCAACTGGACAAGATATTTGCGGTCTGGGGAAAGCCAGCATTAGATCTGTTTGCGACCTAAATCGACTCCAAATGCCGATTCTTTGCAAGCAGATTCCCTCTCCCAAACTCTCGGGGGAATGCTCTTTCAATACGCTGGTCAGGAATCCCCCCCCCCCCCCACCCAGTCCTCTGATACTCCGAGCCCTCATGAAAATGAAATGGGAACACTGTCTCCTTCTACTAATAGTCTCCAGATGGCCCAGACAGCATTGGTACACGGAACTTCTCCTTGTCGGACGCTCAGCCCATCTGCCTGCTACCAGCACCAACACTGCTGATCCAGAACCAGGGTCCAGTAGGTCATCCGGAGCCAGCAACTCTGCAGTTACACAAATGCAAAGACATAATCGCTAGATCCCGTGCTGACCGCACCAATAAGTCATACAGACTAAAGTGGAACGATTTTGTCTATGGTGCCGGCTTAATAAAGTACATCTGTTTCTCACTGCTTCAGAAGAAGTATTACCTTATTTGCTATCTTTAGCAAAATCTGGATTGGCATACTCTTCAGTTAAATGTCACCTCCTTGTATATATCTTTCCCCCATCTCGTTCCCCCATCTCGTTCCCCCATCTCGTTCCCCCATCTCGTTCCCCCATCTCGTTCCCCCATCTCGTTCCCCCATCTCGTTCCCCCATCTCGTTCCCCCATCTCGTTCCCCCCATCTCGTTCCCCCCATCTCGTTCCCCCCATCTCGTTCCCCCCATCTCGTTCCCCCCATCTCGTTCCCCCATCTCGTTCCCCCCATCTCGTTCCCCCCATCTCGTTCCCCCCATTCGTTCCCCCCATCTCGTTCCCCCCATCTCGTTCCCCCCATCTCTTCCCCCATTCTCGTTCCCCCAGCTCGTTCCCCATCTCGTTCCCCCATCTCGTTCCCCATCTCGTTCCCCCATCTCGTTCCCCCATCTCTTTCCCCTCTCTTCCCATCTCTTTCCCCCATCTCTTTCCCCCATCTCTTTCCCCCATCTCTTTCCCCATCTCTTTCCCCCATCTCTTTCCCCATCTCTTTCCCCCCATATCTTTCCCCCACTCTTTCCCCCATCTCTTTCCCCCATCTCTTCCCCCATCTCTTTCCCCATCTCTTCCCCCATCTCTTTCCCCCATCTCTTTCCCCCATCTCTTTCCCCCATCTCTTTCCCCATCTCTTTCCCATCTCTTTCCCCCATCACTTTCCACCCCCATCTCTTTCCCCCATCTCTTTCCCCCATCTCTTTCCCCCATCTCTTTCCCCCATCTCTTTCCCCCATCTCTTTCCCCCATCTCTTTCCCCCATCTCTTTCCCCATCTCTTTCCCCCATCTCTTTCCCCCATCTCTTTCCCCCATCTCTTCCCCCATCTCTTTCCCCCATCTCTTTCCCCCATCTCTTTCCCCATCTCTTTCCCCCATCTCTTTCCCCCATCTCTTTCCCCCATCTCTTTCCCCCATCTCTTTCCCCCATCTCTTCCCCCATCTCTTTCCCCCATCTCTTTCCCCCATCTCTTTCCCCCATCTCTTTCCCCCATCTCTTTCCCCCATCTCTTTCCCCCATCTCTTTCCCCCATCTCTTTCCCCCATCTCTTTCCCCCATCTCTTTCCCCCATCTCTTTCCCCCATCTCTTTCCCCATCTCTTTCCCCCATCTCTTTCCCCCATCTCTTTCCCCCATCTCTTTCCCCCATCTCTTTCCCCATCTCTTTCCCCCATCTCTTTTCCCCCATCTCTTTCCCCATCTCTTTCCCCATCTCTTTCCCCCATCTCTTTCCCCCATCTCTTTCCCCCATCTCTTGCCCCCATCTCTTGCCCCCATCTCTTGCCCCCATCCCATCCCATCTTTTCCCCCCCCTCCCATCCCATCCCATCCCATCCCATCTTTTCCCCCCTCCCATCCCATCCCATCCCATCCCATCTTTTCCCCCCCTCCCATCCCTCCATCCCTCCATCTTTTCCCCCCTCCCATCCCATCCCATCCCATCTTTTCCCCCCCCTCCCATCCCATCCCATCCCATCTTTTCCCCCCCCCTCCCATCCCATCCTTTCCCCCCTCCCATCCCATCCCATCCCATCTTTCCCCCCCTCCCATCCCATCCCATCTTTCCCCCCCCTCCCATCCCATCCCATCCCCCCCCATCTTTCCCCCCCCTCCCATCCCATATCTTTCCCCCCCCCCCTCCCATCCCATCCCATCTTTCCCCCCCCCCTCCCATCCCATCCCATCTTTTCCCCCCCTCCCATCCCATCCCATCCCATCCCTCCCATCCCATCTTTCCCCCCCCTCCCATCCCATCCCATCCCATCCCTCCCATCCCATCTTTCCCCCCCCTCCCATCCCATCTTTCCCCCCCCTCCCATCCCATCCCATCTTTTCCCCCCCCCTCCCATCCCATCCCATCTTTTCCCCCCCCCTCCCATCCCATCCCATCTTTTCCCCCCCCTCCCATCCCATCCCATCTTTTCCCCCCCCCTCCCATCCCATCCCATCTTTTCCCCCCCCCTCCCATCCCATCCCATCTTTTCCCCCCCTCCCATCCCTCCCATCCCATCTTTCCCCCCCCTCCCATCCCATCTTTCCCCCCCCTCCCATCCCATCCCATCCCATCTTTCCCCCCCCTCCCATCCCTTCCCATCCCATCCCATCCCATCCCATCCCTTCCCATCCCATCCCATCCCATCCCATCTTTTCCCCCCCCCTCCCATCCCATCCCATCTTTTCCCCCCCCTCCCATCCCATCCCATCTTTTCCCCCCCCCCATCCCATCCCATCTTTTCCCCCCCCCTCCCATCCCATCCCATCTTTCCCCCCCCCCCCCCCTCCCATCCCATCTTTTTCCCCCCCCCTCCCATCCCATCCCATCTTTTCCCCCCCCCCCTCCCATCCCTTCCCCCCCCCCCCCCCTCCCATCCCATCCTCTCTAACTTTGGCGCCCGTTGCCGAATCTTCACAAAAATTTTGCATATATATATATATATATATATATATATATATATCTATCCATCTCCTACTGGCGGTCGCCAGTAGGTAGTTATAGTTAGGACCCGCTTACCATAGGAAATCCGCAACATTCTATTTTGAATAACTTTGGCGCCGGTCGACGAATCCTCGACAAATTTTCAAAATATGTGGGGCGCTCCTACCCTGAAAGTCTCGGGGGGCTGAGATAAAAGGGGGGTCCCAAAACGCGTTTTTCCCATGCATTTTTCCATAGGACCTTTAGACACAGCTACAGCCCGAACGGCTGAACAGAGTTAAATGAAATTTGGCAGAGAGGTAGTCCTCAGGTCAAGGAAGTGCCTTTTGTAGGTTTGGTGTAAATCTGTTCAGTAGATTCTGAGAAAATAGCCTTTAAATCAATATATATATCTGAGCCAGCTTACGGTGCGCTTACGGTGCGCTTACCGTACGCGTACGGTGACGTGCGCCAGCGCGATTCTGATTGGCTGTTAGATCTTAGTAAACATTCGAATCGGTCGAAACCAGGAAGCGGCGGCCGCCATTTCGTGTGTTTCAGTCAGAAAAAAAAAGGGAGATAACTTGAAAAGGGGGCAAGGAAGAGAGTTACAGACCCCCTAACATTTGAAAGGGGGTCAAAGAAGGACAGAAAAGTACAAAAAAAACATTTATTAATTTTTTAAAAAATCGCAGGGTACGCGTACGGTAAGCTTACCGTACGCGTACGGTAGAAAAAAAAAAAAAAAAATGAAATGAAATGCAGATTTAAGTGTTTAGATATTAGGGGGCTCTAAAAAGAGCCGTTGTGTTTATGAAGTGATTTTTTTAGTGGTACCTACAAGTAAGTACCGATGCAGAGTCTAAGGTTCAAGAGGAAGACTCTGTTCCCTTCATCATTGAAGTGCACACCATCTCCTCTATAAATGTCTTGCATGTCGTAACGCAAGTTGTTGTGGTAAATGGAACCCATACCATAGTCTCGGAGGAAAGCAGAAACAGATTTGTTGACGTGCTTTCTTGCTTTGTCAATCTGTGGACAGAAATGATTGGACCAGTTCCATTTTTGCCTTTGGCATATGTTAGAAAACACAAAGGCAGTTTTAGGGAAAAGTGAAAACAGTTGAGCAAAGGTGTCCTTCATAAGCATTTCCAGACCTACCCCAGTCAAAGTGCCTAGGTCATTGCCACCACAGTGCACTATTATGAGGTCAGGGTGTTGGATTTGCATGAAGGATTTCACCAATGGCATCAATTGGTGCCACTTTAACCCTCTCTGACCAATCCATTTAATGTCTACATTTGGCAAAGCAAGGTCTCTCACCATACCCGTTTTCTCTGCATACTTTTCACTCCAGAAGACATAGCTGTGCCCTACAATCCACACTGTGAACATCTTCAAAGGAGAACTGGATGCACTCAGGAGGTGTAATTCAGTAGAATGGTAACAAGAAATGAAAGACAGTTTGGAAATGGAGGCATACATATATATATATTTTTTTTAAACTGATTGGCTGTTTCATACCATTCTACAATAAAAACTAGGCTGTATGTGTAAATTTATAGAAGCATATTTTGTATTGGTACAGAAAAATGTGTTACCAAAGAACAGTACTATGGATTTGCTGTTAGGTTTAAAAAGTCAAGCACTCCTGCTCTTTGGAAATGAAACATTGTTTGGTGAACTTCTGACCTAACTCTACACAGCAGTGTTTCAAGAGCTGTTGCTATGGTAGCAGGCAGAAGTCAAGTTGGGGGAAGGGTACTAGGCAGAAGTCAAGTTGGGGGAAGGGTACTTTTGGAAAAGGGTTGGTTTTCAACCAATAGAAATGTGTGATTACATTTGAAAAAAAGGAGGAAGCACTGAGATTTGAAACTTACATGTATATGTGTGGAAAAATAGAGGGAAACTTTGCCATTATCTGGTTCTGCTGAGAGGAGAGAGGTGTAGAGAACAGAGATCCTGGCTCTGATAATCTGCTGTTTGAGTGCCACATTTCTTTCACAACTAACTAATTTTAAAGGTGAGTTTAGAGTTTGAGAGGGGATGTATATGGTAAATTAAGAAATGAATAATAGAATTGGAATTCCTTTTGTTGAAGTTGTGTTTATCATTTTCTGTTTTGGGAGAAATTTAAATGTGAGGAACATGTAAAATAATATGGACTGTTTTCACGATAAATTAAGGTGTACTGGTATAAATAAGGAATACTTTAAGGGTTTGAGGTTGCACTCAGTAATGCAAATACATTCAGCATCAGTAAGGCTGGTTGCCCTTGCTGGAGTGTAGTCAGTCACCCAGGCTACACATGTTGTTGGTCTCAGAAAGCTGTTTGGTATTGCTCTGGTGATTTTACATTTGCATTAGATGGAAAGGGGGAGGTATTTTTTTCTGCAGAAGCAGACTCTTAGCACTCAGCCAGCTGCATATCCTGTGGAATCATGCATAGTATTCACAACCGAGTGGGGTTTGAGGTTTCAGTCAGTAATGCAAATACATTCAGCATCACTAAGGCTGGTTGCCCTTGCTGGAGTGTAGTCAGTCACCCAGGTTACACATGTTGCTGGTCTGAAAATGTTGTTTGGACATGTGCTTTTTTAAGAATCTGAAAAGTGGATTCATAATGTGTCAGACTGTAAAAGTACTTATCACTTGAAGAATCTGAAAAGTGGATTCATAATGTGTCAGACTGTAAAAGTACTTATCACTTGCCAAAAAAAAGAGTAGTAAGTGTGCTTTGAAATTGGCAAAGAAATTTTGTTTTTTGACTAATATGAAAACATGACTGTGTGCAAAGAGGAATTACAGGCAGAGATTTATTGCGTATTGCTCTGGTGATTTTACATTTGCATTAGATGTAAAGGGGGAGCTATTTTTTTGTGCAGAAGCAGACTCTTAGCACACAGCCAGCTGCTTATCCTGTGGAATCATGCACAGTATTCACAACCGAGTGGGGTTTGAGATTGCAGTCAGTAATGCAAATACATTCAGCATCACTAAGGCTGGTTGCCCTTGCTGGAGTGTACTCAGTCACCCAGGTTACACATGTTGCTGGTCTGAAAAAGCAGTTTGGACATGTGCTTTTTTAAGAATCTGATAAGTGGATTTAAAATGTGTCAGACTGTAAAAGTATTTATCACTTGCCAAAAAAAAGAGTAGTAAGTGTGGTTTCAAATTGGCAAAGAAATTACGTTTTCAGACTAATATGAAAACATGACTCTGTGTGCAAAGAGGAATTACAGGCAGAGATTTATTGCGTTATGCTCTGGTGATTTAACATTTTCATTAGATGTTAAGGGGGAGCTATTTTTTTATGCAGAAGCAGACTTTTAGCACACACCCCGTATATTCTGAAAACAGTAAAAAAAGCAAAAAATTGTTTTTGGAAAATATGTAAAAGTGTACTGTATTATAAAATGTTTTATTAAATATTAATACTTTTTTCTTTTTTTTCAGATTGAGATAGAAAATTTTCGAAAACTTGAACCATTTTTAAAGCAATTAAAATTAAATTTTAATTAATAAATAATTTTTTGAGTGGGTATGGTAAGTCAAAAATGTCATGGTCCCTTTTTTCCACTTCTCCACAATCACATTTTCAGTTTTTCATTGTAGTCTCTCAAGGACCTTGTAATGTGATAATTGATTTTTAGTGTTTTAAAAAAAAAAAAAAAAAATTACGCACGGTAAAAAATAAATAAAAAAAAGTTGAAAGGTAAGGTTGGCTCTAAAAGAGCCGTTGTGTTCATGCAGGGACAGAGGAAAGAAAGAATGGGAATATTAGTCGGTACGACAAATGTGCTGATCTATTAAATTGTTCACTAGGGCAACACTGGTCTCCCTATGACAAATTAGATCATGACAAGTGGCGCACCGAATTAAAACCCTCGCAAACCGATGGTTGGTTTCCAGAGGACCAGAAAAAGGAGATGCTCCCCCCACAGATGAAGGGCTCAGCTGACCTGCCGAAGATGGACTCGGCCCTGCAGATGATGGACCAGGCTGAGCTGCTGTGGATGTGCTTGGTTGACTTACTGAAGGGTTACCTTCAGTATGTCGAGCATATGTCCTACCGTGTACATCATGAAGGTGTCTCAACATGGTGTGATTCCCGAAGGAATACTTCTTGTTGGGATTCCCTCTTGAAAGTACACGGTCACAAAGCTTACAAGTCACTAAGGGTGCATTTACCTTTTTCTTGCCCTCTGGAAAAGAAAAATACTCCCATATGAAAGAGCTCTTTTGTTTCCTCCTTCTCTGCCTCAAGGTAGTGCTGCTAGCCTCACTCTCAGAAGAGGTCTGCTGTTCTGCCATCGTATCACAAAGACAACTCAGCTCCTTCTCCTAAGGGATCACAAGCAGAAATGAGGGGAATGGGTGTGGTGTAGGAGAGTTCTAGAACTGAAAGTACTTTAAACCAATCAAAAGTTTTGTTTCTTGATCACATGACCTACCGTGCGCGTACGTTACGCTTACGGAGCGCTTACGGCAAAAGTACGCATGCGCGTAAAAAAGGCACGCGCGCATGCGCAAAACAGGCACGCCCCTTCACTTCCGCGTAACATGCGCGTGCAGCGTACGCGTTACGCGCTGCGCACGCGTGACGTACGTCTACACAAATTGCGTAAATGATCGCAAGCAGCGTAGAAATCTAACGTTATAAAAGCAAGACGTGCGCTTACCGTACGCGCACGTTAAAAAAATACTAAAAAAAAAAAAAGGGAAAAAAAAACACTGTTATACTAATAAATCTTACCTGTTTAGTTTAAAAAAATGGTAAAAATAAAAAAAATATATTGTAGAATTTTTAAAATTTAACCATAGTCTTTAAAAAAGGATAGAAAATTAAAATAAAAATATGTAAAAAAAATTGGAAAAAAAAAAGGTAAATATAAGAATTAGCATTTAAAAAACCTTGCAAATTCACTGAAAAAACCATGGGTTTCACACACGTTATAGTTAGGAATTAGCATTTAAAAAACCTTAGAAATTCAATGAAAAAACCAAAGGTTTCACACACGTTATAGTTAGGAATTAGCATTTAAAAAACCTTAGAAATTAAATGAAAAAACCAAAGGTTTCACACATGTAATAGTTAGCTGGACATTTCACTCGTAAAAAACCAATGAAATTCCCCCGTTATAGTTAGTTCAGCTAACTATAACTCGCGCGCCCGCAATGCACTACTGATGACGTCACATATTACATCACTCATGACATGGTCACTGACATCACTCATGACATCACTGATGACATCTCAAATGACATCACTCATGACATCACTCATGACATCATCCTTGTGATAGAGTGGCAGACCTCCTCTTCCCCTAATACAACCTTTGATACACACATTCATAAATAGAGACTAAAATTTTCAAAACCATGGACATACCAATACCAGTTACAACAACCTCTTCAGTAATTCTAAGAACCACATACACATCCACTCATTCACCAACAGTCCTATACAGTCACTCATACATGTACTCACTCATCATATGTACTCATACACCTATACATCCTGTTACACAACGCCACTCATCCATAGAGTTACTCACACACATAGTCACTCATGCTAATAAAGAAACAAACATACATTTATTTGCATATACAGTTATACACACACCACCACACTTCCTTCTACGGAAACTTACACATACTTAGTCTTATAAACAGTCACTTATAGAAACACATACTTATTCATACAGGAACTCTTTCAATCTCTCACTCTCACATATACTCACTTATATACACCAATAGTCACATATACTAGTTTAAAACATATGTAGTTACTCATAAAGACACTATTGAGACAGTCATTCACTCACTAACACACCCATGCACACACTCATCCACCCATACAGTCCTGCACACATGCTGTCTTCAACACATACAAAGAGTGAATCACTCATTCATGCACCTATGCACTACGTAATACCCCCCACCGAACCATGCAGACACTCAGACTGATACTCAAAAAAACAACTAATAACCTATATAGACACCCATGAAGCTAATCACCAACCCATGCAGCCACTTATACACAAAGTGTGAGACTGATAAAGATATTTTCATATTTAAACATTACTCAGTAAGCCATGTATTCACTGATACACTTAATCAGTCAGTTACACAATACATTTTTCAAAAACAAAGCATCCATTTAGACACTTATATACCCATTTATTCTTCCATTGACCTTGAGATATACATATATAAAACCTATTTAATTTTCAGAAAAACACACATTCACTGGATGATGTCGTCAGTGATGTCATTTGAGATGTCATCAGTGATGTCATGAGTGATGTCAATGACCATGTCATGAGTGATGTAATATGTGACGTCATCAGTAGTGCATTGCGGGCGCGCGAGTTATAGTTAGCTGAACTAACTATAACGGGGGAATTTCATTGGTTTTTTACGAGTGAAATGTCCAGCTAACTATAACGTGTGAAACCTTTGGTTTTTTCATTTAATTTCTAAGGTTTTTTTAAATGCTAATTCCTAACTATAACGTGTGTGAAACCTTTGGTTTTTTCATTGAATATATATATATATATATATATATATATATATATATATATATATTCAATGAAAAAACCATAGGTTTCAGGGGTGTTATAGTTAGCTGGACTTTTCACTTGTACAAAACCATTGAAATTCCCCCGTTATAGTTAGTTCAGCTAACTATAACTCACGCGCCCGCAATGCACTGCTGATATCACATATTACATCACTCATGACATGGTCAGTGACATCACTCATGACATCACTGATGACATCTCAAATGACATCACTGATGACATCATCCAGTGAATGTGTGTTTTTCTGAAAATTAAATATGTTTTATATATGTATATCTCAAGGTCGATGGAAGAATAAATGGGTATATAAGTGTCTAAATGGATGATTTGTTTTTGAAAAATTGATTGTGTAACTGACTGATTAAGTGTATCCTAGTGAATACATGGCTTAGTGAGTAATGTTTAAATATGTAAATATCTGTATCAGTCTCTCACTTTGTGTGTAAGTGGCTGCATGGGTTGGTGAGTAGCTACATGTGTGTCTATATAGGTTATTAGTTGGTTTTTTGAGTATCGGTATGAGTGTCTGAGTGTCTGTATGGTTCGGTGGGGGGTATTACGTAGTGCATAGGTGCATGAATGAGTGACTCACTCTTTGTATGTGTTGAAGACAGCATGTGTGCAGGACTGTATGGGCGGATGAGTGTGTATGGGTGTGTTAGTGAGTGATAGACTGTCTCAATAGTGTCTTTATGAGTAACTACATATGTTTTAAACTAGTATATGTGACTATTGGTGTATATAAGTGAGTATATGTGAGAGTGAGAGATTGAAAGAGTTCCTGTATGAATAAGTATGTGTTTCTATAAGTGATTGTTTAAAAGACTAAGTGTGTGTAAGTTTCTGTAGAAGTGTGGTGGTGTGTGTATAACTGTATATGCAAGTAAATGGATGTTTGATTCTTTATTAGCATGAGTGACTATGTGTGTGAGTAACTCTATGGATGAGTGGCGTTGTGTAACAGGATGTATAGGTGTATGAGTACATATGATGAGTGAGTACATGTATGAGTGACTGTATAGGACTGTTGGTGAATGAGTGGATGTGTATGTAGATCTTGGAATTACTGAAAAGATTGTTGTAACTGGTATTGGTATGTCCATTGTTTTGAAAAGTTTAGTCTCTATTTTTGAATGTGTGTATCAAAGGTTATATTAGGGTGAGAGGAGGTCTGCCACTCTATCACAAGGATGATGTCATCAGTGATGTCATCAGTGATGTCATCAGTGATGTCATCAGTGATGTCATTTGAGATGTCATCAGTGATGTCATGAGTGATGTCACTGACCATATCATGAGTGATGTAATATGTGACGTCATCAGCAGTGCATTGCGGGCGCGTGAGTTATAGTTAGCTGAACTAACTATAACGGGGGAATTTCAATGGTTTTGTACAAGTGAAAAGTCCAGCTAACTATAACACCCCTGAAACCTATGGTTTTTTCAGTGAATATATATATATATATATATATATATATATGTGTATATATGTATATATATGTGTGTGTGTGCACTTAAAAAACCATAGGTTTCACACAGGTTATAGTTAGGTGGATATTTCACTCGTAAAAAACCAATGAAATTCCCCCGTTATAGTTAGTTCAGATAACTATAACTCGCGCGCCCGCAATCCACTGCTCATGATGTCACATATTACATCATTCATGACCTGGTCAGTGGCATCACTCATGACATCATCCTTGTGAGAGAGTGGCGGTCGCGCATATATAGTTACATGAACGAACTATAACGGGGGAATTTCATTGGTTTTTTACGAGTGAAATATCCACCTAACTAGAACATGTGTGAAACCTATGGTTTTTTCAGTGAGTTTGTACGGTTTTTTAAATGCTAATTTGTGTATTTTTTATATATATTTATTTTTTGGGGTTTTCACCGTGCGCACATGGTGCGCGCACCCCCGCAATTGTTTAAAAAAAAAAAAAAAATTTAAAAAAAAATTCTGCCTTCAGGGAACCCCTGACAAAGGCTAGGGGGTCAGGAACTCTCTACCCTGCCCCCTTTTCACGTTTGCCACCTTCCTTTTTCACTCTCTCACTGAAAACAAACAAAATGGCGGCCGACACTTCCTGATTTAGACCAATTTGAACGTTGACTAACATGTAACCACCAATCAGAATTACGCTCGCGCACGTTAGGGTGCTCGCACGGTGCGCGCTTATAGATATTTATATGCTTTTAAATGCTATTTTCTCAGGAACTACTGAACAGATTGACACCAGACCTGCAAAAGGCACTTCCCTGACCTGAGGACTACCTCTCTGCCAAATTTCAAGTAATTCTGTTCAGCCGTTCGGGCTGTACCTTCGACTAAAGGTCCTATGGAAAAAAGCATGGGGAAAACGCGTTTTGGGACCCCCTTTTTTCTCGGCCCCCGCTTGACGAATCACCCCGAGACTTTCAGAGTAGGAGCTGAACGGAGCGCCCCATTAGTTTTGAAAATTTTGCGAGGATTCGTCAACCGGCGCCAAAGTTATTCAAAATAGAATTTTCAGATATCCTATGGAAACTCGGTCCTAACTATAACTATCTACTAGAATAAGTTACTTACCTGAAGTTATCCAGTATTGGTATCTTTCATAGATTTACATGCAACCCACCCTCCTCCCTGGAGAGGCTCCTCTGGCATTACAGTACTACTAACTACACTTGTGGTGGAAAATCTGGGGGATTCAGCATCGCTTGGGAAGGTTCTAGCGGGTGCTGGTTGATTGGTCATGTTTTAAGTTTAGTCCTTTTTATTAAAGGAGGTTGATAGGCTATTGAATACATGATTGCCTCCATGATAGCCTATTGAAGTTATTAATTACTGCTTTATTAAATGTACCGTGGGGCTCCCATTTCGACGGGGAATGATTCAAGCATGTAAATCAATTAAATATACCAATACTAGATAACTGCAGGTTCGAGGCATATGAGCTGCAGATTGTACACTTAGCATAGATCGCCATCTGGTGTTGGGCCCGGATGTTTGCAGTTTGTTTTTGTTCTTTGGACAGTCTTTGGAAGTCACGAGTTCGGTGACTCCTCCTTCGGTCCGTACTGCGCATGGGCTTCGGCTCCATCCTCAGATTGTTTTTTTCCGCCATCGGGCTCGGATGTGATACTTCGTGCTCCGGCTTCGAACTTCTACGGTTCCAGCCTCGACGGAAAATCCTCGTTTTCTTCGAGTTTCTTCATCATCATCATCTTTCGAAGCGGCACTTTTCTCCATCCCGTACATCGGCACCGGCCTTCGGGCCCTCCTCGACTCCAGTCCCGGCCGATGGAAAGGACTCCGTTCAAAAAGTGCCCAAAATGTGGGTCTACATTTCCGCACACCGACCTCCATCAGGTGTGTAACCTTTGCCTCTCTCCAGAACACGAGGCCAGAGACTGCCCCGCCTGTAAGTCTTTTCGATCAAAGAAGACCATCCGGGATCGAAGAGCTCGACGCACCATGGCGCACTCATCGTCCGCAGCTCCACCGGACATCTTCGGAGACGGCGCCGAAGCTTCGGGGCAACTACACACCGAGCAGGAGGAAGACGTCGTCAGCGCTTCCGAGGCCGACGACTCCGACGTGGAGGACATCACACCGGCGCAGCGGGTCGTGAGTACTGTACCCCCTCCCACCCCCGCGCCCAAAACCAAAGAGACTCCGGTTACACCCTCGCCTGCTGGCCTGGGTAAAACCAAGACCAAAGCTTCTATCACCCCACCTTCGGGCCCGGTGTCGAAGCCTCCAAAGTTTCACGGCAGCTCGGGCTCGAGCCAGCCGACGCCTGGTGCCGAAAAACAGCATCCGGCACCGAAGAAAGTAGTACCCAGCTCGACCCCGAAGCCACCGGTGCCGAAGCCTGGACTCTCGGTGCCGACCAAACACAAACACAAATCCGTCGGCACCGACGCTCCGGCGCCGAAAACTCCTTCGACGCCGAAAAAACCAGAGGCCCCAAAAAAGCATGGCGTACAGAAACCATCGAAGCCCTCTGTTCCGAAATCGGTGCCAGCGGACGATTCGGCGCCACTGGCTCTGTTCACACCAGACCCTTTACAAAAGACTCTGTCTAAAGATCCAAAGACTGGGCTATTGACTTTAATTATCAAGAAAAGACGCCTTGATACTCCGGCTCCTCCTCCACCACCCAAACGGAAGGACTCTGCTACTTCTCCCCTCAGAGTGCCCTCCCCACTACCTCCTCCCCTGCCTCCTCCACCTCCTCCACCCCCTCCCCCTCCCAGGTCTCCGCCACCTTTACCTCATTACTCTCCGACCCCGTCCCCAGATCCGGACGACGGGGACCCGGACTATGACCCGGCGGACGCCCCAATGGACCCCACTCCACCGGGGACCCCAGACCCATGGGAAGACTACCACAACCCTGATATACCTGATATGCCTCAGGACGACCTATACCCATCCAGGCCGTCTCCTCCAGAGGACTCCTTAGGGTTTCATCATTTAGTGCAGAGAGCAGCACACTACCATGGGGTGGACATGCACAGCGAACCAGTGGAAGACGACTTCCTACTGGACACATTTGACATACAGGACAAATCCACATCTATTTTGCCCATGCTTAAGGGTGTCACCAAGCATGCCGCAGAGGTGTTCAAAGACCCTGTCAGGGCCAGGGTACTGAACCCTAGAATAGAGAAAAAGTACAAGGCGGCACCCACAGACCCTGCATACATTAAGGGCCCTGCCCCCTTAGATTCCCTAGTTGTCTCCACAGCTAGAAAGCGGGCTAACTCCCAGTCCTCAGGAGAAGCCCCACCGCCAGACAAGGAATCGAAACTTCTAGACGCGTCTGGCAAACGCACCGCCTCTCAAGCTGCAAACATGTGGCGCATTGCAAATACACAAGCGCTACTTGCGCGCTATGACAGAGCACACTACGACGAACTTGAGGCTCTTATGCAACACCTTCCCGAAAAACACAAGCGCAGGGCTCATGAACTGATACAGGAGGGTAAACTAATTACAAACACCTCCATTAAGTGTGCCCTCGATGCAGCCGACACTGCTTCTAGAGCCATAAATACCAGTGTCCTGCTTCGTCGCCATGCCTGGCTCAGGATCTCAGGGTTCAAGCCTGAAGTCCAGGCATCCATACTCAATCACCCTTTTGACCAACAAACTCTCTTTGGGCCAAAGGTAGACGAAGCGTTGGAAAAGATGAAAAAGGACACAGACACAGCAAAGTCTATGGGGGCACTCCAAACACAAGCCTCTAAACGTTCCTTTCGACGCTCATCCTTTCGTGGCACAGGCAGAGGCTTCTCCACCGATAACGCCTCTACCTCCTACAAGTCCCCTCCTCAAAATACCTTTTCAAAGGGCAACCAAAGGGGTGGTTACAGAGGCAACAACAATAAGGGCAGGGGCAAAACTAACACCACCCGTTCTGCCACCCCGCCCGCACAATGACTTCCCTCCGCTCCCCCCAGACCATTCCACTCCGGTCGGGGGCAGACTACAAAACTTTATCCACGCATGGGAATCCATAACAACGGACAAATGGGTGACCCAAATTATTCGGTCAGGGTACTGTCTCGAGCTAACATCTACCCCACCCAATATCCCACCAAGGCACCGTCCAATGTCTCAAGAACATTCCACACTGCTCAAACAGGAGGTGCTCTCCCTCCTCCAAAAACACGCTATAGAGCAGGTCCCCGTCAATCAGCAAAATCTAGGGGTCTACTCTCTGTATTTCCTAATACCAAAGAAAGACGGGACCCTGAGGCCCATTCTGGACCTCCGGCCTCTAAATGCATACATACATTCGGACCATTTCCACATGGTCACCCTACAACAAGTCCTCCCGCTCCTCTGTCAGGGAGACTTTCTCACTACCTTGGATCTGAAAGACGCATACTTTCACATTCCAATACACCCTTCTCACAGGAAGTACCTCAGGTTCGTGGTGGACGGTCAGCATTACCAATTCACGGTTCTCCCCTTCGGGGTCACCACCGCACCACGGGTGTTTACCAAATGCCTAGCGGTAGTAGCAGCACACCTCAGGCGTCAACATGTTCACGTCTTCCCTTACTTAGACGACTGGCTGATAAAAGCCACGTCCTACCACCAATGTGTGCAGCATACAACTGCTCCACCAGCTAGGCTTCACGGTGAACTACCAAAAGTCCCACCTCATACCATCCCACACAAAGCAATATCTCGGGGCCACTATAGACACCTCCAAGGCAATTGCTTATCCAAACTCAGCCAGAATCACAAGCATTCAAGCCTTACGCAAAACATTCCTTCCTCAACACACTCTTCCAGCAAGAGTGTTTATGAAGCTGATAGGAATGATGGCGTCTTGCATTTTCATAGTGCCCCATGCAAGACTCCACATGCGTCCACTCCAAGAGTGCCTAGCACAGCAGTGGAACCAGGCCCAGGGTCAGCTGATGGATCTGGTGTTGATGGACGGCCGCACACATCACTCTCTGCAGTGGTGGAACACCACAAACCTTTCCAAAGGGCGGCCGTTCCTGGACCCGGTTCCTCAGGTGATTCTAACAGCGGACGCATCGCTCTCCGGCTGGGGAGCGCACCTCCTACACCTCACAATGCAAGGTCTATGGACGCCACAACAAAAATCGCTCCACATCAACCATCTGGAGCTCTTAGCGATCTTTCTAGCCCTAAAATCATTCCAAAAACAGATTTCGGGCAAAGCAGTCCTCATTCGCACAGACAACATGACTGCAATGTATTATATCCAAAAACAGGGGGGGACACACTCTCCCCAGCTCTCCCGCTTAGCCCAGAGCATATGGAGATGGGCAATTCCCCAAAACATCTTTCTCCTGGCACAGCACGTTCCAGGCGTACAAAACACCATGGCAGATCTGCTCAGCAGACAAACGCAACAACTACACGAATGGGAACTGCATCCACAAGTTCTTCACCCATTCTTCCAACAGTGGGGGCATCCCCAGATAGACCTCTTCGCCACCCACGAAAACAAAAAATGCCCAAGCTTCGCCGCCAGATACCCACACCCATTGTCCAAGGGCAATGCGATATGGATGAACTGGTCAGGCAGATTTGCATACGCCTTTCCACCTCAACCACTAATTCCATTAGTGATAAGGAAGCTACAACAACACTCCCTCACACTCATTCTAGTAGCTCCAATGTGGGCCAGGCAGCCGTGGTACACCACACTACTACAGCTCTCAGTGGTACCACATCAAAAACTGCACCTATCCCCATGCCTCCTAACCCAGAACCATGGAGAAATCAGGCACCCGGACCCAGCTCAGCTCAACCTTGCGATCTGGCTCCTGAAATCTTAGAATTTGGATACCTTAACCTTCCCCCTGATTGCATGAACATCATCATGGAAGCCAGACGTCCTACCACTAGAGCATGCTATGCCGCAAAGTGGAAAAGATTCGTAATTTACTGCCGTAACAATACAATCAACAATTTAGATGCATCCATACAGCACATCATATGCTATCTGCTCCATCTTCACAGGTGTAACCTGGCATATTCATCCATACGCCTACACCTAGCAGCGATTGCTGCTTATCTACAAAACAGACAGCATTTATCACTGTGCAGAGTGCCCGCTATTAAAGCCTTTATGGAAGGCCTTAAACGAGTAATTCCTCCCACCACCACCTTCCCCTGTATGGAATCTAAATGTAGTTCTTACACGGCTAATGGGTCCGCCCTTCGAACCAATGCATAAATGTGAGCTACAGTTTCTCACCTGGAAAACAGCTTTTCTCGTAGCTATCACTTCCCTTAGAAGGGTTGGTGAAATACAAGCGTTCACTATACAGGAACCCTTCCTACAAATACATCACAGCAAGGTCATACTTCGTACAAATCCGAAGTTTCTGCCCAAGGTCATTTCCCCCTTTCATCTCAATCAATCGGTGGAATTACCTGTCTTCTCGCAACCTCAATCTGTTGCAGAAAGGGCTGTACACACACTTGATGTTAAGAGGGCTTTGCTGTACTACATACAGAGAACGCAACCTTTCAGGAAGACTAAACAATTGTTCGTCTCCTTCTCTTCACCACATAAAGGCAACCCCATTTCCAAATCAGGGATAGCTAGGTGGATTGTAAAGTGCATAGAAATTTGCTATCAAAAGGCAAAAAGAACATTATCTGTTCCACCCAAAGCCCACTCTACTAGAAAGTTAGGGGCTTCTATGGCTTTTCTAGGGAACATACCCTTAGATGACATCTGCAAAGCAGCCACATGGTCAACACCGCACACCTTCACAAAACATTACTGTGTAGATGTGCATTCCAAGCAGCAAGCTAGTGTGGGCCAGGCTGTACTAAAGACACTTTTTCAAACCACTGCAACGGATACCGGTGGTCGCTGCTAAGGTTGGGTACTGCTATATAATCTATGCTAAGTGTACAATCTGCAGCTCATATGCCTCAAACGGAATATGCTACTTACCAGTATGCATCTGTTCTTGGCATGTAGAGCTGCAGAGTTGTACACGCCCACCCGCCTCCCCGGCTACCTGTATCCGTTCCAGTCCATCTTATTTAGATACAACACACATGGGTTTCTCACTGTTATTACTACGCTCCATCATTTCCCTGTTGGCGAAAAACAATCTGAGGATGGAGCCGAAGCCCATGCGCAGTACGGACCGAAGGAGGAGTCACCGAACTCGTGACTTCCAAAGAACAAAAACAAACTGCAAACATCCGGGCCCAACACCAGATGGCGATCTATACTAAGTGTACAACTCTGCAGCTCTACATGCCAAGAACAGATGCATACTGGTAAGTAGCATATTCCTTCTCTTCCAGGGGGTCCTCATCAAAGTCATAAGCATTAGAATATTCCCGCCCATGCGCGGGATCCCGGAAACAGTATATTATATGTGCCCCACATATATATATCCATATATATATATACCTATATGTATAAACAAGCAACTGCAGCCAATGAACACTAGAGCTGAAACATGCTGTAAGGAATTTCCACTATACATAAAAAAATAGCATTATAAACACGAGAAACAACATAACTTGTTTAGAAACTGTTTTAATGCTCAGAAAACAGCAGAAAGTCTTATAAATCACTGATAGCATAGGAAGCTCCCAGGCTGCATTGCGAATACCCAGTCTAAAAAGACTGAAAAGCTAACTAATAGCTGCATAGCAAAAAACTGACACGAGCCTTTAAGGCACACATGACCCCCAACTTCCCATCATGCCTCAGGGGTGGCAGTTAGGTCAGTAGTTTCCGGCTCCTTCTGGAAGGATCCTGGCAACAGAGCTCCACTTTTTTCTGAGTTTGTCAGAAAATATTGTCTGTTTTCCAACTGTTTTTTCCCTTACTTCGACGTTTTACATCTAAAGAAGTAGGAGGCTGTCTTTTTTTAGGCAGTTTTGGGCATTTTTTCAACCTTAAAATGCCATCTCTTTTCGATCCTTGCCCTTCTTGTGGCAAGAAGAAGGCCAGGACTGACTCTCATAGGGTCTGTATCCTGTGTCTTCCGGAGGATCATGATTCCAAGACATGTCCTCACTGCCAGAGCCTGTCCAAGAGAACGTTGAAGGACAGGGAGCGAATTCGCATTTATGGCCTGGCACAACCATCCAGAGGACCATCTCCGGTGAGGAAGGGCTCAAAGAGGCCTAGAGATACTTCTAGAAGCAAGTCCTCTCGTCCTTCCACCTCAGCGTCGGGACCGGCGCTGAGAAAAGATCTTCCGGTAGGTCATGTTTCCATGAAGAGACCTTAGACAGCGGGCTTGCCGTCGAGAGCAGGTACGACGTCGACGTCTAAGTCTAGACCGCCATCGTCAACTCGGCGGCGATCGGCTTCGAACCAGAGCCTCTCCGCCGTCGTCAACCCGGCGACGATCGGCGTAGAGGAGCAGGGAGCCTCCGCCGTCGTCAACCAGGCGACGATCGGCGTCTAGGAGCAGGGAACCTCCGCCGTCATCTCGACGACGTTCGGCGTCAAGGAGCAGGGAACCTCCGCCGTCGTCAAACAGGCGACGATCGGCGTCGGAGTGTCACCCCTCCGTCGTCGAGGGGAGGATCCCCTCTGTCGTCGCGACTCCCATCAGCGATCGACATCGAGAGGGAAGAGTCCTCCGCCGTCGTCATCCAGGCGGCGATCGGCATAGAGTGTACCATCCACGTCGACGTCGAGTAGCAGCATCTCCGCCTGCGTCGAGACGGTGTCGAGGAAGAGAGGGCCTCCGTCGTCTGCTTCACACCGCCGTTAGATGTCTAGGCTGCATTCTTCGCCTGCTGAACATGGCCGCCGGTCCACATCGAGGCGTCTTTCGACGTCTAGGAAGAGTCCTGGCGAAAAAGAAGGCGAAGCCACAGATCGACGTCAAGACCACGCTCGACGTCGAGACAGGCCTCTGACAGGTCGGTGGTCCTGGTGACGGAGTCAGCTTAGCGCCATTCCTCCTCACGCTCAGGGGCATCTCCAAGACCGGCAATTCCACGAGAGTCTGCCAGCCAACTCCGCAGGTCTTGCCTTCAGACTCAAGGGACCATTTCTGCAGTACGACTGTCGACCAGATGGCTGCTGTCAGCACATCATTGGCAGGACTCGGGGGCTACAAGGAGAAGGCGGGAATATGTCAGCCAAGTACATGACTCTCCGCTGCAAAAGTTGGTGGAGGCAGTGGACAGAGCAAGTCCTCCCAGGCCAGCACGTGAGAAGTCACCTGCGAGCCGGCGCCGCAGATCGCGCTCCCCAGGCGGGAGGGGCGTTCAGCCGGATCACGGGCTCGTGATCGTCGCCGGGATAGGAGGTCACCATCAACGTCATCTTCCTCGTCCACCAGGTCCTCAATAAGGGACTACTCACCCACTCTATCGGGCAGCCCAGTGTCCAGGGTCTCGTCCATAGACGACATCAACACCTACCATGAGGTGCTGCAGAGGGGGGCGCAGAAGCTGGGGATTGAGATGTCAGTCCCGCAAGTCACCACGTCGGAGATTTTCGAAACACTTCACCAGAAGTCTGCGCCTTTGGTCCCAGGGATCATGGAACCCGTCATGGACACCTTCCTAACCCCAGCGACCGTCAAAGCGGTTCCGGCTCGTATCCTCAAAAAATATAAGCCGGCTACCTCTGATCCTGTCTTTGTCAAAATGGACCCTCCTGCGGACTCAGTGATAGTGGCGGCAGCAAGAAAGGGTCATGCTGTATCGGCGTCCTCTTCCGTCCCTCTGTATAAGGAGAGCAGAACCCAGGACTCCTAGGGGCGCAGGGCCTGCTCGTCCGCAGCGGCTTCCCTCAAGATCTCCAGCGCGGCGGCGCTGTTGGGCAGATACGATAGGCTCTCTGGGACTCAATGGAGCGGTTCAAGTCCAAGCTCCCAAAGGAGGACCAAAAGGACTTCCAAGAAATAGTCACGGAAGGGCCACTGGTGGCTAATCAGTCGATTAGCACTGCCGCGGATGGTGCGCTGCTCTCAGCCCATTCTTACACACACGGCGTATGCGCCAGAAGGTCATCCTGGTTGAGGCTGACAGGGCTCAAGCCGGATGCGCAGCAACGGATTTTAAACCTTCCGTTCTCTGGCACCTCCCTCTTCGGCACTCACACGGATGAGGAGATGGGGTGCATGAAAACTGAGCTGGACACCCTCAAAGCTGTGGGTTTGGAGAAGAAAAGAATTAAAGCGCCGTTATAGACCCACCCAACGCAAGGGGCCTCAACAGAGGGTTCAAACCCCTCAGTGGTCTCAGAGTAAGACGCTAGGAAAATCGCAGTTTCGAGGTGGAAAGTCCACCGGGGGAGAGGTGGACACCAGCAACAGTCCTCCACTACCACAAGAGTAGGAAAGTCATGAGCTGTGGCTTCCTCTACGACCGTTGCCCACTCCAGTGGGGGAAGTGCGTCACAACATCTGGCAGAGTGGGACAGCATCACAAAAGATCGCTGGGTGCTGAATATACTGCGAAATGGATATGCGCTACGTTTTCGAGCGCGTCAAAAAGACATACCGCCAAAAAAGTCCCGTCCTCACCACTTAAAGCTGCTCCAAAAGGAGGTGAGGGCTCTTCTGCAAAAACAGGCCATAGAAAAAGTTCCTCCTTCGCAAATCGGAAGAGGAGTGTACTCCCGGTACTTCCTTGTGCCCAAAAAAGATCAGGAGCACAAGTTTCGGCCGATTCTGGACCTTCGTCTCCTAAACAAAGTCATCGTCAAGGAGAAGTTTTGTATGTTGGCGCTTCATCAAATATGTCCACATCTGCAAGTAGGGGATTGGATGTGTTCGGTGGACCTCCAAGATGCGTACTTCCACATTTCAATTGCAAGACATCACCGCAAATACCTGCGGTTTGTGGTCGGAAGCAAGCATTATCAGTAAAAGGTCCTTCCATTCGGGCTCAAGTCGGCTCCGCGAGTCTTCACCAAATGTATGGCAGTGGTGGCGGCTTGCCTCCACAGGCAGGGTCTATTCGTCTACCCTTACTTAGACGACTGGTTGCTGAAGGCTCCATCCCAGCAACAGGTGAGGAAAGACTTCCAGACCTGTCTGAGACAGTTGCCCGATCTCGGCCTTTACGTCAACATGGCAAAGTCCGTGCAGCAGCCCACACAGACCATCCACTACCTTGGCTCCATTCTGAACACAAGCGTGGGAAAAGCGTATCCTTCGGAGGAGAGACTGTCTAAAATGAAGCAGAAATGCAGGCTTATGCAGCAGATGCAGAGGCAGTCAGCCCGGCAGGTAGCATCTCTGCTGGGATCTATGGCGTCCTGCATTTTTCTCATCCCCAACGCCAGACTGAGAATGCGACCTTTGCAGCAAGCTCTAGAGGACCAATGGGATCAGTCCACAGGCCGCTGGTGAGATCAAATCTCTCTCCCAGGCGGCGAAATCCTCCCTTGCATGGTGGACTCGTCAGGACAATCTGATGGTGGGAGTCCCTTTTCACCAGCCACTTCCGGTGCAATCGGTGGTGACAGACGCGTCTCTGCAAGGTTGGGGGGCACACATGGGGTGCCTCCAGATACAGGGTCGGTGGTCTACAACAGAGCAGTGCTACCACATAAATATGCTGGAACTCCGGGCCACCTTGCTCTAAAGGCGTTCCTCCCTGCAATCAAGGCAGATTCAGCCCTGGTGCAGACCGACAACACCATGACCATGTTCTACTTAAACAAACAGGGCGGGACTCGGTCACGTCCTCTTTCCCTGGAAGCACAGGCGATCTGGCACTGGCTGCTCGCCCGGAACCTCTCGGTAGTGGCAGTGCACCTTCCGGGGGAGTTGAATCTCAAAGCAGACGCACTCAGCAGGCACTTCGAAGATCAGCCAGACTGGGTGCTACACGACGAAGTGGTGGCGGACCTGTTCCATTGTTGGGGTCGTCCAGAAATAGATCTGTTTGCAGACGACAAATTCAAAATGCCACGCCTTCGCGTCCAGAGGACATTTGCCTACGCCTTTCCGCCCCTGCCTCTGATTCCGAAGGTGGTATCCAAGGTGCTCAGATCCAACATGAAGATGATCCTCATAGCTCCGGACTGGCCACGCCAGTGGTGGTACCCGGACCTTCTCCATCTGTCGGTGCGACCTCACAGGCGACTGCCTTGCAGGCCGGACCTGCTGTCCAAGATGGACGGGAGGATTCTTCATCCCAACCTTCCCTCACTGAACTTAACAGCATGGCTCCTGAGGTCCTGCAATACGGACATTTAGGTCTGCCTCCTGATTGCATGCATATTCTGAAAGAAGCGAAGCGACCCTCCACAAGAGCGTCTCATGCGTTTAAGTGGAAGAGGTTTTTCATTTGGTGTAGAGAGAATCACCTTGATCCTACGGAGGGGCAGGAGGATGTTATTCTCCCTTGCCTTCCGCACTTTGCGAGATCAGGCTTAAAGTATGCATCAATCAGGGTCCATTTGTCTGCCATTACAGCGTACAGGAGGTCTCCCAATCAACCCTCTCTTTTCCAGATGCAGGTGGTCAAGGACTTCTTACAGGGATTGAAGAAAGTTTACCCCCCTGTTCGAAACCCTTCTCCGTGGGAGTTGAACTTAGTATTGTCCAAATTGATGGGTCCACCTTTTGAGCCCATCCATAGAGCTTCCTTGCAGCATCTGTCTTGGAAGGCCGCTTTTCTGGTAGCCATTACATCGGCACGCAGAGTAAGCGAAATCCAAGCGCTGTGTACCAAAGAGCCTTACACAGTTTTTCACCAGCACAAAGTGGTCTTAAGGGCACATCCGTCTTTTCTCCCTAAGGTAGTGTCTGATTTTCATATTAATCAGTCCATTTCTCTTCCATCCTTCTTCCCGAACCCAGCGACCCCGGCTGAGCGGTCGCTTCATTCCTTAGACCTCAAGAGGGTACTTAAATTCTACCTAGAAAGTACCAAAGGCATTAGGAAGACGGATCAACTATTTGTCAACTATGGCGCTATGAGAACAGGCTTCCCAGCGGCTAAGAGATCCATTTCCAGATGGATTGTTTCCTGCATTACCTTAGCTTACCAGCTGGCGAAAAGGCACTTACCTTTGGCCCCTAAGGCTCATTCTACTAGGGGGAAGCGGCCACAGTAGCTTTCTTGCCTGATGTTCCAATGGCAGAGATTTGCAAGGCGGCCACCTGGAAATCGGTTCATACCTTTACGAGGCACTACTGCCTAGAGTCCGATTCCAGAGCGGATGCCCAAGTAGGCCAAGCCTCCTTGAGGAACCTTTTTGGGTAGCTTGGTCTTTCTAAGCATACTGTTCATTCTATGTTTCTTTCCTTTGCCCGCAGGGGGATGAGGTGAGGCTCGCTATTCTATTCTAATGCTAATGACTATTGATGAGGATCCCCTGGAAGAGAAGGATTAGTTACTTACCTGTAATCCTAGTTCTCTTCCAGGGGTATCCTCATCAAGACTGGCGCTCACGGAAAACCATTTTGAGTACAACAACACCATGTACAGACAATGCCACGGAACTTCCATGGGAAGTACATTTGCGCCGAGTGTGGCCGGATTATACGTGAGTGATTTCGAGACCAAGAACATACTGTGTCCGACTAATCCCTTTCGTGAGCAGATAGTCTTCTGGAAACGTTATATCGATGACGTTCTGCTGATCTGGGAAGGTAGTAAAGAAACCCTCATCGACTTCCATCATTGGCTGAACACTAGAGATGAATGGTTGAAATTTACTTACTCAGCCAGTCCAGACACACTGGATTTCCTAGATGTCACCATATTAATCGAAAACGATACTATTCAGACAAAAACCTTCTTTAAACCCACTGCCAAGAACAGTCTCTTGTCATTTAAGAGTTTTCACCCGCGCCCAATGAGGGAAAACCTACCATATGGGCAGTTTCTCCGTCTACGACGGAACTGCAGCAACATCCGAGACTATAAGGAACAAGCTAAAGATCTCTGCAGCAAACTGCGAAATAGGGACTACCCTCCGCATACCATCAAGAAGAGCCAAAAGAGAGAGAGAAATCAACAGAGGGCAACCCTCATGGAAACAACAGTGAAAGAACCCACAAAAGATCTAGTCACCTGTGTGAGTACCTACAGTGTGGTATCCAATGATGTTAAAAAGATCATTAACAAGAATTGGAAAATCCTCACCTCCGGCTCTCTGAAATGGCCAAAACCAAGATTTTCAAGCAAACTAACCAGAAATCTGAAAGATATGCTAGTACATACCAGACCACCATCAAAACCTAGTCTAATGATCACTTCTAGCTTATGGGACTATACACCAGTAACTGGTCACTACCCCTGTGGCTCGTGCTCGGTCTGTCATCTTACGAAACCAACTAAGACCCTACAACTACTACCAGACCTGAAATGGACCATGAGGAATCACACCAACTGTAATACTACTCATGTAATTTACATGATTACCTGCCCCTGTGGATTACATTACATAGGGATGACCTGCCGCAAAGTCAAGCTACGACTTTGCGAACACAAGAGCAACGTTAAATGTAAGAAAATTACAACCAAGATGAGCAGTCACTACCTCGAGAAAGGACATAGTCGATCACTTACAATGGGTGGTTCTAGAGACATTAGCAACGAAAAATGCTAATGCAGAAAATATCTTGTTCGAAAAGGAGCAGAGGTGGGTTTACCGCTTACGTACTCACATTCATGGATTAAATGACAATATCCCGTGGCTGAGCATCAAGAGATAGGTCAGTGTTCAAAACTTGTCAAGAGCAATGAAATGAGGATTACAAATGAACAACATCCCCACAGAGACATCCAAAAACGTGTCACAGTGTAGCCACACAACGCTGAATGTGTAGCATCGTGGTCCAAACTTTGATCGTTTGCCTCTGTGAACTGGTGCTAAAAGTACTTGATTATGACAGCGAACACCTAACATGCTATGTACAAGGAACCATACTTGCATGGGAAATGCACTCTGGGTAAGAGCCTAACAGTCATTCTTTTTGATGCAACCAGCTTTGGCACAATTGCAGTGATGAAGAATGGGAGATCTTTCTTCTTCGTCTAACGTGTCGCATGGTCTGTTCAGAGCTATAATTTCACAAATGCGATGGAGCGGCTGTCCTGTGTAATACAGCCTTGTGAGGCAACAAGCTAGAGGAGTAACTAAGTACTCGCACAACTCCTTACATTTACTTTATCGAAACTAGCAAAACTTTATTTTGCAACGAAAATTAAAGAATAACAGACTACAATATAACATCACGATAACTTCAAATGATCCGCAGATTAGGGCGTTAATTATATGCACGAAATCAACAATGAGATGGGGGAGTTGTAAATAACACGAGTCCTCTTTTGTTTTCCATGAATTCGTCCTTTATCTTGACCCGGTTACTTTGTTCAACAAACCGGGTGGAGAGAAGCAGTGACAGAACAAGTCGCTAACCGCCGAAAAGGTACTGTTCCCGATACACGAGGACGCCGAGGAAGGAACGTAACGTATTTTGATCTCCTAACACCTTTCTTTTCCCTTTAAGAGCGGGCAAAGCTTACACCATCGGATGTAACCCACAAAAAGAACAATTAAGGTATTCTTTCCCAACTTTCTAAACTGTCGATGTCGTGTTTTAATCCTTGGGTAAATAACCTATAGTTGGGCTTCGTAGTCCGATTTATTCTGTTGAACATGTTACCAATGTGCATTTCTACTTCTCCCGCCATCTCTGGGTCATTTGGGCATGTCAATCAACCTCTTTTATCGGTTTTGACCAATGTACGGGTATCGCTGTGTTCGAGGCATGTGGGCTGCTGAATTCATATCTGTGCATAGATCGCCGCCTAGTGTTGGGTCCGGATGTTTGCACGTTGTTGTCCTGGAAGAGTCTTCGAAGTATCCTTGGATAGGTGACTCCTCCCCTGGACTACAGTGCGCATGGGCATCCTCTCCATCCTCAGATTGTTTTTTTCCGCCATTGGGTTCGGATGTGCTTATCTTGACTCTAGTTAGGAAAACCTTTTTACAGGCCAAAAGGCCTTTAGTTCGCGTCTATACTGTTCCCGATCGGTATCGATAGTATATTGTTAGTTTACTAACTTCCAGAACCAACTTTTTCGCATTTTCCCCGACCATCGACCCTTCATCGACGATGGAATCGAGGACACCATTCAAGCGGTGTCCGGTATGCAATGCGAAATATCCCCATATCGACGTCCATCCGGTGTGCAACAAATGCCTTTCACCGGATCACGACGAATCTACATGTATGGCCTGTGCCCGATTCCGATCCAAGAAGACTCTTCGGAATCGACGAGCAGCAAGACTCGAAGCGCAGCAAGCGGCACCGGCCCCAGCCAACATCTTCAGCGCCGAAGATGAAGATGTCGAAGACGTGGAGAACCTACCCTCCAGCCCCGCTTCCGAACAAGACTCCGTATCGGAAGACGTCGAAGAACAACTCTTTTCCAGAGATGAAGCCGACACCGAGGTAGGAGACTACAATGAGGCCTTAGGGGCCGAAGAGAGTAGCTCCGGTGACGAGCCAGGCCTACCCGTACAGACTGAGGATATCCCAGTGAGCCAGTCCATGGATCCGGTCGAGGGATCGCCTTCGGGCCTTACCCAAGACCTATCCCGCAGTTCTTCGGCCCCGCACATTCAGCGGCATCCATTACTACCCAAAACGGCTGGTTTCCCTTCTTCGAAACCGAAAGCCGCATTGGTTCACCAGAAACCGAAACCGAAAGTAACGCTGGTCGGATCGAGGCCCACCACACCTTCGACGCCAGCAAAACCCGTCGGCGCCGACCGCACCAAACGAGATTTCGGTGCCGAGCTTGCAGCAGCCGACGTGGGCGCCGACACACGGAAAAAGAGCTTCGGTGCCACCAAACCTCCTCGGCTACCGGCACCGACACAATCGGCTCTGACCCCAAAGGTCAGACTGCCTGCTGCGTCGCACCCCGCTTCGACAGCACCACCAAAGGCACACTCATCAAAGACGTCGACGGCCGTTGCCGCCCCTCGACTCGATGGCACTGAAGAAGTCCACGCCCGCCTCTACGGTCTCTGCCGGCACGAAGGACTCGATGGCACTCCAGGTGCGGACCGTTGCTGCGCAACGCACCAAACACAAAGCAGTCCTCCAGGACACGTCATGCTCCGAGCCGATAAAAGCTCCACCGACCTCTTCGGCACCGACCAATATCACTTTTGGCCTGCCGCCATCCACGGCCCCAAAACTGTTCCAGATCAGAACACGGGTCACCCACACCACGTTCACACCTGCCGAACGTTCTCCTGCGGAGTCGTCTCCGTCACATGTCATCGACGCCGACACCGGCAGGATGGTGCTCCACAAAAGGAGAATAACTTCAGAGTCCGCTTTGGACTCCTACCGGATCCCGCTTAAGAAAAAGCTGCCGGTGACTTCGGAACCAGTTCTTTCCGAACCTCTCCACTCCTTTTACCAGGATCCACAGTCCTTCTCTCCCACACACATGTTTTGGAGGACTACATGGGTGACCACGTCCCCTACCCCGGAGAGATGGACCCTGAAGGCCAACAGGACCCTGACCAAGCTTGGGATGACCCTGTAGACTCGGGTGCACCTATGGATACACAGGACCCGCAACTCTATGGAGCAAAAACATCTCCCACAGAGGACACTGCCGCATTCAACGCCCTAATTGAACGTGCTGCGGCCAATCATGGGGTGCAACTCCACTCTGACACCGTGGAGGACGACTTTCTCATGGACACTTTTGCATCCTCAGAAAGGAATATAAAAACTCTACCCATGTTAAAGGGTGTCCTCAAACCAGCAAAGGACATCTTCAAAGAACCCACCAGGGCAAGAGTAATAAACCCCAGAATCGACAAATACAGGTCGGCGCCTGGGGACCCTACCTACATTAGAGGCCAGTTACCTCTAGATTCCATTGTAGTTGCGAATGCTCGCAAACGGGCACACTCGCAAACAGGTGATGCTCCTCCTCCGGACAAAGAGTCCAAGGTGCTAGAGACCTCCGGCAAACGGGTTGCGGCCCAGGCAGCTAATATATGGCGCATTGCCAATACTCAGGCGCTCCTCGCCCGCTACGATCGAGCACACTACGACACACTAGAACAATTACTCCCAACATCTCCCTGACCAATTCAAAGAAGGTGCAGAGATCCTCATCAGGGAGGGACAACTCCTCACAAACGCATCCATCAAGTGTGCACTGGATGCCGCAGATACAGCTGCCAGAGCCATAAACACTAGCGTCATGTTGCGACGACACGCCTGGTTGCGAATCTCCGGATTCAAACCTGAGGTACAAAATAACATCCTCAACCAGCCTGTCAACCCCGACTACTTATTCGGGCCGGAGGTTAACACCACCCTAGAGAAAATAAAAAAGGACACGGACACTGCAAAGTCCATGGGGGCTCTTCAAACGCAGTCCTTTCGGAGCGGCTCCTTTCGTCGCCCCGGAAATAGAGGAGCAGGTAGAGGACAGGGGTCACAGCAAACCTACAACAAAGGCAACACACAAAGCACCTACGATAAAAACTCCCGGGGTGGTTATCGTGGCTCAAGCACAAAGGGCAGAGGACGCGGTTACGGCAACACCAGGTCCTCCCCCAAGAACAAACAGTGACGCCCTCTCCCCTCCTCCCGACCACCTAACACCTGTCGGGGGAAGGCTACAAAGGTTCCTGTCCACGTGGAACTCCATCCCCACGGACAGGTGGGTCAAAGACATTATCAAATACGGTTACTGCCTAGAATTAACCTCAACTCCACCCACAATACCTCCAAAACACCGTCCTATGTCCTCAGAGCACTTAACGCTCTTACAGCAGGAGGTGCTAAGCATGCTACTAAAAGGCGCAATAGAGGTCGTACCCGTCCACGAGCAAGGTACGGGGGTGTACTCCCTGTACTTTTTAATACCAAAAAAGGACGGGTCACTCAGACCTATATTAGACCTGAGACCCCTGAACCGCTACATTCTCTCCGAGCATTTTCACATGCTCACTTTACAGCAAGTCCTCCCGCTGCTCAAACAGCGAGACTTCCTGGCCACACTGGACCTCAAGGATGCGTATTTCCACATACCCATTCACCCCTCACACAAAAAATACCTCAGGTTCACTGTTCAGGGGCAGCACTACCAATTCAAAGTCCTTCCCTTCGGCGTGACAACAGCACCCAGGGTTTTCACAAAGTGCCTAGCTACTGTGGCGGCACATCTACGGAGGCAGCACATACACGTCTACCCTTACCTGGACGACTGGCTCGTTCAAGCAAAGTCAGCCCAGCAATGTGCCAGCCACATGTCCCGCACCATTCACCTCCTTCAGTCTGGGATTCTCACTAAATTACCCAAAATCCCATCTCCAGCCCGCACACGTACAACAGTACCTAGGTGCGACTATAGACACTCTGGCGGCCACAGCTCAGCCAAATTTAGTGAGGATCAACAGCATGCAAATGCTGATTTCCAAGTTCAAACCCCAACACTCCCTTCCTGCGCGAGTGTTCATGCAGTTGATAGGCATGATGGCCTCCTGCATTTTCATAGTCCCACACGCGAGACTACATATGCGCTCGCTTCAGGAGTGCTTGGCACGTCAGTGGAATCAGGCTCAAGGACAGCTGAAAGACCTAGTGTTGGTGAGCGGTCGGGCATACAACTCTCTGCATTGGTGGAATCCACAAAACCTTTGCAAGGGCTGACCGTTCCAAGAGCCTGTTCCACAAATAATACTGACAGCGGACGCGTCTCTCCAGGGATGGGGAGCTCATGTACTCCACTCCACTACACAGTGCAGGGACTATGGACAACACAACAAAAGAAGATGCACATCAACCTTCTAGAACTGATGGCAATCTTCCTGGCTATGAAAGCATTCAAAGTACACTTGTGCAACAAAGTCGTGTTGATCCGGACGGACAACATGACCGCCATGTACTACATACAGAAGCAGGGAGGAACACACTCTCCACAGTTGTCTCATCTGGCTCAGAGCATGTGGAAGTGGGCCATTCAGAGGACCATGTTCCTCATGGCAGAACACCTCCCCGGCAAGGACAACCAGATGGCGGATCTGCTCAGCAGACACAGCCACCAGATGCACGAGTGGGAGTTACACCCATCAGTACTCCAACCGTACTTCCAGCAGTGGGGTCATCCAGAGATAGACCTATTCGCCACAAGCAAACGCAAAATGCCAAAGCTTTGCCGCCAGGTTCCCACATCCGCAGTCGCAGGGCAATGCGATATGGATGAACTGGTCCGGCAGATTTGCGTACGCTTTTCCCCCAGCACCACTGATACCGCTGGTGGCACGCAAACTCAGACAACACTCACTGACACTCGTCCTGGTTGCTCCAACGTGGGCACGCTAGCCGTGGTACACCACCTTTCTCGAACTTTCCGTGGTGCCGCATCAAAGGCTGCGGATCAAACCCGCGCATTTGACGCAGAACCATGGAGAGATTCAGCACCCAGATCCGCAACAGCTGAACCTGGCGATCTGGCTCCTGAAGTCCTAGAGTTTGGCTACCTAAACCTGCCACCTGACTGTATGGACATCATTAAGGAGGCCAGGAGACCCACTACCAGAGCTTGCTATGCAGCCAAATGGAAAAGGTTCGTCATTTATTGTACTAATAATGACATTAACCCGCTAGACGCATCCATACAAAACATAATTTGTTACCCCTTACACCTATACCAATGCAATCTGGCGTACACCTCTATACGTGTCCATTTGACCGCAATATCAGCCTATCTGCAGACTAGGCAGCACCTCTCTCTATTCAGAGTGCCTGCCATCAAAGGATTCTTGGAGGGACTCAAACGAGTCATTCCACCAAGCCACCCACCGGCTCCAATGTGGAACCTCAACTTGGTCCTCACACGCCTGATGGGTCCACCCTTTGAACCTCTACACTCATGCGAGCTTCAATTTCTTACCTGGAAAGTAGCTTTCCTAGTAGCGATCACCTGTTTAAGAAGAGTTAGTGAACTCCAGGCACTAACCGTTCAAGAGCCATTTATACAGGTTCACGCCAACAGGGTCGTACTACGTACCAACCCCAAATTCATGCCCAAGGTGGTATCGCAGTTCCACATGAATCAGACTATTGAACTGCCTGTTTTCTTTCAAAACCCACAAACTGTCGCAGAAAGAGCACTCCATACACTAGATGTGAAGAGAGCCCTCATGTATTATATCGACAGGTCTAAGATCTTTAGGAAGACAAAACAACTTTTCGTTGCCTTTGCGCCACACCACAAAGGTAACGCTATCTCCAAAGCAGGTATAGCCAGATGGATCGTTAAATGTATTCAAATTTGCTATCAAAAGGCTAAACGCACATTAACGATTCCCCCACGAGCCCACTCAACACGCAAGTTAGGGGCCTCCATGGCTTTCCTGGGAAACATTCCTTTGCATGATATATGTAGAGCAGCCACCTGGTCCACTACACATACATTTACCAAACACTATTGTGTAGATGTGCAATCAAAACAGCAGGCAGCTGTAGGACAGGCTGTTCTCAAAACTCTTTTTCAGACCGCTGCAGCTGGCACTGGTAGCCGCCGCTAATAGAGGGCACTGCTATGTATTCTATGCACAGATATGAATTCAGCAGCCCACATGCCTCGAACTGAATATGCTACTTACCAGTATGCATCTGTTCTTGGCATGTAGGGCTGCTGACATTCATATCGCCCTCCCTCCTCCCCGGCGCCTGTAGCAGCTGCAGCTCTCAATTACTGTAAGCATGGTCATCACTTTCTGTATCTACTCCATCACGGCCACAATGGCGAAAAACAATCTGAGGATGGAGAGGATGCCCATGCGCACTGTAGTCCAGGGGAGGAGTCACCTATCAAAGGATACTTCGAAGACTCTTCCAGGACAACAACGTGCAAACATCCGGACCCAACACTAGGCGGCGATCTATGCAGAGATGAATGTCAGCAGCCCTACATGCCAAGAACAGATGCATACTGGTAAGTAGCATATTCAATTTTTTGATTTCTCTAAAGAGAGAGACTTGCCTTAATAATTAATTTTTAATGAAACCAATTGTGTGACGATTAGTCAGACACCAAAAATACCACTCACTCGATGGTTCATTCCATGCAATAGATATATTGCGCAATGGTTTTCATTTGAAATACTCCTTTGTCAAACAAAGCTCCCGGATTTACATTATTCAATATGTTGGCAGCGTGATACCTTAAAATACCACTTACTCGATGGCTCTCTCATTGCCAAGAATTTAATGCCACTGTTTTCATTAAGTAATGCTGATTATGCCATTTCTCCAATCCTTTGTGAAACAATCTTCACTGACTTACATTGTTTGATATGTTGGCAGCGTTCTTCCTCATATTCATCTTTATAAACAATACCCCCCGCGATCTCAGGGAGTTTGGGCACTACAAACAATTGATCGTTTCTACCAAATGCACTGCCTGATGTGTATGTTTCTTCATTTCCCCAAGAGACAGATTTGCCATGTTTATAAATAAGATTGTTTGGCGTACAGTCTGATACTACAAAATATTATTCACGTTATGACTGATTCTACGCCTAGAATTTAGTGACCCATTGGGACATTTTTTCTGTTCATAATATCAAAATTATCTGGTGATTTACTTGTAAAGTCATTGTTCTTACAATTTGTCATCCTTTGAAGGGAGGGCTGAATTTGCCTTTTACTGCATATGAATGAAAATGATTGGCCCAATTGGCTATGTTACATGTAAAAAGCATTGCCTTTTATAATTGCTATGACAGTTGATGTCTCGAATTTTGAACATCCTGACAGCACACACACGAACTGTATGTCTAACAATTACTTTATTTTCTTTCCTCACACTCCTTTTTTTTTTTTTTTTTTTTTATATAGGTTCGAATTGAACTCAGACTGACTGGTGAGATAACGGGACTCACCCATCTCACGAGGGAGACCCCTTTAAATTAAGGAACCTCCTGCACATACACTAGGGTCCTGATGAAAGCCTGTATGACCCTTTGGGGCATGAGATAAGGCTGAAACATGTCGACCTTTTTTCTGGACACATAATTATTTTAGTGCATTAGACCCTAATTAGTCTAGTCTGTGCACGACAAGTATTTTTTAACCTAACTCGAATCCAGTTTCATTAAAGAATTTTAAAACTGGACTCTTCGAGTCTTTTAAACCTTTCTCACTCACCTTATAGCACTTCACTACACACCTAACACGGTTCTCTGATTCTCTGATCACAACTGAAAAAACCAGAGGAATTGCCTCCGGGTGGAGGAAGCATTCATTAACCCGATGATGATGCTGTCACGTTGTCAAGCAAATAGCGGATAACCGAACATACCGCTAGAATTCCACCTGTGAACGAACACGTGATTGAGGGTTTCTTAACAGTACTTAATACTGTTGCTACTAACCCTGGTTCTTTCAGGACCTGTGATCCACTCTCCATTGATATTTAAACGTTTAAGACCAAGAAGCTGAGTGGGTCATACCCCTTCTTTCTCCCTCCTCTTGATTTAATGATGTCTTTAGCAGCGTGCAGCTGTGGGAGTATTCTCTAAGAATTAGTTTATACTGACACATACTATTTCTCCAGATACAACACTTTTCCTTAGTAAGGTTTCTTGGAGAAATCATGGCCGAGAATCTAGGCCTGAGTTATTCAACTGATGAAATTAACGCAATCCTGTCCCTCCCTTCACTTTTACAAGACAAGGACCTTACACAGACTTTGACCCAGACCTCTGATTGGGATGAGTTATCAGAGTTGAAAAAGGAACAGGTACGGACAGCCATTCATGGAATCCTAATGACTGAGTACCTACGTGCCAACGCAGCACCCAGAGGTCTCTGGGTGAACAACGCTCCGCGCATTTTTCTCCAAGACTTGGTTTTCCGAAAAGACTGGTCTTCCATTTCATAGTCATAAGCAACCCTCCCGCCTCCCCGGGCAAAGGTGTGCTATCTTTTTCAGAGGTTATTATTTCTTTGTGCCATGACTTTTCAGTCTCCGCAAAGAACAACTGACCTAACTGCCACCCCTGAGGCATGATGGGAAGTTGGGGGTCAGGTGTGCCTTAAAGGCACGGTGTCAGTTTTTTGCTATGCAGCTATTTGTTAGCTTTTTAGACTGGGTATTTGCAATGCAGCCTGGGAGCTTCCTATGCTTTCAGTGATTTATAAGACTTTCTGCTGTTTTCTGAGCATTAAAACAGTTTCTAAACAAGTTATAATGTTGTTTCTCGTGTTTATAATGCTATTTTTTTATGTATAGTGGAAATTCCTTACAGCATGTTTCAGCTCTAGTGTTCATTGGCTGCAGTTGCTTGTTTATACATATAGGTATATATATGTATGGATATATATATGTGGGGCACATATAATATACTGTTTCCGGGATCCCGCGCATGGGCGGGAATATTCTAATGCTTATGACTTTGAGGATACCCCTGGAAGAGAACTAGGATTACAGGTAAGTAACTAATCCTTACAGGCAAGTAAATTATTCCTTCTTCATGCACAATTATAATGAGTGCAAAGGAAATGACCGAAATAACATGACGTTTTTGCAACAACTGAAAACTGCAAAAATCCTTACATTTGTTGCAAATGAGAGAACCTCTACACATGGCTTTCTTCTTGAGGAAGGCAAATAAATTCATTTCAGCTCCACAAATAAACAGCAGCATAACATTCTCACGCTTATTTTGTGAAATGTAAAAACACAGAAGAGAAACATGTTTGTTTGAAACTTACTCATGTCGTTTTGAACCACAGTTCTATCTGTAACTGTAAATTGAGTGTCATTCCAAGCCGATTTTAGCCTAGTCATTTTAATTGAAACCAGATTATGCTCATTAAACACATTTAAATCTAGCAGTATTCTTTTTATTGAAAATGTCGCACTTATTAAGTAATGTCTTCCGTCTCGTGTAGCCTTACCTGCAGTGTACAGAGAACCTTCATTGATGCACTCAGTAGAAAAATTAGGAAACATCTGTTGGCACTATTTAGAAAGATCACATAAAAAGTTTAGTTAATGAAAGTTGTTAGCAAAACATGAGTTTGGTTCTACAATCTAATTCTGTTCATAGGGTGGAATGCCTAATTGTATGTTTTCTACATGTCCAGTGTGTGTATCCCTTGGTGTATTTTGACAGCTGTATAAACTCACTGTATCCAAATTACCCATTGTATTAGTGTGACTGTTAGTGCATACTCCTACTTGACCAAAGATTTGTAGTCATGGGCTATATCAAAATACATTTTCCCAAAGAAAATTGGGAATATCCCTTTGATCCATGAGACCCTTGATCTCTTTCCCTTAGTCCTTTCCTATGCGCTGAGATGCATTCAAAATTCCACTTTGCTTGCATTGAGAAACTGGATGAAAGCAAGTGAGCCTGGTACTTGCTACCCTAAATGCTTCCTAAATTGTATTGAGAAACCGAACTGGAATAAGTAGGCCATTTAACAGCAAATTTAAAAAAGTGACTTTTAACCTATATATTGTAACATGCTACCATCTAAGTATTTCATAAAAACTTGATTATAAGGCAAAATTTATGCTAAAGTACCTCTTCAAGTGGGCTTGCTAATGTACAAAAGTAGTATCTGCAAAACAAAAGGTGTGCATTTTCAGAAGTCCTCTGACTCCACTAGTTTATGAAGTTGACCTAATCAAATTTGCATTGGTTTTGCTGTGTATTGCGACTTTGTGAATTTCCTTTTTAGGTCGAGCCTAAAGTGCATGTTGCGAAGTGTATTGTGGCTTATGAGGGACTTGGGGCCTACCCATTGCACACCATTGCTTTCCTTTCCTTGTCCCTATCATTTTGATGCTTTTTATTAGTGCTCCAACTTGTGAATCTTATGTTTGTCCCTTCCATTGACTATTGCCTATTTAAAATCGATTTGATTGGCTTGTTATCTCTCCTTCCATTGCTTGTTTTTCAAGCACTACTTTTTTTTGTTGAGCACTCCATAGGATTGTGAGTTTTTGAGCTGCCTTCCTCCTATACTTCTCTCTGCCAGTGTTGTGCTTTCACCTGCCCCCCCTCCTGGTGCTGGCCTGTATGCTTCTCCCTATTGTCTCCTCCTGCCCTGCTTGTTGCATCCCCGTCCAACCTGTGTTGCTCCCTTCGTCCCTCCTCCCCCCCTCACCACGTTGGTTGTAGGGTCATTGCCACCCACCCTCCCCTTGTTGCTTGTGAATTTGTCCCCATCACCCTCTTGCCAAGTTATTTCCATGCTCCTCTACACTACTTCTGGCACCTCATTTGATTCCCTACCCCTTCCTCCACCGGCGCACTCAAAAAACAAAAAAGGGTTTGCACGTTTTTTAAAATCTTTTTAGTTACATATCCAACTCCGATTATGAATTAAAAACACAAAATATGGCCCTCCTTTTGTAGGCGCTCATATGCGTGGTGTATGTGTACTTTCAAAATGGCGCAGGTTGCTGCTTCAAAGGCTTTTGTTTTCTTTTTTAACTTTAGCCACACTGCACGGGATCAGGGATGCATCTGATGAGGTTCAGCATGGCTAGAATAGTTGACTAAGCCATTTGTTCCCAAAGGTTAGACCTATTGGCTTTGCCAAGGCTTAACTGATTAAACTGTATACTAGATTAGTTGCAGTGTACGTACCCAGTAGACCATCCCTAATTCTTCTTATTCTCTAATATTTTGAATGTGATGTTTGACATGTTGGCACAAGTGCTGCAGACAGTTAAAAAGGAACTGTGACAATATTGGATTTCTTTTAGGTCTCTCAAATGAAAAACAAAGATGACAGAATTAAGTTGATGAATGAGATTCTCAATGGAATCAAAGTGCTAAAGCTGTATGCATGGGAAATTGCATTCAAAGAGAAAGTGCTTGGAATACGACGAGAGGAACTGAAAGTGCTTAAAAAATCAGCTTATCTTTCAGCAGTGGGAACCTTTACTTGGGTCTGTGCTCCATTTCTGGTGAGTCACTTAATTATTTGATACTTCCTGTTTTGTGTACTGACCTTAATTTTTAATTGTTAATCTGCTGGTTTTATTTATTTCAATTCCCATTTCAGCAGACCCCACTGCAACCATTCTTCATATATTAACAAGCATTGGCATAGCCAATAGGTCTCGCCTTTGGGACCTTATAAGTGTTTAGCCATGCAACAGTTGCATAACTAGTTATAAGGTCCCAAAAGCGAGACCTATTGGCTATGCCAAGCGGCCGCAAAAGTGAACGTAATCGCAGCAAGCGCGGCGCGCGCGCGCATGCACTGTAGCTCTAGGCTGGCCTGGTAGCACTTTTTGGAGCCCTCTCAATAAGTCTCGCCAGACCAGCGCATGCGCTGGGTCAGGCGAGACCTAAAAACAAAAAAAAGGTAATGACCACAACTTGCATGAATGTAGACTTACAATTCCAGTATGATAAAATAGTCACTTTTTTTTTTTTTTTTTTTTTTAGGTCTCGCCTGACCCAGCGCATGCGCTGGTCTGGTGAGACTTTTTGTGAGGGCTCAAAAAATCGCTGCCATGGTCAGCCTAGCGCTACAGTGCATGTGCGCGGGCGCGCGCTTACGAGCAGAGGCTTTCATGCTCATTAAGCGCATCACTCGCCGCGCTTGATCGCGAACGCGATCTCTTTCGCGGCCGAGCGATAACGATCCCGCGGCCATTGCTTGTTTTTTAGTTCCCTTAGTGCTAAAGCCAGATCATGATGCTTCATGTGGTGGGGCATCTGCCATCGGGTGGGAGAAGACGCAGAGGGGCACGGTGGGTTTCATCAATACGCGGGGGCATAGTGCCAATATCGGCAACTTTAGTCACATAACACACAATACATCAATAAACCACACAACACTTTTGTAAGTGGAGAAATATTGCTGCAGGTTTATTAGCATAACCAATATGCAAACATGGTGGGTTATCTTATGGGCGATCCGATCCCAGGGCAGGCCAACCCCTATGCCGCCTGCCCGTCTTGTAAGCCGAAGTTACACCGTGGCAGTCGCCAAATGGTGCATACCAAATCTTGGGAGGGGCCACCCCCTCCCATCCGTGGACCACCAGTCCACTTGCTTACTCACGCCCCCCAGAAAGAGGTGGGCGGAGCGTATTATGGCAGCCCCAGGTTGCTCAGACCCACAACCGCCCGTAGGACTAACGGGGCGCCGTAGTTCTTCCAGGGGACAACCTAAGATATCCCTGGGTATCCTGGCTTAGCACCACGCTGTGCTGCTGCATGAAGTACCCCTTGGTATCTGCAGACTCTGGATCGCCCTGTAACTCCTCCTGCAACACAAAATAACATGTTAGAAAACCTAAACCCCCCTCACTCCTTGTACCTCCGGCTGCCGGGTAAGCGGAGGGGTGGGCAAGGCGAGACATCGAGGGACAAGAGGGCGAACATCACGCGGGGACAACCTAAATACCCTTGTTCCCTCCCCCTTCCCTGGAATTAGGTCCGCCGGATATCCTCCCTGGCCGTGGCCCAGGGACTAGACTGGTGCCTCCAGTGCCTTCCTGTGGCACTAAGGCGACCGCCCTTTTGGGGGGGGGGGGGGCTGCTGCGCAACCCCCCGCCGGGCAGCCTTGCATAGTGCCAATATCGGCAACTGTAGTCACATAACACACAATACATCAATAAACCACACAACACTTTTGTAAGTGGAGAAATATTGCTGCAGGTTTATTAGCATAACCAATATGCAAACATGGTGGGATATCTTACGGGCGATCCGATCCCAGGGCAGGCCAACCCCTATGCCGCCTGCCCGTCTTATAAGCCTAAATTACACCGTGGCAGTCGCCAAATGGTGCATACCAAATCTTGGGAGGGGCCACCCCCTCCCATCTGTGGACCACCAGTCCACTTCCTTACTCACTCCACCCCCCCGAAAGAGGTGGGCGGAGCGTATTATGGCAGCCCCCGGTTGCTCAGACCCACAACCGCCCATAGGACTAACGGGGCGCCGTAGTTCTTCCAGGGGACAACCTAAGACATCCCTGGGTATCCTGGCTTAGCACCACGCTGTGCTGCTGCATGAAGTACCCCTTGGTATCTGCAGACTCTGGATCGCCCTGTAACTCCTCCACAGCCTTGGGAGTGGCCACCGTCACTACCATGGCCCCCCACCAAGGTAGACCCATTTACTTACAACCTGCTGCAGCCAAAGCTTCCCCTAGATCCAGTAGGAAAAGATCCATGCCCAAACTAGAGAGGTGCACCCCATCTCCCTCCAGGCACCCTGTGGATTTGGCGTGTATAAGACCATGCCTGATGAAGCCACAACCTCTTTGCTCTGTGAAATTGCGCATGCTCGATTAACTTTCCTCCTTGACATTTCAATAGCTTTCCCCGAGCGTGCTCTCCTCCAAACAGTACAAGGTGTCATCTCTGACCACCACAGTTCACATGACTCCATGATGATGCTGCTTAGCTGGCTTAATGTGTCCCTCATGTCCTGGAGCAAGGCTCTTCTGCCTAATGTGGACAGGTCGTTCCCTCTCAGGTGAATCACCAACACTTTCGGCGGAGGCCAGCATGCCCCTTCAGGACAGGTGCCCCCATCCTTTCTAACTCCCCGTGGAATTTTCACTGAATTGACCTGAAACCTAAAAATAGGCGATGGTCCAATGTTACCTTAGCATGGCTGAAGAACACTACCTTTCACAAGACACTCCTGCCAGGCAGTGCCAGTGCGGGAGGAGGTAAGAGTTGACAAGCCCGCCTTACTTCCTCTTACACTCAGTATTCTGTGTCTAGCACTAGTCTGAGTATGTCCATCGCATTCCGTCAGTCACCACCCTATGAGAAGCCTTGCCCTCCCAAACTTCTGCTAGTATACCAGGGAGCAGACAGGACAGAGTGACCTCAGAGGAGACCCAACGTGTAAAATACCTCTCAGTTTGGATACTGGGAATGCCAATAGTTCTCCTGCTACTTTGTAGCCCAAATGTGTTACCCAGGGGTTTCCCCCAATCTTATGGACCAACTCGCCCCCGTTGGAAGGCAACTTCCACACCTGCACAACTGCCATCCAGTGCTGGAGGGCGGGAGAAAGTAGCCGTTACCGTTACTCAAATCAATGGCACCTGTTTCCTCGAACTCCAGGACGGGATACTAAGTGAACCTACCAGCAATTGCATCTGAAAGAAACACGTTAGTTAGATTCCTCACCTTAGAATATCCCCAGGCGTCAGACTGGATCCGGAAGATTTTTCGTCAGCAATACCCCTTGCGCGTCGCTAGGCGTCGTCTGCGGCTCCGCGTCCGTCGTCTGCGTCGTGCGCCGGGATGACGTTGTCGGAGTACTTAGACGCCGCCCTCGCGCTCTGACGTCAGTTCTTCTTTTTTCCGCGCCAGTAAGCGCAGATCCGGGAGAGCTACCCCTTTTAGTCTTTTTTGACTAAATCTTTTTTGATAATTTTTGATCCTTGTCTGTCGACATCTGGTGCCGTTAGGATGTCTGGGTTCAAGGCTTGCGAGGATTGCCATCGACTGATGTCGGTGACCGATCACCACCGCCGGTGCCTCTACTGCTTAGGCCCCGACCACGACGCGGAGTCGTGCAACGACTGCCAGGCCCTGACTTCGAAGGCTAGGCGGGAGCGGTCCCGCAAGCTTCTCGAGCTTCGCCACTCGGCTCCGCGTCGTGCGCGATCCCGGTCCAGGAGGAGGTCCAAGGATCGCTCGCGGAGCCCTAGCCGACGCCATCGATCGTCCGGCTCCAAGTCGTCGGGTAAGTCCAAACGCTCAAAGAAGTCCAAGAGGCGACACCGCTCTTCGGACTCCCCTCGCCGGTCGCGCGACTCGGCCGAGGGTCAGGGTGGTTCCACCCCCGCGGCTCCGGCGGAGCCGCAGGTGCCGCGTCCGCCCCCATACCTTCCGGTCCCTGGGACTGACGCGGCGCCGGCGGAGATCAGTGCCTTCCTCTCTGCCATGAGGAGCCTGGCCCCGCCGTCGACGCCCGCTGGCGCGCCTTCGGGCCCCGCGGACTCGACTGGGCGCACTTGCCTGCCGGCGGCTCCGGCCCCGGCGCCGTCGACGACTCCGGTCTCGACGCCGCAGGTCCCCGCGGGGCCCATGCCTGGGCCCCAGTCGACGCCGGTTGACCTAGTCACTCCTCCACCGGCGCCGGCGACTGAACCACCGACGCCGTCACCGGCGCCGCCGGCGCACAGGCCTACACCTCCGGCGCCGCCGACGCCTTTGGCGCCGACACCGCCCCAGTTTAGCCCTCATCCGGACCCGGCGCCGCAGCGGCGTCGACCGACGCCGCATCCGACGCCGCTTGAGTCCTACCATCTCTACAGTCCGGTTCGATCATTCCTCCTGTTTATCAGGAATCGGAAGAAGGGGGCGACTGGGAGGGGTTCGAGGACCCTATGGCTGTTCAGTCACAGCTTTCTCAGGACTGGGCAGATGAACTGGGGGAGGCCAGTGGGCTGGACACCTCGCCAGACACTGGATTCACTTCTCCTCCGACCGTGGCTTCGGAGGAGGGTGCCGCATTTTCTGTGGTGCTGCGCAAGGCGGCCGAGGCCCTTGGGCTCGAGTTGCCTGCCGTGGCTGTGAGGACTAACATCCTCACTGAGGTGCTTCAAACCTCAGCAAGCTCCACTGAGCCTCTGCTGCCGTTCAACGAGGCCCTCACTGACGTTCTGCAGGGCACCTGGTCCAAGCCCTCCACAGTTCCTCCTGTGGATAGGAACGTTGCCAGGCGCCACCGCCCTGCTCCGGGCGACCCCAGTTTCCTGTCCCAACACCCCACCCCCGAGAGTCTGGTTATCCAGGCCTCTACCTCCCAATCCTCCTTCCCGACCGCTCCGCCGGACCAGGATTCCAAGAGACTCGAGCAGTTTGGCAAGAAACTGTTCTCGTCCCTTAGTTTGGGCCTGCGGTCCTTAAATACCGCCTGTCTCTTGGACCGTTATTCCCATTCCCTGTGGGATACGGTGGAGGACGTGCTGCCCCTGTGTCCGGAGGAGGTCCGGACGCGTCTTAACCAGGCTTTGGCCGATGGGAGGGATGCAGCACGGCACGCCATACGATGTGGGCTTGACACCACGGACTCGCTGGGTCGGGCGATTTCCACCACGGTGGCGCTCCGCCGCCACGCCTGGATGCGGTCCACGTCATTTTCCGGGGATGTCCAGACCACCCTCATGGACATGCCCTTTGATGGCACTCGCCTGTTTGGTGAGAAGGCGGACAGTGCGCTGAACCGCTTTAAGGACTCCCGGGCTACGGCCAAGTCCTTGGGCCTCTCGGCTCCGTGGGCGCACACCTCCGCTTTTCGCCCCTTTCGTGGCCAAGGAAGGGGCGCCTCCTCACGTCCGCAAAGCCACCAGCCGCAGAACCAACCTGCGCGCGGTCGCGGACGTGGCTTCCGCCGTGGCGGAAATGGAGGCCGACGTGGTCATCCCACTTCCACCCCGGCAGCATCCGCCTCAAAGCCCTCCTAGTCCGAGCTTTCAGGCCCATACCACGCCAGTGGGCGGCAGAGTTCGCCATCACCTGCTCCACTGGCGGTCCATAACATCGGACAGGTGGGTGCTGCAAATCGTCCGAAGGGGCTACTCCCTCCCCTTCGAGACGACCCCTCCAGCCATGCCACCGCAGCACCACCGTATCTCGGGGGATCATTTGAATCTTCTCCGCGAGGAAGTTTCGGCTCTCTTGGCCAAGGGGGCCATCGAGCGCGTTCCGAGTCCAGAAGTAGGTCGTGGTTGTTATTCCCACTACTTTCTGGTTCCCAAGAAGGGCAAGGGGGGCCTACGCCCTATCTTGGACCTCCGGAACGTCAATGCCTTCCTCCGAAAGGAAAGGTTCAAGATGCTAACGTTGGCTCAGGTTTTAGCTGCCCTAGACCCTGGAAACTGGATGGTAGCGTTGGACTTGCAGGACGCATATTTCCATATCCCCGTCCTGCCGGCCCACCGGCGTTACCTGCGGTTCACGGTGGGCCAAGAGCACTTTCAGTTTACCGTGCTCCCCTTCGGCCTCACCAGTGCCCCTCGGGTGTTCACGAAAGTGATGGCGGTGGTCGCAGCTCATCTGCGCAGATTGGTTGTTCCAGTCTTCCCCTATCTCGACGACTGGTTGCTGAAGGCGGGCTCGCCCCAGGCAGTCGTCTCCCACCTCCAGACTACGGCGGATCTCCTGCATTTGCTGGGGTTTTCCATCAACGTGCCGAAGTCACACCTGAGTCCCTCTCAGAAGCTCCTCTTCATCGGAGCGGTTCTCGATTCGGCGCAGTTCCGGGTCCATCCACCGGAACAGCGGGTCCGGGATATACAGGCCCTGATTCCCATCTTTCGGCCTCTATCCCGGGTTTCGGTCAGGCTAGTGTTGCGGCTTCTGGGGCTGATGGCCTCCTGCATCCTACTAGTGCATCACGCCAGGCGGCGCATGCGGGCTCTGCAGTGGGACCTGAAGTTTCAGTGGGCCCAGCATCACGGCAACCTGTCCGACCATGTCTTGATCTCGGAGGGCACTGCACAGCAGTTGCAGTGGTGGCTCACGGACCGCGAGTGGGTCAAGGGCAAGAGCCTCTCCCTTCCCCAACCGGAGCATGTCGTAGTGACGGATGCGTCCCTCCTGGGTTGGGGTGGCCATATGGGAGAGGCGGAGATCAGAGGCCTCTGGTCTCCGGCGGAGTCTCGTCTCCACATCAACCTGTTGGAGTTGAGAGCGATCCGGCTTGCACTGAAAGCCTTCCTTCCCTCTGTCAGGGGAAGTGTCGTGCAGGTGTTCACGGACAACACCACCGCCATGTGGTATTGCAACAAACAGGGCGGGGTGGGGTCGTGGACCCTTTGTCAGGAGGCTCTGCGCCTCTGGACATGGCTGGAACACCAGGGCGTCACCCTAGTGGTTCAACATCTGGCGGGCTCTCTGAACGCCATAGCAGACGAACTCAGCCGCCGGTGCATGATGGATCACGAATGGCGTCTGAACTCCGAAATGTGGCGCAAGGTCTCTTTCAGCAGTGGGGAGAGCCTTGGTTAGATCTATTCGCCACCGAAGAGAACGCGCAATGTCAGCAGTTCTGCGCGTTGGAATTTCCAAGGCGGCACTCGCTCGGCGACGCTTTTCGTCACGAGTGGAGTTGCGGTCTGTTGTACGCCTTTCCGCCTATACCACTTCTGCCCAGAGTGCTGAAGAAGATCAGGCACGACCGGGCCCAAGTCATCTTGGTGGCTCCGGATTGGGCACGAAGATACTGGTATCCCGAGCTACTCAGTATGTTGACCGATCCCCCGATACGTCTGCCCCTTCGGGAGGATCTTCTGTCGCAGCAGCAGGGGACGGTCCTCCACCCGAACCTGTCCAGCCTCCACCTCCATGCGTGGAGATTGAGCGGCGGCAGTTGATGCCATTTGACTTGCCTCCTGAAGTCTGTGATATCATTCTGGCAGCCAGGCGTCCCTCCACAAAGTCGGTATACGCCTGCCGGTGGAACAAATTTGTGGCATGGTGCACAGCAAAGGCTGTGGATCCCCTTTCCGCCCCTCTTTCTGAGGTTCTCCTCTTCCTTCTTTCTCTGGCCCGGCAGGGCTCTGCCCTGGGCACCCTGAAAGGTTATCTTGCTGCCATCTCCGCCTTCTTGCGGCTTCCTGATCAGCCTTCTCTTTTCAAGTCCCCTGTGGTTACACGCTTTCTCAAAGGCATTACACACACGTTCCCTCCTGTCCCTTTTGTAATGCCTCAGTGGGACTTGAATCTGGTATTGACATTCCTGATGTGCGCTCCCTTCGAGCCTCTTCACAATTGTCCTCTTCGTCTTCTGACTCTTAAGACTGCTTTTCTGGTGGCCATCACCTCGGCTAGACGGGTGAGTGAGCTCCAGGCTTTATCTTCAAAGCCTCCTTTTCTATCTGTTCATCCGGACAAGGTTGTCCTTCGGCCTCGTCCCTCCTTTCTTCCTAAAGTGGTGACTCCATTTCACCTTGGGCAGTCTGTCACCTTGCCCACCTTCTTTCCGCCTCCGCATCCTTCCAAAGAGGAAGAGAGGCTCCACCGTCTGGACCCAAAACGTGCGCTCTCCTTTTATCTGGACCGCACAAAACAGTTCCGGGTGGACGACCAGCTTTTTGTTGGGTACGTGGGCGCTAAGAAGGGGAAAGCTGTGCACAAACGGACCATCTCTCGGTGGGTCGTTTTGTGTATAAAAATTTGCTATTCCTTGGCTAAAAAGGACCCTCCTGTTGGGCTGCGCGCCCATTCTACTCGGGCCACGGCGGCTACTACTGCCTTGGGACGGGGAGTCCCTTTGCAGGACATCTGTCAGGCGGCGACGTGGGCTTCGCTACACACGTTTGCCAGGCATTATTGCCTTGACAGCCAAGTCCGGAGGGATGGCTTCTTTGGCCGTTCTGTCCTCCAGGACTTTCTGGTGGGATCTTGGTTCGCAGACCCACCACCGGGGATGGTATTGCTTGGGTATCTATTCTAAGGTGAGGAATCTAACTAACGTGTTTCTTTCAGATGAACAAGTTACTTACCTTCGGTAATGATGTATCTGTAAGAAACATTAGTTAGTTAGATTCCTCACCGACCCACCCATCCTTCCCGTTCTGCGAACTGACATCTAGGGTTAAGGTTATTCTTTTCAGGCCCCTAGATTTTATTTTTGGCACCAGTGTCGGTCTTTGCATGGCTCTGCGTTCCTGGCGCGGAAGGCTATGTACAAGAACTGACGTCAGAGCGCGAGGGCGGCGTCTAAGTACTCCGACGTCATCCCGGCGCACGACGCCGACGACGGACGCGGAGCCGCAGACGACGCCTAGCGACGCGCAAGGGGTATTGCTGACGAAAAATCTTCCGGATCCAGTCTGACGCCTGGGGATATTCTAAGGTGAGGAATCTAACTAACTAATGTTTCTTACAGATACATCGTTACCGGAGGTAAGTAACTTGTTCGTTTCCCCCCAAACCTATGTACCATGTCGCCCCGGTTGGAAGGCAACTTCCACACCTGCCTCGCTGCCAGGCAAGGTTGCCTGGCGAGGGAAATTACCCGTTACCGTTTCTCAATTATATGATACCGGTTTAAATCGAACTCAAGGACGGGATACTATGTGGACCTACCCGGATCTGCACCTGTGACCAGCGGTCGGACCCAAGCCCCTCCAAGTTCTGCCGCTCGACCCGCCTGTTGGCATGAATCACAGGGCAGACCACAGGCATCTAACCCAAGCTTGGCCATGCCTGCACTAAACACCTCTGACAGGCATGACACAGGCTAACCACCAGCATTGCATTCAAAATGTTCGCTGACAACTGCCAAGGAAAATGTGCATAACCGAAGCAACTGGTACCATGCCATCAATTATCAATCTAGCCTTCTGTGACTGCAAAATGTGCTCTTGTGGCTGTCCGGATAGTGCTCCCTCCCATCCATATGATTATAGCGCTGCTGCAGATGCTAATGGTGGGATAACGAGCACGGCTAAACAGACAGGGAGTGATCCTGAGAAAAAGGTTGGACCACAACCACCACCATACCCCGCCTGTAATCAGTAAGGTTTACTTTGCCATCTGCAGAAGTGCAGCCACATGCTGCCTGATGTAAGTGACCTAGGTACAATGTCTCCCTGCCTGACAGCCTGCCAGTGAAAACTACATCACCTACACCATGAGTACCCTACCTGCCACACACGCGCCCCACCCCCTGCCGCACGCGCAACCTCCCTGGCCCGCGACTTGGGCCTGGCATTGTGCCCGCAACCCTCCCGCTGCCCGTGGTATTCCGACCACAGGGTCCAGCCACCTGGTGCTGCCCAGGGACCGGGCGGGAGAACGGTCACCGGCTAACTCATAGAACAGATGTACTGGGGAAGCTGGGCGCACGACGGACAACCTGCGACCCACGACGGCGAGACGATCGAGCTGCGACCTGCGCAAGGCGAGACGTCGAGGGACAAGAGGGCAAACATCGCGCGGGGACAGGCTAAACACCCTTGTTCCTAAACCCCCCCCCCCCCCGAAGTGGGTCCGCCGGACATCCTCCCTGGCCATGGCCCAGGGACTAGACTGGTGCCTCCAGTGGCTTCCTGTGGCACTAAGGCGGCCACCATTTTAGGGGGGGGGGGCTTTCTGCTTTCTATTAATATTGGGGTTTGGTCTCTTCAGTTTTCCACCCAGGGGATACACCTGATCTTGCCACTGACAGAAGTTGCGCTCGAGTGTGCAAGGTGAGAAGTAATCTGCAATCGTGGGTGAATGCTCACAAGAAATTATTTTGTGGGTGTTTGAAACATTCAGCCAGTTTTTTTGTGACTGTGGAAATATACCAACCTGGAGGACAGTTTTCAGCCCCGTAAGTGTAATTTCAGAAGGTGAAGGGCTGTCGTGCGCAATAGTGATTCAACTTGCACAACAATGTTCACACAGTACACAACGGCATCTTTCTCGCTCGCAAAATACCGCAATTCATCAAAGACACTGATCTAAACCGTACGTGTCTCGGCTCTCGCCGAGGCGTTTGTGGCCTGCCCGACCGCCCCTTCACTTCATATATTCGCGGTCTCATTAGGCGGCCAGCCGGGCTTAGAGAGGAGATTCATTAACCCGATGGCCCCAGCCCAACAGACCCCTGCATGAAAAGGGCAACAGAGCAGGGTTCCCAGGCTGCGGGTCACTGCTTCAGTGGTTATGGTGCGCCGAGCCCCTCTCACGTGACACCGCGTTGAGGGCGGGGCCTCTCCAGGCGAAGAGCATGGGATGCGGATGTACCGACATTGTACCGACACGAGGACACACCACACCGTGCTCTTTCATATAGGTCTTTCAACAGCTGGCGGTATCAGCCCGACGAGGGAAATGGTCTCCAGGTCAAATTAACTTATTATAGGGCTTTTGACAAGTAGCAAGGTTCGTCCTCCACATACCCTCTGAGATTTTATTCAAAATTTTGCTCGCTAATTAAGGCTACGAACTTGAAAAAAGATATCTTTAAAAATGGCAGAATAAATTGTTCAAAAGTAAATTCTCAGAAAAACGTCCCTAAAGAAAAAAAAAAATTCTGGCAAGGTATTTTGAATACACTTTTTTGCAGAGTTTTTCACCTATTGGTGACGTTGTAATTTGCAAACAGTGTGAATCTTGTAAGGTACCCAAACCTTTACAGGTAAAATTTACCTTTACCATATACTTGATTGATAGAGATATCAATGAAAAGCCCAGAATATATTGGGGTTTTCTGGTTATTTTCATTTTCTGAAGGAAATGAAGTTTTTTAAAGTGACTTATCACCAAAGTGGCCGAAATACACTGCATAGTATGGTGCTTTTGCTTGATTTTTTAATGTACGCCTGTGTTTGCAACAATTTTACACATGCATTCTAAAAATAAATATATAATTAAGGAAAACAAACTATACAGCTTTGAAGTGATGGTCCTATTTTCCTGCTCTCGAAGGGGGGCCTGTACATTTTATTACAAAATATTGGCGGATATTTAGTTAAACTTACTCCAAAATTAGAAAGCCTTCTGAATCTATCAAATTTCTAATGTTGACAAGATCCTCTTTAGTCTACACTCTTCCATACACAAGTCATTTGTATTCACGTGGTCCACTCCTTTTTATTGTACTCGTGATTACCTCAGTGCTACTAATCTACCTTTTAATATCCTGTTGTTTTCCATTGTTTGTGTTGATAATTAATGTGGTTTTTGGGCACCCTGAGGTTTTGGTAAATTCTGCAGGTCACCCAAACCAAAAATCAAATCTTGTTGGCTTGTACCTGTACAATCTGCTCTGTGCGTGTGATCAGCTTTCAAACGTCAGGCATTGCCTTTTGCGTGCCTTTTTTTTACAAAAAAAGGCACGCGATTGGGCAAAGGCGGGACAATATCCCGCCTTTGAAACGCCCATTCCCGACGGTGGCCAGCACGCGCAGCAGCACGCTTTCACCTTGCTGTCGCGCTCCCGCCCCCCCCCCCCCTCTGTGGTGTGCGCGCACCACTAGTTGTTGACACTAGCGATTGCAATGCGATCACTTTCATTGCCGCTTGTTTCCTTTACTATTGGTATAATCGCGGCACCCGTGCTTTACTTTTGATATAAGTAAAGCGCGGGTGCCGCGATTATACCAAAAGTAAAGAAACAGAAAAAAAAAAACAGAAAAAAACATCTATTTCTTTACTTTTGCTATAATCTCGGCACCCGTGCTTATACCAAAAGTCAAGAAATAGAAAAAAAAAATCTATTTCTTTGTCTAATTTGTTTTTACAAAGCCTGGAAGCTCAGCTGGTTTATGGACAGACTTGCTGAAGGCAACAGAGTGACAGCCTTTTTTGTGGCTGGAAACACGTATGCCACAAAATAAAATGAGGCTATAATTTGAATGGCCCTTTAACGTTAAGGATTTGGTGAGCAGCCCTAATACCACTAATAAAAAAATTACCAACATTTAGGGTAAGGGGTTGCTCATCAACCATTGATTTTATTTTTATTTCTCCCTGCCTTGAAGATCAATTATTGGCCGCTGAAGTAATTGCAACAGGTTATGGGGATCATAACCATTAAAATAGTGTTGAGCTCTGCATCCAGGCCTGCCTTTTCCTTCGAATGCGGGGCAAAAAATCTCATGCCCTCAACTGATGATTTGAGATTAGTTTGGAAGGGCGTTGACAGCGGCAAACTTTTTAAAACGTTAGAGGCAATATGCACCTTATTAATTCTTGCTTGTCACTACAGACTGCACACATTAAGGTAGTTCAGGATTTCTCTAAACTGTGCCTAGCTATTAAAACACTCCTGTCGAAACCTCCCTCATTGGCAGGAAACAATCCTAGATGTTTCGACCGTGCGTGCACATTGGCCAATAGGAATCTTCGTAGGGCACTGTCACTTAACCCGAGATGTGCCACAGACGTACATTCGGCAAGGAGGGAATATAACATAGCAATCCGGAAAAGTAAGGGAATCCTCTTAAATGAACGCTGGGAAACTTTATCCCAGGCCGCAAGCACAAAAAAGGCTAACATTTTTTGGTCCGCAGTAAGGGAGCTTCGATCGATGGGTCAGTTATTAACTGCCATTAGTTGCAATATTTCAAGCGAGACCAGGGAAAATCATTTCTCAAATCTATGCTACCCCGCAACCAGAGCTTGACCAATACGATTATGGCCCCTTTACTACCATTGAGTTAACTATTTTTGAAGTAGAAGAGGCTATCCAACAGAGCATTGGGAACAAAGCACCTGGCCCAGATAGGTTATCAATTGATCTAATAAAATGGAAACCAGATTTCTGGGCCCCACTACTCTTAAATGTCTTTAATAGCTTAACTCACACTGTTACCAGACACAAGGGCCAAGAGTATTATAGTCCCAATTTTTAAAAAAGATCGGTCACAGCCTAGTAACTATAGGCTGATCTCACTAATTGACAATACCTTAAAAATATTGGGAAGAGTCCTGTACAATAAAATCTTAACCTGGACAGAGGAAAATAGTATCTTAGAGCACTGTCAGCTAGGCTTCCGTAGCAAGGTGGGTACCAACGAGCAATGTCTCAATCTGGTTATTGGGAAATACACCATTGCACGGAAGTCCCTGGTCTATATGGCATTTATGGACTTGTCCTCAGCGTTCGACCTTGTTAATAGGTCGAAGCTCTGGGCAATTCTTTTGGCATATGGCTTGGACGAACCTCTGTTACATTTCCTAGCGTACCTCCATAAAGACCTTCAGGTGCTGATCGGCATGGGTGGCGAGGTCTCGGGGGGCCATCAAGGTAGGAAGGGGGGTCAGACAGGGTTGTCTCTTGGCCCCCCTCCTTTTTATTATTTACATTAATGGGCTGAACAATATGCTTAAAACCTCAACCCATGACGTCCCCATGATTAATGGTAAAACTCTCCCCGTTCTATTATACGCAGATGATGCGGTCCTTATAGGCCGCACGCCGAACTCCCTGCGTAATTTAGTTCGGACTTTTGTTGAGTACATGGATAGCCTGGACCTATGTGTCAATTTTAATAAGTCATTTTTAATGTCCTGTGGTCCTGGGAAGCGACAGTCAAGTTCTATTGTAGTGAGTAGCCAGAAATTGACAAGTACACGTACATTTCCCTATCTTGGTTTGGTCTTTGCTGCGAACGGCTCCTGGACTGAGAATCTTGTTCACTCCAGGAGCAAGTTCTCAAAGGCCACCAACTCAATCCTTAGTCTTCCCCGTCCAAAGACCACTGGTGCTATACCAGCCATTTTAAACATATTTAAATTAAAGTGCGTCCCTGTGGCCACCTACGGGGCTGAGATTTGGGGCAATGCAAATTGTTCCTGCATCCAGCAGGAAGAAAATAGATTCTGCAGGAAACTTTTGGGCATCCCAATCTCTACCCCACAATACATTTGCCACAGAGAACTCAATCTTAATTTTATATCTGATTTTATATGTGCCCGTCCTGCCCTTTTTTGGCTATCGGTATGGAAGAACCAGGCTGCCTCCCTCACTAGAGAGATTATTAATGACTGCCTTATGTGTGAGAAAGGGATGAAAATTCCTTGGCTGAGGGGAGTACATCAAAGCCTGTGTAGTGTTAATAAAGAAAGTATCTTCCAAAATCCAAATATAGCTGACACTGTGCCAAAAAAGGATCTTTGAGATGCCCTTTACATTTTATATAACACAAAGGATTGGCCTGGAATCCAAGAAATCTTCTGTTCTTAGTTACATGTCAAAAGAACAGCATTATCATTATCTACCTATATATCTCACCCTACGCATGAGCTACTGGGAAAGAAGTCTATTATTCCGCCTTAGAGCAGGAACTGTCAGATTTGCATTGTGTTTTCCTCTCGGCTATCACCATAATCTTGATCATGTACCATGCCCTTGTGATGGGGTAAGTGGCCAATCAATTTTACATTTTTTATTTTTTTGTAAGGATTACACAAAATATACTAAGTGGCTTTTAAATCCATTTTTCATAAAGAGAAGACCTATTCGTTTGGATAATGCCTACACATGCTTAGTTTCCCTGGCTGATGAAGAGCTGATCCTTCGCATAAGCACCTTTTTGAGAATTGCCACCAGAGCACGTAAGACTTTGGCTGATCCCTGAGTTTTTTTTTTTTTTTTTTTTTTTTTTTTTGAAACCGTTTATTGCAGTTTATAGAAGTTACAGGTATGGGCCTACAACCACACGGCCGGCCGCTAGAGCATCAAAAGCATATTACATACATACAGCAAAAACTTTCTCAGCGGTGCACAGTAGGAAGACAGGAGTGATCAATGGTGCAGGCCTCACAGCTCCATGCCCACAGTACGGTTCCATTTTCTTAAAGCAAAACAACGTGAACAAACCACAACCGCAAGGCAACCCTCGATCCAAAGTGACAACACGTGCTCCATAAGTGGGGGATCCAAACCAGCAGCAAAATTCTGAAGAGGGGGACGGGAGTAGATCAGGGACTGGGGGACCGCGCGCCCGCGGCCAAGGGAGGGGCGCCATCTAGGGAGACGGAGCCGGCGAGGCCGCCGGTAGCAGCGGCGGCTCACAAATACCCCCGCGGTAGGCGTTCCAGGGGCCCCAGAGTTTCATCCACGCCCCAGGCTTACCCCTCGCCACATACACCACCTTTTCACGAAACATACACCAATCCATATGCTCTTTCCAGGCCGACACCGCAGGGGGCCTCTGGGATCCCCACAATTGGGCAATATCACGCTTGGCTATCATGTATCCCAGAGTCACCCACCGCGCCTGCGGGACCGAGTAGTCATTTGGTTCCCAGACATTCAGCAAGCATCTCCTCGCTTCAGGCAGCAGCGCGACACGCGTAACCATGCGTAGAACCTCATGCACACCACACCAGAATCGCTCCACCTTCGGGCACTCCCACAGTATATGCATGAAAGTCGCCAACGCACCACAGCCACGCTTACACATTCCATCACCGGCAAAACCCATACGTAAAAGCCTTGGCCCCGTCATGTAGACCCGGTGAAGGATCTTGAGCTGGACGAAACGAAGGCGAGCCGGGATGGCCACCTCTTTCGGAGAGGCCACCGCGGAGATCCAATCCTCGTCGTCCAGCTCCAGCCCGTCGGCAACCCAAGCCTCGCGGAGACTAGTCAGCAGACACGATCTATCGTTAATCAATTTTTTGTATATGAGGGAGATCGTGCTGTCCGGGACATGGCCATCTAGCACTCTGTCCTCCAGGGGGGAAGACTCCGGAATGGATGCAACATCCGGGAAGACGGAGCCCAGCGCATGGCGGACCTGTAGGTACCGAAAGTACTCACTGCCCTGCAGCTGAAACTCCGCCTGCAGCGTCTCAAAAGTTTTGAATCCCCCCCTCGTCCAGAGATCTCCCACCGTGCTGATTCCGATCGTGTCCCACTTCTCGAAGCCCTTCGACGTCCACAGGGAGCCCAGCCTCTCAGATGCATACAGCGGAGACGCTCGGGTCAAACGGTCCTTCCACCCCATAGCTGCATTAGCCGCGTGCCAGACACGCACCATGACACGCGTCGGTCCCGTCAAACGGGAGTCGGGCGCGCCAGAGTAGAGCGCTCGATTATAATCGGCACCGGGCAGAAGCGTCCTGTCCATCTCAAATGCCGGGTTCAAGGCGGGCCCGTAAAGGCCATGATTAATTGCAGCTAGTTGGGAGGCCCAGTAATACCGTTTGATGTCCGGGAGGGCGACCCCTCCATCGTACCACGGGAGCGTCAATTTAGCCAGAGCAATACGCGGCCTCCCATCCCAGAACAGGCGCCGCTGGAGGCCCTCCACCTCGCGAAAGTAGCGTGCCGGGACCAGGTCCATGGTATTCTGAAGGGCGTAGAGGAAGCGCGGCAGGGACATCATTTTAAATAAGGCCGCTCGGCCGAGCGGCGAGAGCGGCAGACGCCGCCAGCGCACCACGTCCTCCCTCAGACGCTGGAGGGGGGGCAGCAAGTTCCGCTCATAGCGGGCCTCCGGGTCAAGAGTGATATATATACCCAGGTACCGGAAACCCTGGGAGGCGATCTGGATCGGACAGTCCCGTGGCAAGACCGGGGCCTCCCCGGAGAGCACATAGACACAGGATTTCGCCCAGTTGATGACCAGGCCTGAGTTGCGACCGAAGGAGCGCAAAACATCAACCAGGACGATCAGTGACTTGCGCGGGGAGGCGAGATACAAAAGGATATCGTCAGCATAGAGGGACACGCGGTCCTCATGCTCTGGGGTCCAGCGGAGACCACGGATAGAAGGGTGCCACCGCAACCACTCCGCCAGGGGCTCCATGGCCAGGGCGAACAGGAGAGGCGACAGGGGACAACCCTGTCGCGTGCCCCGTCCCAGCGCGAATGGGGCAGATACTCGCCCATTCACCACCACCTGCGCCAACGGGCCCGAATATAGCAATTTGACCCAGCTGACGAAACCCGGGCCGAACCCAAACTTCGCCAGCATCGCCCAAACATATGGCCATTCGAGCGTATCAAACGCCATGGTGGCGTCCAAGGACGCCAAGATGGCCGGCTCCCGCACAAATGGGACACGCGCGAGCACCCCGTGTAAGCGCCGCAGATTAAGCGCCGTGTTGCGGTGTGGTATAAAGCCCGATTGGTCTTGGTGGACCAAATCGCCCACCACGCCAACCAACCGGTTGGCCAACACCTTGGCGAGGATTTTGGGCTCCGCGTTCAGGAGCGAAATCGGCCTATAGGATGTGACCCGCTCACGGGGCTTCCCCTCCTTATGGATCACCACAATTGTAGCCAGACGCTGGTCCGGCGGGAGGGAGCCCTGTGAGTGGGCCGCAAGGAACATCGCGCGCAGGTGGGGCGCCAACACATCCGGGCGTAGCTTGTATAGCTCAATGGGAATACCATTGGGGCCCATGGCCTTGCCGGATGCAACCGAGCGAATAGCCGAGGCAATTTCGTCCGAGGTGGGCGGGGCATCCAGCGAATCCCTGTCCTCCACCGTAAGGGAGGGCAGTGCGATGTCCCGAAGCAAGGCATGGGAATCTTCCTCCGAGCAGGGAGAAACCGGGGAGTAGACTTCGCGGAAATAATCCGCGAAGCAGGAGACAATGGCTTCCGGCTCAGTGACGCACACACCATCCACGCTCTCAATCAAAGGCACCACGCGGCTCGCTCTTTCCCTCTTGTCCAACCACGCAATCAATTTGCCAGCCTTGTCACCCACATCATACAATCGCCCCTGCTGCTCTCTACTGAGGCCCCTGGCCGCCTCCGCGACGAGGGCCCGATAGGCCGCCTGCTTTAAGTGCAAAACATGCAACTTGGCGTCTGTTACCCCGCTCCCCAGGTCACCCTCCAGTTCTGCAATCTCGGCCTCAACCCGGGTCACCTCCTCCCGCTCGCGCCGCCGGGCATTGGCAATAAAGGAGAGAGCCTCCCCTCTAAGAACCACCTTGAAAGCCTCCCACAGGGAGATGGCAGACGGGACCGACCCCACATTCTCATCGAAATAGCGCTGTAAGGCTTTGATCAAGTCGGCACGAATGGTGGGGTCGCGCAAATACCATGCATTGATCGGGGCCACCCTGCCATCCCCCCTCGGGAAGACATCGAAATGCAACAACAATGGGGAGTGGTCTGAGATACCCCGTGCCAAATGGCGCACCTCCCCCACCCTCCCTGCCTGGGCCGCCGGGACAAGGATGTAATCAAGCCGCGAGAGGCTACCATGGGCCCCCGAGTGGAAGGTGTACTGTTGCAATACGGGATGCTTTAAGCGCCAGCAATCCACCAGGCCCAGCGTGTCTAAAAGGCCGGGCAGCCACGCCTGTGCCCGGGGGAGGTCCCTAGGGGGATGGCGATCCATAGACCCAGAGGCAACCGCGTTAAAGTCCCCTCCAACCACCAACAGGCCACCCGGAAGGTCCAGAAGGAGGCGCCCCAGGTCCGCAAATGTAGTGGCTTGTAACCCAGGCGGGACGTACACTGATATAAAGATAAACACTCTACCCTCCATTCGTCCCACCAGAACAGTGTAACGTCCCCTCTCATCATGGCGCACCTCGTCAATCTCCAACGGGAGCGAGTTCTTGACCATAATACCCACCCCCCGCGAGCCCGAAGTGAAGCCGGAGTGGGCCGCCAAACGATATCCCCGCCGATTCATTGCATGAAAGGTGTTACCTATAAGGTGTGTCTCCTGCAGGAAGACAACATCTGGAGAAATACGTTTTAAATACTGCAGGACCACACCACGCTTAATCCTATCCCCCAGGCCGTTAACATTCCATGACAACACAATCAAATCCCTACCCCCCATCATACGTCAAAACAATCGGTCGCCCCCCACCGAGCATCTTAAAAACAACAAAACGGTTGCGGGTTTGCCTTGCGGTGCTAACAAACAACACACCCCCCCCACCCCCCGGTCCCAACAAAACTCCCCCCCTCCCTGCACCCCTGCATGAGCCCAGACAGCCCCCCCAAAGTGCAGTGTGCCTGTCGCCCCATAGCTAAGTACTAACTAGTCCCCCCGAGGAGGAGGGAAGCCCCCAGCAGACCCCACCCGACCTCCATGGGAGGGGAACATACGAAAGCAATATATGGTAAAGGAACAATATCCAGAGCAAGGCCTATACAGTCACCCCTCAATTCTGATCCGGCGGGCCTCCCCGCCAGCCGCGCCCCCCCCACCCCGATCTCCAGGCAAAGTATCTAACCAGTCCCCAGCCACCTCGGGCCGGTCGAAGAAGTGCGTACGGCCATCCACCTCCACCCTCAGCTTAGCCGGAAAGAGCATTGAGTACTTGAGGTTTAGGTCCCTTAGGCGACGTTTAATACCAAGAAAGCTCTGTCGCTGCTCTGGACCGCCGGAGTAAAGTCTGGGTAGAAGTGTACATCCATGTTGTCCAGCCTGACCGGTCCCTGTTGCCTGGAGGTCTGGAGGATGGCGTCTCTGTCCCGGAAATTAAAAATCCGGGCAATAATAGGCCGCGGCGGGGCACCGGTCTTAGGGCGGCCCCCAGGGACCCGGTGAGCACGCTCCACCGCAAAAAGCTTACTCAGCCCCCGGGGCTGGAGATGGGTCAGGATCAGTTCTTCCACGAAGAGATCTGCCGCCTCCGCCTCTCGGCCCTCCGGCACACCAATAATGCGAACATTGTTCCTCCGGGCCCGACCCTCGGAATCCTCCAGTCGCCGGTCCATCAGGGCGCTCGCCTGGCCAAGCCGGCGCACCTCCTTCTGGAGGGCCACCACGTCCGTAGTGAGGCTCGTTGTGGTGTGGGCCAGGGAGTCAACTCGGTCGTTCGTTTTTGACAAGTCTGCCCTCACAAGGCCCACATCCACCAGGACCGAGTCAATTTTTTGCGCCAAGGTGTCGAAACGCTGGTCCACTGAGGCCTTCATCTCTGCGATGGCGCCCATGACGTCCCGGAGGGTCAGATCCACCGGTTGGGCAGGCGCCTCCGTCGGGCCCACCAGGGATGACCGCGATGTCTCCGGAGAACCCTTCTGGAGCGTATAGCGATCCATACTATTGGCCTGGTGCGCCGTGCCACGGCGGGTTGTCTTCATCTTCGCCCGTTCGCCATCTTGTTTGGTGGACATGCTGGCCCTTCCACCGTCGTACCAAGATCTCCAAACGGGCCGCCACACCAAATCACGGGTGTCAGGGGGGGGGGCGGGGGTGACCACCGGGCCGCGGGTCAACCCACCGCCGGCGGGTCAGCCGGGCACCCGGACAAGGCAACACCACCGCACCCCGCTCCGCAGCCCGACCCCGCCTGAGGCAAGGAGGGCGCAAAAGCGAAAGTGAAAGTGCGGGGTACGCGAGTCGCCCAGCCCCGCTCGCCGCTGTTATTCACTTCGTCCCCGGACCGCCCCACTACTCCAATCCGGGGGGCCCGCGAGGAGAAGGCCGCAACCTTCAATCGATGCTCCCACCGGCGTTCGGGGTCCGATTCGAGCCCAAAAAACGGGTGGCGCCTCAGCTCGGGTTCACCGACACAGTCCCCTCAACAAGAACAGGATATCGGCAGGATTAATTCAGGAGGTCGCGGAGGTCCTCGGGAGCCTCGCACCTACGCGGCCATCTTGGTTGCGCGCTAGGCTCCTCCTCGATCCCTGAGTTTTTACCCGATTGACTATCTCTGTGTAATTGCTAGCTGATGTGTTTTATTAACAGCAAATTATTTATTTATTACCAATGAAGTTCTTTTTTAATTTGTCATCAAACGTATCAAATGTTGTAGTTATTTTACAAAAGTTTGATTATAGTGTACTGTCAATCCTCTATTTTGCTATTTATTTTTTGTTATGATGATGTGCTTTTATGGGTATTAAGTTACCTGAATAAAGTTTCTGAACTGAATGGCCCTTTGCAAAGCACACACCACAAACTGAATTTCCGGTGTGACATTGAAGGATGTTTTTAATTACCTATATCCATGATACTCATTTTATTGACATTGGGAGGAGGAATGTCTGGGTGATCTCCATCTGGAATTTACTGAGTGCATATTACACAAATCTATCAGTATGTGGATAACATTTTCATACGTCTTTAAACAAGGGGATCCAGTCAAACATTATTTTCTTACCAAAAGCGCTGATAATGCCAGCGATGACAATGTAGAATCACTCTTTGGTCTTACGGTGCCCACTGTCATTCCAAAATTACAGAAAACAAGCATTGAGAAAGCCACAGATTGTTTTGCTTTTATGCATTGAAAAGGTTTTGTTTAACTTCAGTCAGCTGCACTGAACAGAGAACACATGGGCTGGACATTGCAAACTTCCTGCGCACTTACAGCAGGTACATCATAATTGCAAGCGTTGCAGGATTCATTTGAAGCTCGCAGAATGTAGGCGCACACTGAGCAGGAGCGGTGCAAGCTTCTCTCTCCTGCAGGAAAGGCGTACAGGACGAGTTGCTGCAGTGCCCGCTCTATTTACACCTCTCGGGCACATCCAACAGCAGCTGTGCACATCTCAGCACAGATACATCGACCTTCTACAACACACACAGCAACAGCAGTCGGAGTTTCACTTGCGCAGGTGGAGAAGAGCTTGCACAGATAGATCTAATTGCTGCAGTCCTCGTTTCCTTCAAGTGCAGCCACACTATGCAAGCTTGACACACAGCTCATGTAAGCAAAGGTAGCTGTTAGCAAAATGTAAAAAAACACCTGCACATTTTTAATAAATCTGACTTTCTAGTTTATTTTAGGATCCTATTAATCTCCCAAGATTTTGTTCCATGGATTCCATTTACTACTTTGTGGCAGAGGGCATTTTTCACTTATTGCGTATGCTTTTGGTTTCCATTACTGTTCCTCGTCAATCTCTCAGGCAGGTGTTGCTCTTCATAACTTTATTTTTAAATAAAACAATGTTCCCTTGTCGACCTGAGACCTCTACTGGTATGTTAAGAGTCCAGGGGCACACTATAAGATAAAGCTTCTATTCTTTGCAGGGATGTGTCTGCCTACGAGTTAAGCACGTTCAAGTAAAAGTCAGTTCTGTGCGATAAACAGACTTACGTAGTTGTTAAAGTATTGCCTTCTCAACCTCACACAGCAATTCCACTCCACAACCATGTGCGAGTGCAGTAATACTGAATCGCTGCACTTTTGGTAAAGTACTCAATCCTTTCTCACGGACATGATGTATTTGGGGTGCACAACAGCGTCCTGAGCCTTAACGCACAACTGTCTCCCAATCAGTCTACTAAAATATACCACAACACAGTGGTGCCCCATGCACTCTCATACAATACGTCACTTATATGACCATAACTTACTAAATGTTGAGAAGACAAAAGTAGTACATTAAGTCCAGTATTCAGATGCCACAAGCAAAGTACGAGATGTAACAAAGCTGTGTCAGGGGTAACCGAAGCATTAATGTGCTCGCCACTAATGGCTTCAGCACTCCTGTGACTGCCGCCCAGGTGTGGAAGACCGTTTAAGAACGCACATTGGGATTCAAGTTACTATATGAAATATATTCCAAGGAGTAGTACAGTAAATGTGCAATCACATGTTCTCGCCTGTATTATGGCACTGTCACAACGCGGTCAAGGATGCTACATGCTGCTGTACATCACAACAGAATTTGCCTGTTCTTTTTGCTGTCGAACAGCCTCTTACTCCTCTCCAAGTCTCACCCCCGTAATATGTAGATGCTTGTTAATGCTCTTACCGGTTCCAAAGATAATTACATCAGTCTGAGTGAAGGCTCTTTGCCATCTTGGTACAGTAGGATGGAAGTGTAATTAATGTCAGAGGTGACAGCGAGTTTCTGGCCGTGGGCACAGTGTGCCAAGGGAGTTTTAATTTTTATGGCAAGCCAACCTATCAGTGCTGTCGGCACAGCTCCGTTTGGTATGATAACTGCACACCGATCAATGCTGTTGGATGTGCATAGTATAATTGGTAGCAGTCTGTGTTTGACAGTTCCGTACTCAGTGGTATGGTGGTCTGTGTCCCGTGATTCAACTTGCATTTGACTGTCAATTATGCTAATTTTATGGGATGTGGAAAATTGAACATTATTATTAGTTTTTCAGTTTTATATAGCGCAAACTTCCACTGCACTCAAAACAAAAACACATAGGTAAAACACATTGTCATTTACAACACCAATAGCTGTAACTCTTGGAAATGCAAGACCTATTGCATTGCAAATGCTGGTTTAGTTTAATATAGCGCAAATTTGACCCGAATCGGGTATCTGAGCGCTTTATATAGCACCAGTTGCATTACATCAGGACCCATTCATTTTTGTTAGGCACGGGGAGATTAAGCGTTTTGCCCAGAATCACAGTATGTTCAGCGTCCTTGCCGAGACTCGAACCCAGTTCCCCAGATTCGAGGTCGACCGCCCTAGCCCTTAGGTCAACTCCTCTCCCCAACCTCTATCTTTAGTTGCATTTCAAGCAGTTATTCGGTTTGTTGACCTTTTTCAACTTCGTTCAGTTTTAATCAGTTTACTAAGTTTATTCTCCTGCTTTTACTTTACAATATCTTATTAATCCTTAAATACATTTGTGTTTGGAAGACTGTAGAACACAATTTCTGCAAACGTTCGGCGTCAATGGAATCACTGCATGTCACCTGACCGAAACCTCCATGGAAATCTTAGGTTATCTGTTTGCATATTTGATTTGCTGGAATTGTCTTCAGTGTCACTTGATAAAAATACCTTTTTATTGATTCAATTTAATAAAGGACTGTAAGGTCCTTGTGAGTCAACAATGGGATTGGCCCATTGCCTGCTACTGAGAGGCCAAGCTACGGAAATCAAATCCTTTAAAAAGAAAAAATCCATGTGATTCTTTCGGGGCAGTGAGGTGGCAAATTATGGCAGTGTTCTCATTATGCCAGATCCCTGATAACTTGGATTAGGTTAGGGTTCATATATTGAGGGTTGGATTCAACCAAGTCTGTTACTTTGATGCCTTTCCACAAATATACATCCACTGGTTGGAAGCAGTTGGGATGTGGTAGTTCCAGGGTTATCATTTTAACACCCACAAAGATGTTTAAAGCTGCACACCAGACTCCCAAATACTGATGGATGCGCTTGGACTATCTCTTATCACTAAAGGTCCTACGCACAGGGCTGGACACATGTTAGAGGGAATTTTCTCCAACTATGCTGCCATCACCCTAGTTCCATTTCTCCCTATGCCCTGTTCAGACCATTGGGTGGCTAAGTGGCTGATAAAGATGTAGAAATCCATCATGCATAGTAACTCCATCCAGGAAGCTTTGAGCAGAGTCTGGCATAAAATATGGCCAGCTGAATTGGTAGAATCTATTACAACTGGTCGGTCCATGACAACCAGGGGATAACCTGGAGCAAAGTGTTGAGAATTTCACACTTTGGTGCTACTATAGCCAATGCAGAGTTTAGCCAATCATCCAAAAAACCACAGTTAAAGTATCCCAGCATTGGTACAATGAAAACCTCAGGATATCAAGGCAGTATTGTCGTAGATCAGAACAAAAATGGAGTCAATTATGAGGTGGAGGAGAAACATATCTACAAAGCTAAACTAGCCAAGCAAAACGTTTTCGTAGCAAAGGCCGCATACTACTTGGAGCTTATAAAAGCAGCCTGTGATGCAAACAAAACCCTTTTTTCAGTAATAAAAAAAATGGTAACACCAGCTGCCTAAGGCATGCAGTCCTAAATCAAGAGTTTTGTCACACACTGGCAATCTTCTTTCAAGAAAAAGTTATTAATATTTTCAATACATTAACGCGAAGAAAGCAGTGGATCATCAGGATTGGCATTCTCTAACTGACCCGCCGGGTAAAATGAGCTTCTCCACCTTTAAGGCCCCCTTAGTGGAACAACTCATGGTTAATTCCACTAATCAAATCCGGTGCGCCACAAGATCCCTGCCCCCTAGTATGATGCAATGACCTCTGCTCAAGTGGCACAATACCTCGGACAAATCCTCAATAACATGTTTGCAGGAGGTATTTTTCCCTCATTGGAAACTGGCCTCGATCCTCCTGCAAAAAAAAAAAAAAGGAAAAAAAAGAAGAAAACTATTTGAACACCCTGGACCCTAATAACTATCGACCTATTTCAAGACTCCCTTTCCCCGCCAAGCTGGCAGAGACTGTTCTAAATCAACAGCTCTCAGAATATATAGAAGAAAATTCTCTGCTGGACGATACACAACATGGGTTCAGAAAAATCATAGCACAGTCTGTTCTGGTGGTAGCGACTGAGGATATACGAGAAGTACTTGACGGGGAGGGGACGATGGCGCTGAGCTTGTTGGATCTCTCCGCATTCTTTGATACAGTCAGTCATGAAATCCTGACTGACCGTATGCGAGGCCTGGGGATAGAGGGCACAGCGTTGTATCTCCTGAAATCATTTATGGCAACTAGACAACATAACGTGACAATGGACAAGTCTGTCTCTAGGCCTTTTTCCCAGCACTGCGGAGTTCCCCAGGGCTTGGCACTGAGCCCAACTTTATTTATCCTCTGTTACGCCACTTGTGTCAATTATGTAAATTATGAAAGACTCTGGTTTTACCTTGGTGTCTTACGCTGACGACACCCAAATTGTGATGTCATTAGCAAATTCTGACGACAATTCGGGTGCAACATTCGGTCATCCAGTTGCTCACCTTACAAGTGGATCGATTGCAACTGCCTGAAATTGAATGCCACAAACTAGGGTCCTCTTCTTCAGCAATAAACCCTCTCTTGGGACACCAGACTTGTGGCCTTCTAGATTTGGACTCCTTGCCTACACCCTCTAATAAAGTAAAATACTTAGGCGACTTGGTAGACCGCGAACTGAAGTTCAAGGACCAAGTTAACTAAATTACATCTGCCTCTTTCTGCTCTTTAAGGCTTATAAAAAAGATCAAAAAATTCTTGCTTCCAGAACTTCTGAAAACCGTAACCATGGCATTGGTTTTCACAATGATTGATTATTGCAATAGTTTATACTCTCGAATCCGGTCTTTTGAAGAGACTCCATACTCTGTAAAATGCTGCTGCTCAGTTACTTTTTTTAAATTCCCAAATATGAATCGGCCAGAGGTGCCATCAAGAAATTTAACTTGTTCCCAGTTAGGCAACGCTGTAAATTCAAGGCCCTGTCTGGCATTTAAATCCTTGCACGGACTTGAGCCAGACCATTTTAAGAAGAAACTCCAATGGTATGTACTAGCAAGGACGCTTTGCTCAGGCTCTGCTAGGAAACTGCTGGCCCACCCATTTAGTAAGGCCACATGGGGGGTGGGGGATTCTTTTCAGGACCACTGCGATGCTTTGGAACAGTCTGCCATGGACTCTAAAATCTGCCCCCTCCTTACTCGCTCACCTTCAGAAAAACCTTACAAACCTGGCTCTTCACACAGGATTAGAAGAGACTTTGCACACCTGCTCGACCCATTGCTGACATTGCCGCTGCCCTAGTTGGATTTTTTTCAGTGGCAAGACGCCCCATGGCATGAGTTTGTGCTTTATAAAATACATTTTCATTACTCCTTTCCAGAGTCTTCCTACACTGGAAAATATTGGAAATTTACTCCTAACAGGGCTTGGAAAAAAGAGTGTGTAGGGAAACTAAATTTGCAATCCCTCATCAGATTTTTACCTGAACCTATATATTTGGTCCTGCAATAAGAAATTTCTTAATGTTTCCAGGCCTACTTTTGTAAACTCTTGAATTGCGAAAAGAAGTAAATCAAGGAAATGTGTGAAAGTCCATTTTAGACAATTTCTTTAACAATTGCAACAGTGTGTTAGATGGAATGCTTGAATTAATCTCAGCTACATGCAAATCAGTTTTTACCCTGTTCTGATGGGAGAAGTCCAGACAAACTGCCAGTCCAGGTTATCACAGAACTAGAGCACAAGCAACCCATACTGTTTCGCCCTGATTATGGCTCATCAGCCAGGTATAGCTTGGTTACAATGGCACAGTGTGCACAGGACCCAAACCTGAGCATACCTTTAAGTAGTTGAGTCCCATTGGATGTCGAGACTGATTTGCATCTGGCTGTGACCAAACTTGGGTGGCATGGTGGGTGGAAAACGATGGGCTTGAACAAGGCTGCACCTGATGGAAGGCAGACGGACCTCGACAGCCAGCCTGATGGCGCTCATCTCTAGAAGACTGATGTGGTGTCTCTGCTCTGTTGAAGTCCTCTGATCTCCACCTCATCCAGGCATCCTACCCAGAGCCGATTTTATCTGTTGCCACCAGGAAATCTGAACAGGATAGGTAGATCGGCCTGCTTTAACTCAAGCTGGTATCCTTCATCTACTACTGAAGGACCCTGGCTGCCTCGTCTGTTCTGATACATACGTTTGAATCCACACCCTGACCTAATGTGAGCTCTAACATAATCACTGAAGTTATTTTCAGAGACGTGATATGCTGCCATTATTTGTCACCTCACTGCATCAAAAGGAATAAGTGTTTGTTTTGTTTGTTTTATTAACAGGACAAGGTGATGTCTTTAGCATCCAGTCCCTTGGACTAGTACATATTATATAAAATTCCACACTCCTGCTGAACGCCAGGACAGACTCACTTAGCAGATGTCAACTAGCTGATGAAGTGTTGAAATCACCCAGGGGATTTTGAGATTTTTATCCAGTGGGTTGTACCTTGGTAGATCTTTTAGCTACTGGTCATAAAGCTTCTTGTCAAGGCTTCTGTGTTCTGAGGTTCCCTGGAACCTGGTCTCCTTACTGTGTTTCCACTGCTGTTACTGCTTATCTGAGTTCTGAAGGCAGTCAGGGGGAACTGAGTAACTCATCTTGCTAGCCCTAGAATGAGCTCAGTGTGGTAATCTGACCGGCAGAGTCTGAGCATCTACCCCCTGCTCAGTCTATATCTTAGGGAGGACCTGCACTCCCAACAACAGGGCAGTGTTCTGCACCTGAACCGCTGCAACCTACGCCTCTATGCATAAGAGTTTAGCGTAACCAGCGGAGTGGAAATGATCTCTCTATGAAAATGGTGGATGTGATTTTTGCTGCTTGTCACCTATCCACAAAGTCGCAGGGACGGTGCCCTGCAGTGGTTAGCAGACCACCATCCTTATAATTGCTTTCAAGTAAAAAAATCATTTTTTTAAGCAGGCATATTCTCACAGCAGAATCTGCTCAAAGGGGACCCTTTCCCTATAGTGAATGAGTGAACACCCCATAAATGAAGTCGGTAACTTTTTCATTGTCTCAAACCTTTGATACTTTTGGCACAAGTTAGTATTTGGATGGGGCACCCATAACACGCCCTTTCTAAAAACAGAATTGGTATCCAGTCGCAATTCGATCTTAAGAGATGGTAAAAGTTTACTGATTTTGTACATGGCCAAACATGTTTTGTGGTCGTAGACTCCGAATTAAAGTGGTTGCAACCACAGACCGGTTTCTTACATCTAGTCACTTGTCTCTGACCAAAACATATGCAAATTATCCAGTAGCTGAAGTTTTTGCATAGGTAAAGGATGTGTGATTATTGGTCTCCTTGTTGGCTCAATAGTAATATGAATTGATTGAATAGGAGCAGTCTGTGGTGTATTGTAGCCCTTTTCAGAAAATAATGTAAATTGTTTCTTCTGAGCTCGTTTCATGACCTTAGGTTAGCCTGTACACGTGATTTTACTGCAGCCAGTCACTACAGTCTTGTGCAACATCCTAATCAGCTATGTGTCTGAATGATGTGGACTGAAGGATCTCCAGCAGAAGTCTGGTCTGGAATGGGGAGGTCAGAGTCCCTGGAGTTTGGCACTATCCCCATAAGCCATCCGGAGCTAATCTGTTGCTCATCAATATTTTGTCATATCTACACTCTTGCCATCCACATGATAAACCTAATTACTGTTTCTGCTGCAAATAGAGCTTCTGCAGGATGGCTAGTTGACCCATTTTAGAATTTCAAAGAAGGTCTTTACAGTGGTCCATTTCTTGCTTTTTAGTAAAAATTTCAGAAATATTTTTCTGGCTCAGATTTTCCTTATTCTTAGAGCCAGTGCCATAGTTGTATTCTTTCATATACAGGCTTAGAAGTTGAAGATGAGGATGGATTCCCTAGGAGGTTTAACAGTTTTTTTACTCAAATTCTGTATCTTGTATCCAAACATCAGATCCTATATAGCTCATTGCCAACTTTAGTGCAAACGAGCAATAGGCAGTCCTGACTGAATTTCAGAATAACATGGGAACTGTCAGCACTAGCATTTGCTTTGGCGTAATGTTACATCAGACGTGCATGACACATAGCTGGCTGCAATGAGGTAGCGTCTGATAAATGTGTAATAATTCGTGACCAACATCGCATGGCTGTGTACACAAATAAAAAGAAGACCAGATTAAGCATTCTTTTGTTACTTTGAAAAATTCATAATAAACCTAAGAGGAGCAGGTCAAGGTTTATGGTAGGGAGGGGTGATGGCGTCACACGCTAGGCATGTCTCAGCCATTGCAGCAAAGTGGGGGTAGGAGTGGTAATCTTAATCCAAAATCTGGGGCATCCGGAGGTTCACAGGACTAAAGCAGGTGAACTGTGCGCATTAGGTATTGAATTAAAAGCCTCCACAAGCGTTTGAACGTTTTCTCAGTTTTTGCCAAATTGTGTGATATCCATTCCATAGCTAAAATATGCCAAATGCAGGCAAACCATTGCGCTATTGAGGGAGGGGCTGTCTGTTTCCACATGAGTGCTATAAACTGCAGGGCTGCTAGTAGCAAGTAGCTGATAAGTTTCAGTCTTCATGAGTTCTAGTGGTTATTGCCGGAGGCCTAATGCCCAAAATCACCGTGAGGTATGAGGATGGGAGTGGGTAGCCTATGACATCCGTAATGTGGCCCAGTATCTCTTTCCAGTACGTAGTTATGACTTTACATGACCACCAAATGTTTGAAGTCTCCCTCCCCACAGCGCCTGCAAAGAGAGGGTGTTCCCAGGTACATTATGGAGAGTCAGGTCAGTGTGCATTGAATTTGTAGGCTGTTTCTCTGCGAGAGGCTGCGGTAAGTTTTGGGTAAATCTCGCCATAGTCTCCCATTACTTGGGTGATAGGTCTACCTGTGTTGTGGCCTGCCATGTTGACTGGTAGGTATGGGTACGCATTGGTGTAGAGTGTTGAAGCACCTGGTTAGTGTTGGATATGAGGCCTTTCGAGCCAGTATGAGTGCGGACATGCTTCTTGAAGAGGGTGTAGGGCCGAAAGGCTACAAGATATTCAGATGATTGTAAGGCCCAATGCTGCAGTTGGCAATACTGAAGCCGTGAGGCGGTCGTGAGCGGACAGGCCACTCTTCATTGATCGAAGGTCTTCTTGTTCTCCCCCATGAATAAGTCACGGCGTGTCCAACATTCCCCATCACCCCAGTGGCGTAATGAAAGAGGAGAGAGCATTGGGTGAAGTCCAAGTTGCATGTGAGAGGTATATTTGGGATGGGGACGGTAATTGGACCCTTTTTAAGAGCCACTTTGTCCCAAATATCGAGTACCGTCCTGGTGACGATGTTTGCACCAAGTGGGTGGGCGTGTTTGGGCAGCCATGCCAGATCCCACTGAGGTCGACTCGCTACTGCTCAGTCCATGTGAAATCAGTGCCTTTCTCGGACCACCCACTCGGAGATATAACGCAAGTGGGCAATCCAGTAATATTCAAGAAGATTGGGACATGCCAGACCTCTCCTATCCTGTGAGAGCATCAACAGTGCGTTAGCTATCCGTGGGCACTTTCCGTTCCAGATAAAGGTTCGGATTTTGCTTTGTATGCGCAGGATGTCTTTCTGCGGGATCGGTGTAGGCAGAGTCTGAAAAAGATAGAGGATCTGCGGGAGTACATTAATTTTCACAACATTCACGCGCCCCATCCAGGAGATGTGTAGGGGTTTACATCTCTGAAAGTCGACCAAGATGGTGCGGCGTAGGTGTGGCCAGTTGGCCTGAGACCAGGAGAGTGTAGGGGTGAAATTGAGATCCAACTATTTAATGGCAGCCTGGGACCACTGAAATGGTGCCAGGCATGTCAGGGCCGGGAGGTCCTGACCAGGTATGTTCAAGTGTAGCAGTGAGGACTTGGTCATATTGATCTGAAAACCCAATAATACCTCATAGGCCTGGAGGCAATTCAAAACTCCTGGGAGAGAGATCTCGGGCTGAGAGAGTGTAAGGAGTAGATCGTCTGCAAAGAGGCAAATCTTGTGGGGTTGGCCCCCAAGGAGATAGCTCTTACCGCGTTTGTGTTGTGTAACCTAATAGCGAGAGCCTAGACTACCAGGGCAAACAATAAGGGGGATAGCGGGCACCCCTGCCTCGTACCATGGAAGATGGTAACAGATCTTCAGAGCTGCCAATTGACCCTCACGTTGACCACCAGTGCTACATATGAGGCCATTGTCTTGGAGAGCAAACCCAGCCCCAGCTCAATCTTTACCAGCACGGAGGGGATTAACTTACCCCATCAAAGGCCACCTCTGCGTCCAATGAGATGAGGTATGCAGGTATGTTGTGGTGGTGCCACTTTCCACTAGGTAAGCTATGCGGTGAACGTTGTGTGCACCCGGTCTGTGGTGTATAAAGCTGACTTGATCTGGATCGATGGGGCCCAGAAGGTAGGGTTCAAGCCTCAGCCAGTATTTTAGTAAACTGATTTGCGTCCGTGATGAGCAGGGCTATAGGGCGGTAAGAAGAGCACAAGACTGGGTCTTTACCTGCTTTGTGTATGAGAGAGATTTCGGCCCTAGCCATCGTAGGTGTGAGTCCTTTATTTCATGAGGAGTTAATTAGCCGTACTAGGTGATCCTGCAGATCGTGTAAAAAGAGCCGATAAAAGGAAACTGGAAGGCCATTGAGAATGAGAGTTTTACTCGGGGGAAGGGCCCCGACTGCAGTCTGGAGCTCTTGAAGAATTATCGGCTACTCAAGAAAATTTGCTTGACATGAATGCAAAGGCTCCCATTCATCTGCATCAAGGTAAGATTTCATCATCCCCGGGGATGGCTCTTCATGAGGGTATAACATTTGATAGTAATTGTGGAAATTCTGTAGTTTGCCTCGTTCTGATGTCGCCCAACCCTCGTCAAGCTGGCCTCAGTTTGGTAATATGGGTCTTAGCATCTGCTTTGTGGAGCCTGCGAGCTAAGTCTGCCCACGTTGTCGCCCCACCTTGTCGCCCCCTCGAGTAGCACTGTTTCAATGCCATGAGTGTTTGCTCAGCCCTTCCAATCCGATGTCTGCGAAGTTGGCTCTGCAGCACTGCAAGCTGTCGTTTAGTGTGGCGTGAGGGTTTAGCTTTGTCCAGTTGCTCCAATTGTTTAATTTCCATTGTGCATTTGGATTTCACTAGCCTGGACTTTCGCCCTAGAGCAATTACGATAGATGTTATCATGCCCCGGATGGTGGCTTTAAAGTAATCTAAGAGTATCCAGTGAAGTTTCTAGGAGGGCGTTAAGGGAGAAGTATTCAGTGATGCCTTTTTGGATTTCGGCCACTTCTACTGGGTCCCGCAAGAGGGGGCAAGCGCTAGGTCGGTAGGGTCCTTGTGGAGTGGCGACTTCCTTCCCATTTCAGCTCTAAGTGTGTGTGGTCAGATATAGAGATGTCCGACAGCTCTATGGTGTCTAGGCAGCGGAGGAGAGACTGGGTAACAAAGGCATAGTCTATGCGGGAGTAGGTGGTGTTTATGTGTGTAAAAGGAGTAGTCTGACGTGTTGGTGTGTTTGTAGTGCCACATGTCGACTAAGCCCAGATTTTCAATAGCACGCTTGAGATGCGACAACATAGCCCCCGTATGCTGGAATGTTGCTCCACTGTGGTCAAGGGTGGGGTCCCACACCAGATTAAAATCCCTACATACTAAAGTGTCACCTTACACTCCCTCTAGTTAATCTCGCAAAAGCAGTCTGAGGTAGGTGTCCTGTGAGATGTTCAGTGTGTAAATATTGAGCAATGTAAACTTTAGCTGACACCTAAGGAATTAGTGTGAGGTAGTGTCCCTTCCAGTCCACGTACCGATCTGGTGACTGAGGTGTAGAAGCCTGTCATACAAAGGATGCCCACTCGAGTGTCTTCGTATTCATGCACGCCCAATGGCACCTGGGGCATCATGGGTGCGCCATACTGTGGCTATCAGCCCTCAGCAGGTGGGTATGCTGCAAGAGGATGACAGTCTCGTTGCAGTATGTATCGCCACATTTGCTTGCGTTTGTGGAGTTTAGGCCCGCACATTCAGAGATCAATTTAATGCCTCCCGCCATCGACCCGATCGCAAGTTTTGTGTGAGGGGCATACTATAGCAAAAAAGAGTAGCTCTAAAGGGCGCACCGCACCGCACCTATAAGTAAGGGGAAGGAGTTGCCACCCAACTCTTCCCCCAGAGGAGAGCAACCCGGAGGGAACCCCTACTAAGTCCCCAGCATTAGGAGTCCATTGGAAATGGCTGCAAGGGTGAGGGGAGGAGAACAATGTCGCATAAACTTGCACCTCCTGATGTTGGGCATGACCCTTGCAAATGGTGGCATAGGCCGCCGGCAATATGAGTTGACCTGGGAAGAAAACCACTACAACCAATAGTAACGGACCAACCGGGCCAAATAGTGACTTCCACATATCGCGGAGGCCAGTGCAGAGTGCTCGGGACCCGTTAGAGAAGTCACCCTTTCTAGTTATTGGGTTATGGACATCGGAAGGGGAGTGGAGTCCCTTGCGGGCTGAAGGGTCATCACAGTTGCAAGAGTCATCAGGAAGTCCCAGCAGGTGCTTCGCCACCGGGAGTGATCTCAATGAGTGGCGTCTGCCTTCCCACATGAACAAGAGGGCGAAGGGGTGGCCCCCACTGGTATGCAATCCCCAGGTCCCGGAGTTTGTTGGTGACCGGTTTAAATTCTCGTCGCTTCCACAGTGTAATAGGGGACAGATTGTGATATAGTAGTACGGTTTGGCCCCGAAACACCAGTTTAGCTTTGCCCCTGGTGGCCTGTAATATAACTTCTTTCTTGGTAAAGAAGTGTACTCTGGTCAAGATATCCAGCGCTGCATCTTTGTCGGGAGGCTGTGGACACCCGGTGCGCACTAAGTGTCAGCAGAAAGGCGTCATCTTCTCTTCAGATCTCCTTGAGGAGGTCTGCCATAAAGGACTTGTCCTTGCCCTCCGTGACCCTGCCCCCCCCCCCCCCCCCCCCCCCATGTTATGGAGGCTTCTATTTTCCAAATGTTCCTGCTTGGATTGTTTATCAATGTTTTGCTCTTTGAGAGCCGCTACCTGCCGCCACAGCATCTCCTGATCTTCTGACCGTGCATCCACGGTATGTTCTAGATTGTTTACTTGCTCACTTATATCGGAGACATCTTTCCGGATATCCTGTAAGCATGATTTAAACTCATCCTTGAGGGAGCTAATGCCCGAGCGAATTTCTTGCAGGAAGCGATCCATGTAACCTTGCATGACAGGGGCTGAGGGTGAGTCCCTGTCTCTGGGGCCTGAGGAGGGTGCGGCGCTTCAAATTTAGCTGACCCAGCCTTGGTCCAGAGAGACTTCACTGGATTGGCTTTGGAGTGTGGCATTTCAGCACATTATTTGCCAGTCCCAGATCAAATAAAGCGGTGTTTATCGGATTGGTGTCATCAGATGAAATGTAGCGGGACCGGTAGGTAGGAACAGGTAGAGGACTACCGTTGTGGTCATCCTGTATCTGGCTGGAGTGGGGGAAAATGTTTTTCAAGTCCCAAGGAGCGTAGAGGGCACTTTTTCCGACCCCAGGTCCTGGGGTCTGGGGGGGTTCACCTACCACACCACTAGTTTGCCCCCAATCACCCAGACCTGGGGGCCCGAAACATCTGCTGACACCCATCCGATAAACCCCGCTTTATTTGATCTGGGACTGGCAAATAACGTGCTGATATGCCACACTCCAAAGCCAAACTAGTGATGTCTCTGGACCAAGGCTGGGTCCATCACCAGGCAGAGCAGGGGTCTCTGTTGATCAAAAGTCCACCCCAGAGGCTAGGAGGGCAGTCACGTGTGAAGCAGGGGATTGCACATTAGCAGCCGATGAATATAGTCCCACAAACAGCCTGCCGCTGCAGTGTGAGAAGGCGCCTCCTGTGCTATCCACACAGCCCCCGCCAAGACTCATCCAGGAGGCCCGCGTCCACTCCTCTCAGGGGTGCCAGTAAAAGTGCAGTTTCAGGTCCTCCCACTCCAGCCGGCTGCAGGCATTGAGAACGGGATATCTTTTAATGCCCACTCACAGATGAAGACCTACCCGTGGGCTCCATCTCTCACATATGGGTCAGGGCGTCAGACTGCTGGGAGATGCCGCCAGGGTCGGTTAGTCTCAGGGGCTTAGGCGTCCGAATGCTGTTCAAGAGCTTATTAGCCAGCCGGACGGGGTGCATCCCCCTGGGAGAAGATGCAGGGATCACGGGCAAGTCATTCAGCCCACCTCCACGTCTGTCATCTGTGACTGGGGTGGTGTTGGGGGTTCAGGGCAAACAGGTGCGGCCCAGTAAGCTCATGCCACAGTGCTTACCAAACGGGGAGGTCCAGAATCTGGGCCTCCCCCGCAGCCCAAACATCTTCCATGGCACCCCCTAGCGGCTGGTATGCAGAACAGCTGCTGTTCTGTAGGGAGTGCTGCTTCACCACCCCTGGTGTTGGCTGCGGTCCAAGTGCGCCCACCGAGTCCATGTGGGGCAGCAGGGCAGGTTGCCCAGTCCCTGCATCAGCACAGTCTTCTGGATACTTCACGCCGGGCCAAAGGCGCCAGTGAAGCTCACCACGGGTCTTGGAGAGGTATGGGTGACCACCCCACGGCAGTCGCAGTCAAATGGGCTCACCGCCCCGAAGCCCTCCTGTTATGCAGGCGCCGTCTGAGATGGCCCCAGGGACTCCCAGAGGCGATGGGCCGCAGACGCACAGGAAAAGCGCAGCCCTCTGGCCCACGGCTCCAAGCCTCAGCGCTGCTCCTCTGATCTTCTGTGTCCCTTGTTGGCACCCTGTGGTGCAACCCCTGCCACTGTCGGAAAAGAGGCAGTCCCCTCCTCTAGACAAAGTTCTGAGCCAGGCCGCTGGAGGGGCCGTCATCTACCACTGCTGGCCAGATACAGCGTAGAGCACCCTGCTGACATGCCGAGCCATGGTGGGACAGCAGCCCCCGTTGTGTAAGCTGCTCCTTCACGGTACGGCTGGGAGGATATGTACAGTCTCACAGCTATTTCATGCCCTTTAGGCTGTCCTGGTGCAGTAGATGGTGCTGGATGGGCCTTGGGGGTCTGAGAGTAGGTAAGACCCGTCCTACTCTATTCCCCTCTAGGCCACACCCCTAGGTTATACAGTTTTAATTTCCGTTGACACTTTTTTTTTTCTCCGGTGTCTTAGATTTCTAGTCACGAGCTTGCAAACAACTTCATTTGTGGGGATAAAGTGTGTAAAAGTGAGAACTACTACAACCATGTATTTTTGTGCCATGGAATAAATAGCTCTTTCAAAAAATGGTGAGTTTGTATTGCGAGCAATTATTCCTGGACAGAGAACTAAATAGGAGTAGTGGGATGTGCATGTAAAGCTTTATCCAGGTGCTGCAGTGTAGATTGCAACGGCCCTCTGTGGCTGTTCAGATTATGTAGAGCTGAGTTGCCCACCAATATTTCCAGGATTTGCTGCACGAGCCACAGGCACTGCAATGCGTGTGGAAATAGACACTGGCTCTTAAACTGAAGTGAGCCAGAGACAACCCTGGCAGATGCTTAAGCACTGCAGAAGAAATGACATTGGTCTTATTCAGGTGATTGGTATTTTAACTCTTGGGTGAATTTACCTTTCCGGATCACTTTCAATCCCGATCGCACATTTTCCATGGCTCTGAGACCTCCTTGATGATGGTATGTGATGGAGCCAGAAGGCTGCACAGTTCTTATTTTATGAACATCGCGATGATTTTTGATACTATGGATCATGGAATACCCTCAGCCATTTGCAGCATATAGAGATCTCAGGGGTTGCTTTTAAATAATGTTGTCTATCCTGCTCCTATCAGAGGGTATAGATGCTACTCTTTCCCCAATTGTTTGTTGTAATTGGACCCCCTAGCTTAACCTTTATTTTTAACTTGTGTTTCTAATGAAAGTGAAACAATATCATGGTCTTTCTGCTCTGTACTGTATTTTGCTTTGTCACAATAGCGAACAAAAACAATATTGTGCCCATCGGTTGTTTTACTTTGTTTTACAGAAATGCAGACCTAGATCTTGAAAGCTTTATGAAGTTAAATGACTCAAAAATGTTGATTTTGTATCAAACCCTCAGACTTTTTCCAAAGTGTCCTCACATGGCAGTTAATACAACTACCTCTGTTTAGGTGTAACCTCAAGCTTAAACAAGCATTTACAATGCAATAGGTCTCCCATTTGCTAGAGTTAGAGCTATTGGTTTTGTAAATGACAATGTTGCTTAGCTATGTGTTTTTGTTCGTAGTGTATTGGAGGTATGTGGTATGAAGGTGGAAATGTGTGTTGAATTGTTAGTTTAAATACTGTCAGGTCAAGTTTGAGATAAATAAAACTTTAAAAAATGAAACGGGGAAAGTTTCCTGAATGTGAAAGAAAACAGTTTATGATCAATAAAAAACCCACCCTATTCACTCTAAAGTGTGAGGCCACAGGAAGAAAGACATGGCAAAGATACAGGGACTCAATTTGAAGCAGTCGCAACGTGTTATCCAAATTATCTGCCCCAACATTAAACTACAGTGTAGTCCATGGTGACCTGAAGCACTTAATACCCCCAGCCCCATCCACAGGGTAACAAATGAAACCCTGGAAAATACAGTGACTTCCACACAGCTAACAGAAGTTAGGGGAGAAACGGCCTAGGAGGAGTAGCGCTATATAAATGCAATTCAAATGCTGCTGATTAGTGCACATCTTTTATTACGTCCCTGAGAGGACCTAAAGCAGTCTATAGATGGGAGCCGACAGACAAATTTGCTTTGGTGGTGAAGGGCAACATTGTTGTATAATACAAACCTGCAGGTGTTGTCCATCCAGTTGAGACTTGTAAAAGCCACGGATGAGGCGCAGGGTAGGGAGTATTAGACTACAAGAAAGTGTTTATGCACCAGAGAAATACAGCTAATTGTATAGTTGTGGTGAGCTGGGGCACCAACCACAGTAATCTCTAATAACTCCAAGTTAATGTTAATTCCTCACAAAATCAAGCCTTGTAATAAAGGAAAGAAAACCATTAATAATGGAAACACGCAGAAAACACTGAGAATGCAGTAAAGGGAAAATCAGCCAAATGCCTTGGTGTCCTCTGGTCCAATAGCCTGCAAGGGAGGGTACCTTTTAATGTACCATAAGTCTAACCAAGGTAGCAAGACTGCAGCGGGGTCTTTGTGTCAGACTCCCCGGTGTACTGCACCAATGGCCTGGGGATGCTGCAATATTCTGAAGAACCAGCACACGAGGCAGTAACGGCATCACTCAGCTCCCCCTTTTCTTGAAAGCACTGGATAATGAGTTGATCCCACAACACGCTGCCAGAACTTAAGAGGTGGCCCTTTGTTTAAAGGCTGGTTAAAGACATGAAAACAACCGTCAGGCTCACATCCGGTGACGCCATGCTGGATGTGTGTTGGCCGGTTGTTGTGATGTCTGTATGTCCTGACAAGCGGCCATGTTGGAATCCGGCAAATGGTTCAGAAGTTATCTTTTTTACGATGCCCTGATGTTGATTTTATGTGGGGTGCCATGTTGATACCATAAAAGGTGCGCATGAGTGAAGGATGTCTAGGGCTAAAAGAAAGCACCGCACTGGATTCCTTGGCGAATGCTACATTAAAATGCAAGCAGCTACAGGTGCCAAAATAGCCTCCAAACAATACTGTAGTCAGTACCTGCTCCATGCAAGGGAATGAAAAACAAACAAGCCCAATCCTCCTTAAAAGAAAGCCCAAAACCAAACCAATATCCTACCAAAAAAAGCCCAACTGACGGTTGATATCAAATATTGCAAAAAGGCTAAAACTAACCAACCAACAGAGCTGGAGGCACAGCGCAGAGGCAGCACTACAAGAACAAGGGTCTTTGGACATTCAGTCTCTTCCTCAAAAAGGAGAAGTTCAAGATGCTCATGTTGGCTTAGGTCTTGTCTGTTGTAGACTGAGGAGACTGGCTGGTAGCTTTGGATTTGCAGTTTTCACATCCCCATCTTTCCTCCCCACAGGTGTTACCTGCGGTGCGAGGTAGGCCACAAGCACTTGAAGTATCTTGTGCTGCCCTTTGGCCTTACCAGCGCGTCTCCATATTCACCAAGGTGTAATTGTGGGGGTAGCAGCTAATCTGCGCAGGTTGCGGGGTTTGTCTTCACTTACCTCGACGACTCGCTGTTGAAGGCGGCTTCGCCCTAGACTGTTGTCTCCCACCTCCAGACTACGGCGGGCGTTCTTAATTTGGTGTGGTTCACTATAAATGTGCCAAAGGCACACCTGATTTCTCAGACGCGCAGTTTCGTGGCTCTTCTGGACATAGTGCAGTTTCAGGCCTATCCTCCTGAGGCAGGAGTCCAGGATATTCAGGTTATGATACCAATGTTTCAGCCTCAATCCTGGATTTTGGTGAGATGACTCTAATGGCCTCCTGCCTTCTGTTGATAAATCATGTCAGATGACATATGAAGGCTCTGTAGTGGGACCTGAAGTTCCAGTGGGCACAGCATGAGGGGAATCTCCGACATGGTCCAGAACTCAGAGTAAACAGCAAAAGACTTGCAGTAGTGGCTTACGAACCGTGACTGAGTCAGACTCCTCTCCCTTCCCCAACAAGGCTTTACCTGGGATGTGGCGGCCATCTGGGAGAGGTGGCGATCAAAAGATTCTGGTCTCTAGCCGAATCTGGGTGATCCGACTAGCATTGCAGGCATTTCTTCTCTCTATCAAGGGGAAGTTAGTGCAGGTGTTCACTGACCACACTACTGCCCTGTGGTACAGAAACAAGAAGGGTGGGGTTTGACTGTGAACCCTTTGTCAAGGGACCTTGCGTCTCTGGACATGGCTGGAACAGCAAGGCATAGCCCTGGTGGTTCAACACCTGGCAGGTTCTCTGAACGCCAGTGCGGACACACTCAGCCATTGAAGCCTAGTGGATCAAGAGTGGTATCTTTATCCGGAGGTGGCACAAGGACTCTCTCAGCAGTGGGGAGAGTATTGGTTAGATCTGCTTGCCTCAAAAGAGAGTGCGCAATGCCAGCAGTATTGCGCATTGAGGTTTTTAAGGTGGCTATCTCTTGGAGAAGCTTTTTATCATGATTGGAGCACAGGCCTCCTGTAAGCTTTTCCACCCATTCCTCTTCTGCCCACAGCTCCCAAGAAGATCAAGAACGCCCTGGTCCAAGTAATTCTTGTGGCTCCGGACTGGGCACAGTCTAGTATCACGAGCTTCTTCAAATGAACATCGATCCTCCGATCATGCTGACCCTTCGGAAGAATCTTCTGTCGCAGCAGAAGGCGAGGGTCCTCCACCCGAATCAGTCAACTCTTCTCCCTTTTTGCATGGAAATTGAGTCACAACAGTTGATAACTTTAGAGACTTCGTGAGGAAGGTCAAAAGCTATCTTGGTGGCCAGGAGTGCCTTTCTCAAACGGTATACACCTGCCGTTGGCAACATTTTTTAATATATTGTGCAGATAACTCTAGTGACCCTCTTTCGGTTAGTCTTATCTTCATAAGTGCCGCTGCCCTACAGGACATTCTGCTTAGTCCTTTTTATCTTTGGAAATATTTTAAAAACTCTTACTTACATTGGTTGAGTTTAATATTGTATGCACTTTAATTGCGGATTCCGCTTGTGGCTCGATCTCTAAGCCTGCTGCTTCCTGGTGTGATGCTGTCTGATGGCCAATCACAACGGAGGGGCGCGGAGTTAAGGCTGGTACCGGCTATTAAATGCCGGCTGCAGCGCAGGAGAGCAGCCGGCGCATTGGCAGCATGCCAAAGGCAAGCCTGTCTGTGCCCGTCCGCAGACGCCTGGGGCCAGTTCTTATGCCCATAAACTCACCTACTCTCCGGAGGAGCTAAAACAGCTTCACTCCTATAAATACACACCCAATCCCCCTACCTGCTCCAGCCTGGTCACACACGGGATCATGGTTAGTAGAACATCCCTTCCTGAACTATTGAGCCCTATTCATGGGGCAGGACCCCTCCAACTACTAGAAGGAAATGGAGCTCGAAAGATATCCGTTCTATATTTAAACACCCGCTCCATGGTAAGGCACCAGTTAGATATATTCCTACTATTAAAGCTTGAGTGGCCTGATATCCTTCTGTTAACAGAAACCTGGCTCACTCAAGATTCCTCACCTGACATTTTGGCAGCCTTACCTGGGGACTATCACATTCTCCAAGCCAACCGCCCCCAGCGGAAAGTGGGTGGAGGAGTAGCTGTTATACTACACCATGATTGGAAATGCAGAACTTTAATGCCATTGAACCTACCATTAGTAGACCACCTTGTCAACAAAATTGAACTTAATGCCCCCTGATTCTTGTTCTACTTTACAGGCCCCCTTATAGCATGCCCTCTTTCCCACAGACACTGGGTGAGCAGGTAGCTCACTTAACAACTAGTCACACTAAAATTATGCTGATTGGTGATTTCAACTACTGGGCCAACGACACCTCTGGCACCCCCCAATCTACCGTACTAGCCGAGCTACTTACAGGGCTGAATTTTATTCAACAGGTTTCCTCTGCCACTCACGTCAAAGGGCAGGTTGATCAGGTCTAGACAACCTGTCTTACCACGTCTGCCATGTTGGTTACATCCTGTACCTGGTCAGATCACTATCTAATTAAATTCACCATCAACAATATTACTGCGACCAAAACCTCAACCCCTGTCGGGGGAACCACAAGGAACTGGAATGAAGTTGATAAAACTCAACACAAGCCAATTCAGTGCCACCTAATCTCCCCTCTATCAACCACAGTGCTGGAAATCTTACTACATGGCTTTTAGATGCCAGCAACAAGCATCCTCCCCTTAGAAAATTTCACCTTGCCCGTCGTCTCAAAGCCCAGTGATGGTTCTCTGCTGACTTAAAAGCTAAAAAATTAGCGCTTAGGCAACTTGAGAGAAAGTGGAGACTCAATTACCTATCTGAGGACAAACACTCCTACCTAGCCGCCATGAAAACCTACAAAAACGCCATTTTGACTACCAAAGCTGCCTATTTCTCCTCTAAAATTCTGACCGCTACTAACCGGTCTAAGCAGATTTTTTTCTATTGTCCATGAACTGTCTAATCCTGACAGTCCCAATCAAACCCACTCCTTCCAAAATCCTTTGCAACTCCCTGAACTCATTTTTTATTGACAAAATTGCAAAAAATTAAGGCCAGCATTCCGGCATGCCCTACACCAGAGGCTGGCACTATCACAGCTAAAAATCCCAGTACCTTTACTCATTTTCCAACCATTAGCAACCAGACCCTCGTGGACATCCTCTCCAAAGTCAGATCAGGCTCACCGAGTGACTGCTGCCCTCCTGGCATTTTAAGAGATATTCACTGCTCTACCCAGCCTGGTTCTATCTCTCCTAAATGAGTCATTGTCCCAGGGCCTTGTCCCTGAAACCTTCAAGGAGGCAATTTTTGTCCCCCTCCTGAAGAAACAAGGGGCAAACCCTCAAACTTTGACGAATTATCGTCCAATTTCTCATCTCCCTTACATGGCCAAAGTCTTGGAAGCATACGCCACTAGATGCCTCTCTGGATTCTTAGAAGAATCTGGATATCTTGATCCTTACCAAGCAGGGTTTCGCCCTGCACACTCCACTGAGGCCGTAATACTAACAGTATGCCGATAAGGGCTCCCCGCAAGCCCGTCTTCCTTGATCTCTCCGCGGGCTTTGACACGGTTGACCACGGTATAATGGTCAACCGTGTGGGAGACGCAGGGATCCAGGGGCCTGCCCTGGGGTGGATCCACTCCTTCTTGGAAAATGGCTCCCAGTCTGTTCGCATTGCCCAGTATACAGCGCCCAAAATGAGGCCTACATGTGATGTTCGACAGGTTTCCTTACTCCTCCCCCCCTCTCCCCCCCCCCCCCCTTTCCTTCTCTTCAACTCGTACCTCCTCCCACTGATTCGGGCTCTGAGAAAGAAGGAAGTCTGCACCTTCAATTATGCTGACGACTTCCAGCTAATCTTCTCCATCAGCAACTCCCCCGACTCTGTCAGCCACTTTTAGTCAACTATGCTATTCATCAGCGGATGGATGAATAGTAATCACCTGAAACTCAACCCGGATAAAACAGTTAGTCCTAATCGGGGGCACTTACAACCCATAGCGCTCACTCTTTTGGCCAAAGGAGCTGGGCCAACCCCCCCCGCCCCATCTGCCTCGGCTAAAAGCCTCGGGGTGACAATAAATCAAGAGCTCACTATGAAGTCCCAAATCGGGTCAGTAATATCCACGTTTCTTTCAGTTGAGGAAAATAAGAGATTAGAAGATATCTTACCCAGGATGCCTTGATCCAGGTGGTGCTCGCCATGGTTATGTCCTATATGGACTATGCCAACTCGCTATACTTTGGCATCCCACTTTACCTAATCAAACGCTTGCAACTGGTTCAGAGCCAAACAGCAAGACTGATCTTCCAACAGCCTAGACATCATGTTACCCCCCCTGCTGAGAAAATTGCACTGGCTCCCCATCTCACAGTGCTGTCCCTTTAAGGTATGCTGTCTCATCTTTAAATCCCTGAATAAGAGGAGCCTGAAATTGCTGTACAGCCTAATCAGTAGGCACATACCCACGCGCAACTTGCGCTCGGCCCATAAGTACCTCTTGTCGGTCCCCAACTTCAAACTAAAGCGCCTGGTTGGTGTCAGGTTTGCTGTTCTAGCTCCCAGACTGTGGAACTCTCTTCCCCTCGAAATCCGATCATGTAACAACCTCCTAAGCTTCAGGAGGCTCCTTAAGACCTGGCTATTTAGACAAGCTTATGAGTTACTCCCTAGGGTCAGGCATCTCTCAGAGTAGCGCCATGAAACCAGGCCTGTGTACATGCGCTTTACAAAACCTTTTACCATAACATTCTCATCCTTGCCCTGCAGGGCTTTGCTCTGGGCACTCTCAAAGGTTAGCTTCCTTCTCTGTCTGCTTTCTTGTGGCTGCCTGAGAAACCCTCTTTGTTTAGGTTCCCTATTGTGCGTATGTTTCTGAAAAGGCTTGTACATATGTTCCCTTTGCTCTTCATCATGCCTCAGTGAGCTCTGGTTGTCACTTACCTCATGTGTGCTCACTTTGAGCCGCTACATAATTGTCCCCTCTGGCTGCTTACCTTCAAGACAGCTTTTCTAGTGGCAGTAACATCTGTCTAGAGGGTGAGTTGCAGGATTTGTCATCCAAGCTGCCCTTTCTTATGGTATTCCCGAACAAGGTGGTGTGTTGTACCTGCTGCTCAGCCAGTATGAGTGTGTTGTGGAATGTTGGTGCCTAATGATGCTGTGGGATGTTGGATGAGTGAGGCTGTCAGTTGGAGTATGGGCTGAGCAGCAGGAAGGCTGCTCCTGGTGGAGCTCTCTGTACTTTTACTTTTGATCTTATCTGAATAAATACTATTTAAGCTACCTTGGAGTCTGATAACTGTTTCATACAACATGGTGCACCTGGACCTTTTTCCTATCTAAGGTGGTGACCCCATTTCATTTTGGGCAATCGGTCACCCTGCCTGCTTTATATGCTTCAACACATTCCTCTAAAGAGGAGAAGCAACACCATTGTCTGGACCCAAAAAGAGCATTTTCTTTCTACCTTGACTGCACAAGACTCCATGTGGACAACCAACTCTTCGTGGGCTATGCAGGAGATAAAAAAGGTCAGGCAGTTCAGAAACAGTCCATTTCATGCTGGGTTGTTCTCTATCAATTTCTGCTATGTCCTGGCTAAAAACCAGCTTCCCGAGGACTTAAGTACCCATTCCACCAGAGGAAAAGCTGCAAACATGGTGTTAGCTTTTGGAGTTACTGTCCTGGACATCTGCCTGCAGCAATGTGGGGGGTTCCTGCACACGTTTGACCAACACTTCTTCAAGGACAGTCAGGTCTGCAAGGACGGGCTTTTTGCACGTTTGTTCCTGTAGGACTTCTTAGTATAGTCAATTTGTCCTTGGCCAACTGCCAGAATGGCTTGGTTATCTATTCAAAGTTAAGGAATCATCAGTTTGAAGTCTCTATCAGATGAACAAGATAATTATTTTCAGTAACGCAATATCTGGTAAAGACCCTATCGAGCCGCAGATTCCTGACACTGACCCATGCCTTCCCGCTCTCTAGACACATTTCTGGGGCTAATGTTGCTCCCCTTTCAGCGCCCTAGTTTTGACACACTAGTCTGTTTACGTCGTGGCTCTTAGTTTCTGCCGTGGAAAGTCGTGTAAAATAACAGGCGTCCTCCTGCCTGGGTGGCCCCTATATAGGTGATTGCGACACCACTTTCGGCACCAGTGAAACTGCGTTGAACTGATTGAAGCCACCTGACGGCGTACAGAGGGTACTTCTCACACAAGTTTCTGGATCCAGTCTGACATCTGGGAAATTCAGAGGTAAGAAATCTGCAGCTAGATATTGTTCCTACCAGGTAATGTCACCGAAGGTAGGTAACTTCTTCGTTATGACCAATGTGACCTTCATTTGGTGCTGACCCCTTTCAAACCCAGGGTTGCTACCTGGCAGGGGGTCAAGTTGCTGGGAGTTCTGAATTTGGGATCATAATGCCCTCACCTGTTAGGGTGTTCTGTTTCATCATAGAGTGCTCCTCATCAGACCAACGCTGCAATGTCTGATGGACCTGGTGGCTTCTCTAGCGGAGATCTTCAGATCTGAGGACGCCATATGTGGTGAGTGCATGAGGGCTAAAAATAGTAATGTGTGCAAGGTGTCTTAAAATAGGCACCGGACCCCAGAACTTTTTAATCCATTAAAGGTCCAGGACTAAGTAAAAGCATTGGCGCTATCAGAAGGTCCTAAGGTACCAGGATAGCTTTGTGTGCATGGTCAAAATGTTTTGTGCCTGCGAAGCCCAAACGTCGGGCGGCACTTGATCAGGACCTTAATAAACAATAGGTGTGGGACCGGGGGACTGCTCGCAGGTTGAGGATGTCGGAATAAAGTGTCTGATTCTGGATAGGAATCACTGAAAAGTCTCCACCTAGAAAGAGGAAAAGGGAGACAAAAAATAGAGAACCGCGACATGAGAATCCCAAAAAGGTGTAGTGGCTGTGTCCACAGGGTTCATTGACACACAGGACAGCCATATCGCCCCGCAGGTATGGGTAAAGATAACATTTGCTATAAGGGTACCGGGAAATACAAAGGTCACCTGACCCAAGAGTGCTGGTAATCTAGTCAATTAGTTGTATACGTTGAAGACAATTAAAAACAAGGCACAAGCATTTCAAAGACTATATATAAATGGTAGGCCAACAGGTAATAGATAAGTCAATACCCTTATCAATTAGAAATTAGAAGTGATTAGCACAGAGCATCGCTTACCTCAGTAAATGTAAATTTGATACTTGTATAGCGCACTACTCACCCGCAAGGGTCTCAAGGCGCTTGTACGAATACCGCTGTGGAACCCATCCTGGCTTTCCCTGTGAGGCATCCACTCCTGGGCACCCCCAAGGTGGAGGCCAGGCATCCTTAGCGTTGTGGGGGCAGTTGTGGAGATTAAGCAAGCTATTGCCCAGAGTTGCAGAGTGGGACTCCATGATTGGAATAGGCACCGAGGCGAGAATTATCAGGTCCGTGGAATTTATGAGCCCAAGACCCGCCGAGGCGGGGAATTGAACCCTGGTCCCAAGCTAGACCTCTGCATCAGGGTCTGCCGCTCTAATCATTGAGCCACACTTCTGGGGGTACACTACTTCATAGGCCAAGGGGAGGGACCTGACCACTGTAGGGACCACCTTTAGGTACACATACAAATAGGAGAACAGAGCATAGTAAACATTGTTAAAAAGCCCATAGTACTCTAGGAGCAGCACCACAGAGTTGTTAATAAGAGGAAATCCGTGGGCAAGTGACCCAGGACTACGAGAGGTGATGCTGCCTAGGGGTACTAACCCTGTGACTAATTATGGACCGGAACCCACAGGTGGACCCTGGGACTAAAGCAAGGGTTGTGGTGCCGGCCAGCATTAGCTAGGACGCTCTAAAGCGCATAGCAAGGCTAGGCAAAGGTACTAAATGCTGGAGTCGTGTGAGCGTAACAAAGTATGAGGCGGCGCAATTCTGAGTTCTGGAAACTATGGGGGGTGTAGCCCGTAGGGGGACGCAAAGAGACAACAATGTGGAAGCATCTGTGCACACATGGGACCGCGGGCAATAATTTGAGTGCGCACTAGTTGCAGTGCTGGAGGTTAAATCCAACGATTGCCACAAAGGTGCAGGGGAATGAGAGCGTGGTACTCCTTACGTGACTAGAGGACAGGGCACTGCCGTTTCACCTGCGCATCTCCCCCCCTGCATCTGGAAATTACCGGAGGTGCTTGCGGGTGGTCATGTTAAAGGCGTAACCACATAACTGACTCAGCAGGTCTCGCATGGGAGGCTGTGAGCGTGATGGCCATCTTGCAATGGTGGTAGAAAATCACTTGAGAGGAAGGTAAAGATAGAAATTAGAGCATGTCACGATGAGGGTAGCTCCAACAATTGAATGTGGTAAAGGTTAAAAGGTAGAAACCGAAATAAAACAAGGGGTCCTACACCTGTGGAAGAGGTGTGGTGCAGCAGCCAGGGCACCTGACTCCAGACCACGGGGTTCACGGTTCGATTGCCGGTGACAGCTTAGTCCAGCACCATGTGACAATGGGCAATTGCTTGCTTGAGCCCAGCACCTTGACACCTTCAGGTAATTCTGTGTTTTACAAATACTTAGGTTGTCCGGTTTTAGGTTTAAACCATTAATAACTGATAAAACCCCACTGAAAGAGAAATAGCCCTCACCAGTGAAAACATATAAACACTGAAAAAACACCTGCACAATCTAAATGCCATTCAAAGAAAGGAAAGAGTGAAAGTCATATTTTTTTCTTCCTGAAGGGACCAATACAAGGTTACTTTGTTATACAAGCTAGCAGTAAAAGTCTGGGCTAACATTATTCTGCTTGAGTTTTGTTTAGGGATGCCACTAAATATTGTTTCTTCATTTTGTTTTTTTCAGTTTTGTGGTTTTTGGTCTAAAGATGCAGGGTTAAGAAGCATGTTTTAGGTCGTTTACTTATTTTATATACTGTAGAGAATCTGGAAATATCAATCCTATTTGATATTTTGGCGGAGTTTGATTCTTTCACTGATGGGTTAAATGGCTGGCTTCATAAGAATCTTTTCTAATATGTGTCATCCCATTTACCCACAAAGCATGGGTGAAAACCCTTAATACATCAGCCCCCAGTTTCTAGTGAGTATGTATTGATAGTCGGCGAATTGCCAATACCTCAGGCATTAAACATTCAATGCAAGGTATAGTGACAAATACGAGAAAAGAGTGCCATCACCAAGCATCTGGGATAGTGGTTAAAACTTGACACCAGACTTTTGGAAAACATGGAACGCAGTGCCACTTGGAATGCTCTGCAAAAAAGGATCTTTCCAAGTTCAGTAAAGATTCGAGTGATATTGTTTGTATTTGCAGTGATTCAGCTACGTATATGAAAAAGTTGTGTGATGACCTGTCAAAATTGATACCTGAGCTGAAGTGCTTCCCTGTAAGAGATCCTTGCCACTTGTTAGATGGTATTCTGAAAGCATCTTTACAGTCTTCAGAGTTAATGAGGAATGCTATTGACTTTTTAGTCCATTTTGGTGCACGGTTTTTTTATGCACAGGAACTAAAATGCAAATATTTCATTTCGTGCTTTGTGTGGCATCAAGGAAAAGTCATCTCAGCTGTGTTTCTCAGCTGATGGTTCTCAGTTCAAGGGGCTGAACTGAGAACCAAATTTACCAAACATGGAAACTGAAAACAGTAAACCCTACAAATACTGGATTTAATTTTTTTTCACTTCATTTTCTTTTACACATGGCCGGGTATTAGGGTGGGGGTAGAGTGTAGTGGCCATCTTGGGGTGGTGTAATCACGGGGGGGGGGTAGCTAGTCCAGCAAATCTAGGTTAGGTCTAGTACTGACATATAGATTGATGTCCTATTAGTGATGCGTATGAGTAACAAGTTGTTGCAATCTGTATCTATGGTAGCTACCACCCGAAAGCCATAAGGGACAACCTTGTTTCTGCGCCTCCACAGGAACTGCAACACGACTTCAGACTATAAAAAAAAAAAGGAAGCTGCTGCCTTGAGCAAGAACCTAGAAGCCCACGACTATCCGGCAACAATCATTAAAAAGTCCTGAAAGAGGGCGCTCAATAACAATAGGGAAGCGCTACTAGAACCTAAGCAAAAGACAGCTGAGGACATCATAATCTGTGTGACCACATACACACTGGACTCAAATAGGATCCAAAGAATATTCCGAAAAAATTGTAAGATAGTGAACTCTGGGAAAATCTCTATTCCGATGCCTTGGTTTGCTATGAAATGTACAAGTAATCTATGTGACATGTTGATCCACACTCGCCCCAAACCTGCACAAAAAGAACCAACAAAGCACACTATGGAAACCTGCACCAGTGTGAGGTCCCTACCCATGCGGCATTTGTGGGATTTGCAATCTCACGCAACATACCAAGGAACTGAACCTGAAAGATGGGAAAGTGTGGACTCAACGTGCACACACAAACTAACACAAAGAATTGGGTCTACCTAATCGAATGTCCCTGCCCTCTTAGGTATGTCGGCATGACAACGCATCATGTGAAGACAAGAATTATGGAACATCCATGCAACATTAGATGTGGAAGGACCACCACAAAAATAAGTACACGCTACCCGTCTCACCCACACAGACCAAAAGAGATGTACTGGACAGTAATCGAAAGCAACGCCATTTGGTCAACCCAGAAACTGTTTGAAACAGGACAACGTTGGATTTTTCGCCTTTTCCACTCAGACTAGGGGTCTAAATGACGAAATACCATGGACTGAATTATAGATATCTCCATTGGTCTTTCTACCCCTGTGTTTTAAGAAACCACATGCTCTGCTTATTAAATCGAAATCTCAGGGTACTTCATCTCTCTGTAAAACAAAAGGAAAATCACCAGGTAGCTGCACCACTACAGGGCAGTCTCTATCGCCAAAGTTTACCCTTACCCCAATATCTGCACACATCAGTGTCATTTCATATCCATGAATTGAGTACTTCAACATCCTACAGGTCACTCTACATCCACCACTAACATGACCTCTATTTTTGTCAGTCTTGAGACTCCGAGCCTACACCGTTTGATTGACTTAATGACTTTAGATCTTATGGTCCATGATAGCTTTGTGCAAGGGGACATTTACTGCCAGATGCACCACTTCAGGGCTGACTCCCTCCTTGTTTTCCCTGTAAGAGCTCTGCTCACCCATGATGCTCTCGTGAGTTTGTTGACATGTTCGCTCGAATACCCACAGATTTCTTCAAACACATCAATAATATGACATCAATCTATGTCGGAACTATACCCAACCTAGATTTGCTGGACTGACTACCCTTGGCGATTACACCACCCCAAGATGGCTGCTACACTCTACCCCACCCTAATACCTGGCCATGTGTAAGACCCCTTCTTGGTTTAATTTCGGTTTCTTCCTTATAACCTTTACCACATTCAATTGTTGGAGCTACCGACATCGTGACATGCTCTGATTTCTATCCTGAACTTCCTCTTGAGTTATATTCTACCATCATTGCAAGATGTCCACCATGCTCAGAAGCCTCCCATGCGAGACCTGCCGAGTCCGATATCACGTGGTTACACCTTTAACATGACCGTCAACAAGCTCCTCCGGTAATATCCAGACGCGGGGGAGATGCGCAGGTGAGATGGCAGTACCTGGTCCTCTAGTCATGCAAGTGGTACCATGCTCTCATTCCCCTGCACCTTTGTGGCAATCGTTGGATTTAACCTCCAGTACTGCAACTAGCGTGCACTCACATTATTGCCCGTGGCCCTCCGTGTGCACGGATTCTTCCACATTGTCTCTTCGCGTCCCCCTACGGGCTCCACCCCCATCACCTCCGGACATCAGCATTGTGCCGCCTCGTACTTTGTTGCGCTCACACAGCTCCGGCATTTAGTACCTTTGCCTAGCCTTGCTATGCGCTTTAGAGCTTCCCAGCTACCGCTGGCCGGCACCACTACCCTTGCTCTAGTCCCAGGGTCCACCTGTGCGTTCCAGTCCCTAATTAGTCACAGGTTTAGTACCCCTAGGCAGCATCACCCCTCTTGTTGTTCTGGGTCACTTGCCCACAGATGTCCTCTTAACTCGTGGTGTCGCTCCTCAAGTATTACGAGCTTTTGAAGTGTTTACTATGCTCAGTTCTACTATATGAATGTGTACCTCAAGGTGGTCCCTACAGTGATCGGGTCCCTACCTTTTGCCTATGAAGTAGTGTACCCCCATCATTGAAGTAAGCGATGCTGTGTTAATCCCTTCTAATTGATAAGGGTATTGACATATCTAATACCTGTTGGCCTACCATTTATATATAGTCTTTGAAATGCTTATGTGCGCCTTGTTTTTATTTGTTTTTAATTGTCTTCAACGTATATGACTGTAATTGACTAGATTACCAGCACTCTTGGGTCAGGTGACATTTGTTTTTCCCGGTACCCTTATAGCAATTTGTACCTTTACCCATACCTGTGGGGCAATAAGGCTGTCTTGTGTGTCAATGAAGCCTGTTGGCACAGCCACTACACCTTTTTGGGTTTCTCATGTTGCGGTTCTCTCTAGTTTTTGTCTCCCTTTTCCTCTTTCTAGGTGGACTTTTCACTGATTCCGAAATCCTCAACCTGCGGGGAGTCCCCCTGGCCTCACTAGCGGGCCCACACCTATTGTTTATTAAGGTCCTGATGAAGTGCCGCCCGACGTTTGGGTTTCGTGGGCACTAAACATGTTGACCATGCACACACAAAGCTATTCTGGTACCTTGGGTCCTCCTGATAGCGCCACTGCTTTTACTTTGTCCTGGACCCTTATTGGATTAAACAGTTCTGGGGTCCGGTGCCTATTTTAAGACACCTTGCACACCTCACTTTTCACTATTTTTAGCCCTCATGCACTCATCACATACGGCGCCCTCAGATCTGAAGATCTCTGCTAAAGAAGCCACCAGGCCTGTCAGACATTGCAGCGCTGGTCTGCCGAGGAGCGCCCTATGATGAACCATGACACCCTAACAGGTGTGAGGTCATCATCTGAAATTCAGATCTCCCAGCGACTTGAACCCCTGCCAGGTAGCAACTCTTAGTGCACCGGCTACATAGAGGAACGTTCTCCTCTCCTTGTTTTGCATGTGTACTCGGAGGAGCACAGTAGTAGGACCTCATAAAAATATTTTGCTCTTCCGTCCCCCCTCTGATTTAACCCTTACAAACGCATGCATAGTAGTCCTCTCTGACTCCCGACACTCAAGACTTTTTCCTTAGTGTCCATCACACCAGCCAGGAGGGTCAACAAGTTACAGGCTGTCTGTTCTACTTCCATATACCAGCTGCCTCCCAGGGAAACTAGTTCTCCGCACCTGTGCCTCTTTTTTTAACAAAGGTACCTTTCCATGTCTGCCAAAGTATAACACTGCTGACCTTCTTTGCTCCACCACACACCTCCAAGGATGCAGAGTGACTCCACCGTCTTTGACCCGAAAAGTGTTGTCCTATCTTGATCGCACCACAGAACACTGGGTAGATGGGGCAAGAAAGGGAAACCAGTTCAGAAACGAGCCATCTCTAGATAGATTGTACTCTGCATCAAGATCTGCTGCACACTGACCAAGAAGCAACCTCCTGAGAGTTTGCTGGTGCAGTCTACCAATGCTGTGACCACTGCGTTAGCTTGCAGGAGTCCCTGTCCTAGACATCAGTCAGGCTGCTACATGGGCATCCTCACACTAGTTTACCACACATTACTGCCTTGACAGTCTCATTTGTCATTATGGGCACTTTGCCTGTTCGGTCCTCTAGGACCTTTTGGTCTAAGCCTGTTTGCAGACCCACCTCCAGGGAGGTATTACTTTAGTATATTTTCTAAGATAAGGAAACTGTGACTAGAAGTCACTACTATATGAACAGGTTACTTACCTTTAGTAACGCCTAATTTAGCAGAGACACTATCTAGTCCCAGGTTCCATACCGATCCTCCCATCTTCCATTTTCTACAAACTGGACTTTTCTGACAAAAAGGTCCTTGTACGTCCTTAGGATCTGCGCACTAGTCATTAACTTTCGGCTGTGGTTTTGTGCTTCTGGCACAGAATAGTCATGAACTAAAGTCAGTGTTCTGAGGTGGCACGTATATGGGCACCGCACAAGTCACTTCTGGCATGGACGTCGCCGCCCAACACAGCTGATCAGCGGCACCTTCCGGCACGCAGAAATACTGCCCAGATTTTCCAGATTCAGTGTGACGCCTGTGGAATATTCCAAGGTAAGGAATCTGCCAGATAAGGCGTGACTGAAGCTAAGTAACTGGTCTGTTTTTCAATAAAATCTTTTTTAAAGGTCATCAGTATAGATGTTCAGGAAGAATACTCTAGCAAGAACATTTGTGAGCTCTACCAGTTGTAGCAGTATCAAAGTGAACCCCCACCATAGTAACTACCGGAACAGGTCCAGCAGACCAGTTAGGCACACCAACAGTCGTATTCTAGGACTTGTGAGGGCCCAGTAAAAAGCCTGTATGTAGACCAGCTGAGAATGATCTGTTTGAAATGCTTCACCAAAGACTGAAGGGAAAATCATAACAAATTAGCAAAACAAAAAATGGTTGCATGTATTCTTGCTTGGTAATTTGTAAGACCTCGATACCTGTTTATAGGCCAGATATGTTTTTTTTCTTCTTTAGGTTGCTTTGTCAACATTTGCTGTGTATGTGCTGATTGATGAGAAAAATGTCCTTGATGCAGAAAAGGCATTTGTGTCTTTGGCCTTATTTAACATCCTCCGGTTTCCAATGAATATGTTGCCAATGGTCATCAGCAGCATGGTTCAGGTACAGATTGTAATTCTGATTTATAATATTTGTTACAGATACATGATTGCAGTTTGTTTTGAAAGAGCAACCAAGAAATAGGACCTCATAATGTTTAAAACCTAATCAATTTAAAGAAATTGTATTTGCCACAAGTAAAACAATTTGTATATCTTAGATTTCAAATGGGTAAATGGTGATGACACATTTTTCTGCTAGACTTCTAACACAGATTCCTCACCTTTTTGAATATTTCCCATATGCTAGACTGGATACGGAAAATATTAAGACGTACCCTTAAGGCCAACAGGTAGTGCTGAGGGCTCGGTTACTGCGTTGTTCTGCACAGGACGTGATGTGCGTGAGCCTATATAGGCACCAGTCATGCGTGCTGACATCAGTTTCTTTCTTTAAGCGCCAACTAAAATGGATCTGGAGCTACCCCTCATCTTTTTGAGAGTGACTACTTGATTTTTCAAAAACAATAACACCATGCGTTAGGAATTATGTCACCTATATCTACAGAATTCCACCTGTCTGGGGAGTGTTGTAAACAAATGTCTGACTGATCTACTTGTGATATGACTTTGGTTCCTGGAGTCTGACCTCAACTCTAAGGCCTGCAATGACTAAGACTTAATGCACCCTAAAGCCACCATTGGATCAGGAAGCGGAGTGGTTTGTGGCGAGGCACAGCAAAACTCCATTTCAAGTCAAGGTCCAGAGCCTACTTCTGATCCCACGCCTGTGGTCGGTTCCAAGTAAAATCCTTGTTAAGATCCAAATCCACGGATAAGTCCATGAAAAAACATAAGAAGGTCATGCATGATTCTGTTCCGTCCTGCCATTCCAACTTAAGACTGAGGTCATCATCTGACCTCGAGGTCTTTCTCCCGAAGTCATTGTACAGCAGAGCCGCTGACTTCTCTTGTCGCACGGCAACCTGAATTCCCAGGGCTGTCAACACCACAGCAAATGGAGAACGTCCGTGTACCCATAATCCAGCTTTTTGGCACATTGCGAGCTCCTAACATACCTACAGTGGGTTTGTCTTTGGCGCCAGCTGGGCTCTCTGACTTACCAGATTCCGGCCAACATTGGTACTGGTTCCTTCTTTGGCGCTACCTCCCACGGCGGAACACGAGCTGCTGGTGCCATCCACTCTAGGTGATGGCTGCTAACCCATAGTGCTGTCCCATGCTGAGGCAGCACCTCCCTGACCTTGACGGAGGCCACAAGTTGCTTTGACTGCACGGCAGCTTCTTAACCACCCTACTGACTCGGACACAATACCCCTGGACCCTGGAATGCCTCATGTCCTACACAAATTGTTTGAAATGGACTTGGACATTTACAGCGATGATGCTGGGGATGAGCTTGCTGAACCCTTTCAGAGGGATTCTTAGTATGAAGACCTCCAGGACACCAGTGGTCGGTATACCTCCCCAGATACTGGACTGGTGTCTTCTCTGGGCGTGGACTAGCAGGAAAGTGGCTCCTTCACTATAGTTGTGTGGAGGGTGGCAGAAGTTTCCAAGCTTGCTACCCAGGGAGTATTCCATTGTTTAGACTGGGGTGCTTCAACCTGGTCAGACAAATTCTAAGCCCCTTTTGCCTTTTTAAAGCAATGCGCTTTTGTGGACCTGGGCCAAGCCCTGTCCAGACCTCTGTTAATCAGCAGGTTACCAGGTTCCGCCGTACTGCTCTGGGTGATCCAGTCTTCTCTTGAGAGCCTTGTGATCCAGGTATCAGCCAACAAAGTTAAACAGAATTCTTTCCCAGTCCTTGTGGGAATAGCACCCAGAGGGATCTTTTCAATCTGGTCCAGATTTCGGAGGAGATTGCAAAAGATCTGCAGTAGTGGCTGTGAGACAGTGATTAGTTTAGCAGCAGACCACTCTATTCACTCCACCCAGAGCTCACCCTTCTGGAATGTGAGGCCATCTGGGAGAAGTGGATATCGGAGAAATCTGGTCTTTGTGGAAGGCCCCGCACCATATCAACCTTCTGGAGCAGAGAGCCATCCTCTAGGCATTGAAAATCTTCCTGCTCTTCATAAACGAGAGGCGGTGCAGGTGCTAGGCCCCTTTCTAGAAGGTGGGCCAAGCCCTCCCAAGCTAGCCCCATGAGTCACCCAAGGCCCAGTCACAAACTGAAAAGCATCTTCTGTTTTTGCCTAACGAAAAATTCACATTGGCTTGCAATCCAAGCCTAGTTTTTTGTTTTTTTTAACTTTTCTTTTATTCAGTATCACACAGATATCACATTACATGTTGTCATTTCGGGTCACAAAGCAATGAAAAATGTATCACAGATTACCTTGTATGTCGGGTAAGTTGTACAGGATATCACAGTGGCCTCAGTGTTCGCCCATGTGCTCAGCACCAATCAAAGCCTAGTTGTGCAACTTTCATCTAGAACTCCAATGCCTTGGGCTACTTAAGTTTCCTGGGACAAGGATAAGGTTACCATGGATGGCATCTATTACTTTGCACGTGTAAGCAGAAGGGGTACCTGAGGCATTCCCACCATACGGAGTTCGCAAGCTCCTGTCACGCAGTAATAAACAGATTAAAACCTTTATATGGCAGAAACAGTATGAAGGATTTTGCAATTGGAAGAAAAGTAAGAAAATTTGCATACATTCAAGAAATTTTTTTAACATTTGCAAATTTTACAGCAGATATATTGTGACAAATGTGGCACATCAATAATTATGCGTAATACGCTACAGCCACAGAATCACAATTCCAGAGGCCCTGCTTATGTCACTATATTAAGCAATAAACACGGACATTGGCAAAGTTTTGACTTAAATGAAGACTTATCAAGCTTCACTAACACTACATAGGTAAATAATTTGAAGGAGCAGTGCAAGTGTTCAATATACAAAGAAAAGCTCTGGCAACAATTCCATGACCAAACTGGCAGCATGAGCTTGAGCTCTCCTGCTTACCCTCAATCTGCCATGGTGCTCTCAGAAGGCAGAGCCTGTTAATATAATTAGAAGGAACTTGAACAGACACCTAACTTTGGGGCCTCAGTAACTGCATTTTATTCTCTCCCAAGACATTCTCTCATTTTGTCATAGGAGTAGACAGAAATGGATTATAGTTGGGGCCACTGGAATTAATTCTGCAGAGTCACCATTTTATGCATGATTATGGATTTGTTAGATTTATTTTATAGTCGATCTTGTGGTACATAAATTTCAGATTTTAACAAAAATCCATCTCCAACAGATCACAAGTTACTAAACAAAACTCAGTGACGTGTTATTGCATAGTGGAAGGCCCTTCTCAAAGGTTTACTGGTCTGCTTTCAACTGCTTATTGCCGCAGTTGTGATAAACTGGCACTAATGAGGTTAAATTTTGTTCGCGCCAGTTTTGCCATGTAAAATGTCAAAATAAAGTAATACTACCCTGCATTACGCTGCATAATTTGGTCCTTCTCATTGCTTAACTTCATTGACCTGATTCCAGTGCTGCTGTTACTCCACTGAGCCCAAACTTATATGGTAATATTCCTGGAAAATGCACTTTCTGTAGAGATGTCCATACAATCTGTGGCTTCACAAGTTCAAATCTTAATAATCAGCTTTCCATTTCTGATTTTTTTTTGAGTTTAGGAAATACCCCTTTTCTTCATAGATATTTTTGCCTTTTTCTGTGCCCCGTTTTTGCTGCTTTTTAGGTCTCGCGAGCCAAAGGCTCGAAGAGACATTTTATATGTGGGTTTTTCAAAGTGCTACCCAGTCTTTTGGCTGGCCTAAACCTTGAGTGCACGAGATCACATGCACGTGCACAGCTGCTCCTCTGCTCATTGCATTCCCCTGTCCCTTCTCACCCAGCCCTTTGATGCTCTGCTCGATTACTTTCCCTTTCGCCGCTTTGACCCTTGCATTCCCCCCTCCTCACCCAGCCCTTTGATGCTCTGCTCGCATCTCCCTCCTCCCTGGGCGTGAAGGGAGACAGAGCCATCCTGCTTGATTGCCGTGTCTGCGATCACTTTAATGAAATGCAGCGCTCGCTCCCCTGCTTTCACTAGGCCCGTTTGGCTTCCTCGCGTGTAGATTTTATAAAAGCTTCCTCCTCCCCCTTGTTTTTAGTTCTCGCCTAGTTCATTGCACAATGGAAATTGTACCTTATTCTAACTTGCCACACAATTCATAGTTAAGCAAACGGTTTATCCAGTAAGCAAAGTACAACATGAAAGTAGGCAAATACTGCCTATCTTCAAATTCACATAATGCTTTTATTTCTGTTCATTGCGTTCTTGAAAGCAGTATCTATTTACTAGCCATTCGTTGAGTAAACGGGATCTTATGACTAATATCTTCAGGGAGAAGTCTGACTTTTACAGAAAATGCTTGACTGCATGCACATGCCTCGCACCACAACATTTTTCCAATACCTTATGCTTCCTCGCCATTAGCTCCTGCTCCTTCTGCCATCACTGCTTGCCCAGGTCGTCTGCCATCTTTTTAAACACTCCGCGCACCACAACTAGGCCAAAACAGCACTCATCTGCAAGATTCACACAGTGCGCCAGCTACTCTCACACTTTTGGCAGCTTAGTTTGTGCAGCTTTTACTTTGCATTCCAAACCTCACACCGGCGTCAGTCCCCACCTCTATTAGTTTGTTTTTTTACATTACACAAGACAACATAAACATATCAAAGCAGAACGCCAACTTCCCCATTTCATGTACCTGCCCTGGGCGTTAGGCTGTGGACGAAAAAATACGGTAATCATTCACTTTTATATACGGAAAAGTAGATTAGCAGGTAACGCGTAAACTTTAAACGTGTTTGCTTAGAGCACACATTTACAGCAAAATACTGGTTCAAGATCGGGGATCTTTTATCTCCTTGTAAATAGCGGCTCACTAAAAGCTAGTTCGACACTCTGCACGTTTAATAGCACATGCTATTATTACTACTCTCAACTGTACTGGTTTTATCACCGTAAAGAGGATAATAATCTGAGTTAGCCCAAAGAGATTTAAGTGATTTTCCCAATATCACAGTATATTCAGCTTATCCTAGGAATCAACCTGATTCTCAGTTCCAAAAGTCGGCCGCTCTGGGAGTGTGGCGTATATTACTTACTTATCAGAAGATGAGGGCTCACCTCTATTGTATACAGTATTGGGCTTTCAACCCAGCCATTGCTTGGCACTTTGTTGGAATCTCGGTCATTCTGCTTTACTGCAAGCTAAATAGCCACCAGAGCCCATGTGTCACTTCCATTCCTTTGTCTGGCACAGGGACAAGGCACAGATTCATTACATTTAATTGGTCTCCATTCTCTCGTGCCTTCGTTAAAGTTCTCTTCAATTGAAGTGCTATTTTTTTTTTTTTTACACGTGTTGCTGCATTCCTCTCCCACCCACCACTTTGCATGTTGATGACCGATCCACCCCACCCCTCCGGTCTTTTTAAGAGCAGTGGATGCATTAGTCCACTGAGGACTTTTATTTGTGCTCAGGCATCCCGGTCAGAAAGCTGCTTCCGCCCTGCGCCTCCTCGCAATTCACAGGGTTACAATAACATCCCCATTAGCAGGGGATTAACCCTCCTTGAGAATTTGCTGACAGACTACAGCACACAGCAGGGGCTCGAAACCCTCACTCAGTTGATTCTGTGTTTGCACTTATACTGTCTGGGGACCCAGTGGCTCGACCAGGCGAGGTATCGACAGCGTCCCTACAAATGGAAACAGATGCATCCGGGCGCGGGAGTGACATAGTCACTCCGTCTTTACAGTGCCTCCGCTCTCACGTTTTGAAGTAGGTGGAGAGGGTTGCACTACTTCACATACAGCATTTTATATAATTGGGAGCCGCTAAACCACCTCCCACTAGTCCCTGCTGCATGTTGAGTGGTACGGCAAGAAAGACATGCAGTGCCAAGAAGTTGATAGACAGCGCCGCTGCTGCAGCATACCAAAACTAACACACAACAAAGTGTGCATTTCAAGGTAATTCGTTTACACTTTCATTTTAAAAAGCACACACAGGAAGTTAGTCTTGGTCTGTTTTATAATAGTCAGTAAAAACAAATTCAGTTTCTATATGTACTTTTACCTCCCGAACAGCATCCTTTCAGGCTCTTTCAGTTTAGACGCCATCGGGATGAAATTGAGATGGTTTTAGTGCCTGACATCTTCTTCTTCTCTTGTGTCTAGTATGGTTATCCGAGTGCACTTCAATGTGTTTGTGTGTGCGCGCTTCACCTCCCAAAAAGCATACTCTCAGCCTCTTTCAGTTAAAACGTCTTCGGGACAAAATTGAGGTGTTTTAATGCATGTTATCTTTTAATTTGACTCTTGCGTCTAATTGGGTTATCCGAGTGCACTTCAATGTGTTTGTGTGTGCGCACATCTGAGCAGTCTGATGAAAGCAGGTTGTCACATTTACAATGCAATAGGTCTCGCATTTGCGAGAATTTATGCTATTGGCATTGTAAATGACAATGCTTTTTATATATTTGTTTCAAAAACCAACACATTAATAAAAGGCATTGTAATCTACAATGCCAATGGCTCAAACTCTAGTAAATGCGAGACCTAATGCATTGCAAATGCTTGTTAAACTTTGTTAACTTTTCCCCCGCTAAGCAGAAATAAAGTGCTTGTGCTTCCCAGTAATTGTTCATTTCTTTGTATTAAGCATATTTAAACATAAAACGGTGACAGCAGCAGATTCACTTTACCCTAGAAAGAACATTCTCTGGTTCAGACATGCATAAAGTGCTAATTACCTGCTGGCAAAACCCTCCCCAACAGTATCCCTTCCTCCCTCCCCTCACCCGCACATAGGATTATTTGAATTGCACGGACGCGCATACCTGAATTAGCATTCGCCGTGAGGGGAACGGCTGATATCTTCCCTCCTCTCCTCCTGCAGCCCTGTTGGCGTCTTCCCGCAATCTGCAACAGCGCCGTGAGGGGGAACGGCCCGAACCAGGACTACCTTTCCCAGGGGGCCGTGTGAAGGACGCACAGAGCGTCACCATTGGGCGCCGAGGAGCATTTAATCGACGAGCGCCTCCCGCACCGCGGGACGCGCATACCTGAATTAGCATTCGCCGTGAGGGGAACGGCTGATATCTTCCCTCCTCTCCTCCTGCAGCCCTGTTGGCGTCTTCCCGCAATCTGCAACAGCGCCGTGAGGGGAACGGCCCGAACCAGGACTACCTTTCCCAGGGGGCCGTGTGAAGGACGCACAGAGCGTCACCATTGGGCGCCGAGGAGCATTTAATCGACGAGCGCCTCCCGCACCGCGGGACGCGCGCGGGCTCGCCCGGGCGAAGCCCGGACAAAGGGCGGACCGTCTGAGGCCGTCAGAGGTCGAAAGAGGTTGGGTTGGGACTATCCCTCTTACATCTGGCCTGATCCTTAATCCCCTATTGACTGCTGTTATGCTGTGGTGAGTCGCAAATCCGTTGCTACGTATTCTGTTACGACCGGTGTGAGCAATGCAACGAGGGAACGCGAAACTAAGTACGAGGGTGGCAGGCATGGGGACTCTGGACAATTATTTAAAACAAGCTGAAACTTCCGTAGTGAATGAAATTGCTTTGGTTGAACGGCGACTTTCTCTTGAGCCCATTTGCCACCTAAGTATCCCACAACCCACAGTTGATATTCTCTCCTCAAACGTCATACCGGCAGTTGTGTATCCCCGTGTTATCCCCAATGAGTTGACGGCGGACGACCCTAATCCCATCTCCACAAGTATCACTCCTTTAAGTACAGAGAGCAGTGTTCCCTCACCAGTGGCTATCCATACTAGACAGTCCAAGTCAAAAACTGGCACTAAGTGTAATGGGGGTAACTCTGTTAGTGGTAAACGGAAAGCCATAAATAACCCAGCGGGGAATCGTAAGCAGGCTAAGCAACCAAGGATTACTACTCCTCTTTCTAGGCAGGAGAAACTGAACTCTAGCTCACCTCACTTGGTCAGGGCAGACTCTGGCGAGAATAGACGAACTGGTTTAAATGTAGAGTTGGACCAGAATAGGGAGACATTCATGTCTAGTATCATTACAACCATGGAAGCACATTTTACTTCATTAATACAGCCTATAATAGCTACCCTAAAAAGAATAGAGGACCGTATTTGTATCATGGAATCTCACCTCAGAAGCAAAGAACCCCAAACAGGTCTAAAAAACGTTGCAGGAGATACATTAAGCACACTTACGGCTTCGGTAGATAACTTGTTGAATTCCATGATCACCTCTACACACCAACCAGCACCCTCGGTAGCGCCTATCTGCCCAGGATCCACGATGTCGCAACCAGCCTTAGATAATTTGGGCAAGACCTTAGGAACGGCAGGGCGAACGCAGATCAAGGAGGGGGGCTCACATCTCCCTGTTCCTCAGCAAGAAGGGGATTTTTCCCTACATTTACCAGCTGAGGCATGCCCCTATACTATTATTCTAGCCAATGTACCTAAACTAGAGCAAAATAAAAAGGAACATTGGTCCTCCTTGAAAAATAAGGCCCTTCATTATCTTTCCAATAAAACAGTTCTGGGTCATCACCTCAACCAGCACTTTATGATGATTAGAAGGGTACCTTGGGTAGGTAAGACTGTCAAACATCTAGAGGGTGATTGTATAGTGATAAGGTTTAGATCCCCAGGGCTTGTAATTGACATCTTAAGACAGGCAGGGTCTGTGAGAATTCATAAAGATTATGTGAATATTCTCCCCTTGGGTTTCTTTTATCCACCATCTCACTTTGGCTCACCATTTTCCTCTCGACCACTTGGACTCGGTACTAGATTTAGTTCCACTAATAATTTCGCCGTCCCTGTCTCCAACAGATTTGAGGTCTTCTCTAATTTGGATGACATTGAGTGACTAAAGACTAGTGATCATGTCACCGCCCCTGATATACAAGTCCCTGTTTTTCCATTTGTGAATCCCTCAATTTGTGGTTCCATTTCATCAGGTTTAAATCGGGAACCATTGGGTTCTTCTTTTAAATTGATTTCTTGGAATGTAGCTGGTCTCAGAAGCAAAGTAGATGATCCCACTTGGAGAGATCTAATCAGATCAGGTTACATTATTAGTTTACAAGAGACATGGGACACTGAGGACACGCTGCACATGGATGGGTATGAGTGTTTTTCTGTATCCGCCACTCCATCTAGCTCAGGGAGGGCGAAGGGAGGGCTGGCAAAGTTAATATCAGCATCCATATCTGGCTCATCCTCTCAAATAGAAACAGGCTCGCCAAATTTTATGGCTATTTTTATCCTGATGAATGAGGGACCTGATTTTTTGGTTATGAATTTTTATAACTCTTATGATAGAGTTGCCAAGACCGATCATCTGGCCGCGTTAAATAGTTTTTTAGCTGACCACATGGAGACCAATAAACTCAACAGTAAAAATTGCCTCACTATAGTGATGGGTGATTTTAACATCCATGGCTGTCCACACTTTTGTCTTTCCTCGGATCCTCTGGGACCGATTGATTCAAGTGCTGCACACTTTGAACATTCGGCGGCGGGACTTCTCCTTGAATCCATCTTGGCAGACTACGGTCTGTTTCTCCCGTCTATGGAGGGTGAAATTATTCCCACATTTAAAGGTACTGGGAAAGACTCTGTTATTGATTACATTTTTGTTAGTTCTATTTTGGGGGCTAACATTAAAAAATATGAGACTACCTGGTCCCATTTAAGTGATCATAACCCTGTAAACCTAATACTCTGTAACGTCTTCGAAAAACCGGCTAAACTCCCAATAAGAGTGGATAAATCCGATATTTGCCCATCAGATCAAGCACGTAGAATCAGATGGTGCAAAGTAATCCCTGGCGACTTTTATAACAACCTGAACAGCAAGGTTGGCTCTGAGTTAAAAATCTGCCAGGATCTCGAAGCAGGGGATAATGAGGTCCTTTTGGCTTACTCAGCCATCTGTAGTCAGATCCTTGCCGACTTGAGCCGTCCTGGGAAACACACAGATAAGGCAGAGCTAGGTTGGTTTGACAAAAGCTGTTCATCTGCCAACAGAAAGCTAACGGCCGCCCTGAAATCGAACCCAGTGAATAGGATTCTGGTTGCGGAGTTGAGAAAAGAATACAAGAAAACCTTGGACGCCAGGAAAAAGGTGATTAGGGAGGAAGCATGGGAAGAACTTTCCAGTGTGGACGTAATAAGTAACAGTGCAAAGTTTTGGTCTGTGGTGAATAAACCCTTTTTTTCCGATTTAGGAAATGATCAACTAGACTGCGGTATCGGGAAACAATCGTGGCACTCACATTTTAAAACAGTCTATGAAATGGGATCTAGTGGTGAATCGAGCATATCTCCCACCGCTGTGAACCCTTATACTTTATTAGTCTCTAAGCAAGAGGTGGTCGAGGCCATCAGTAAGATGACAAGCAATAAGGCCCCGGGCCCTGATGGCGTACCAGCGGACCTCTTTAAATCTGATCCTGAGACATGGTCCATAGTATTAACCAATGTTTTTAACCGGGTATGTGTTGCTGGGATTCCTGACACCTGGTCCAAATCAGTAATCATACCTATTTTTAAAAAAGGTAACAGGGGGGATCCTAGTTGCTACCGACCTATCTCCCTTATTGACTCAGCTGTGAAGGTTCTGGGGCGTGTGGTCCTGGGCAGACTAACTGATTGGTTAGAAGACACAGCCTCCCTTTCGTGTCTACAATATGGGTTTCGAAAAGGCCGCAGGACCATAGACCAGAGCCTGAACCTCCAACTTTTAATAGGCAAGTATACCATTGCTAAAAAAGGGGCCTTGTATTTGGCCTTTATGGACTTGTCTTCGGCGTTTGACCGAGTGAATCGCTCAAAATTGTGGGGGTTATTATTAAACTGTGGAATAGATGCCAACATTGTTTATTTTCTTGCAGATTTGCATAGAGACCTCACTGCCACGGTCAGATATGACCGGCAGGGCAATTCCACGGATAAAATTGGAATCACCAATGGCGTTAGGCAAGGATGCATTTTAGCCCCCCTGCTTTTTACTTTATATATTAATGAATTGGGCTCTACATTAACTAAGTCATGTAAGGATATTCCTAGGGCAGGCAAATTTGACATCCCAGCATTATTGTATGCTGATGATGCCGCTCTCTTAGCACGTACGGCTGTAGGGCTCCAAAAGCTTTTAGATTCTTTTGCTAAATTTATGATTGCACTTGATCTTGGAGTGAACTTCTCCAAATCCCATGTGATGTTCGTGGGTTCTATCCCAAAGAGAGTTAAAACCATGTCTTGTGAAGGTCATGTTTTATCTCGGGTCTCAAGATTCCCTTATTTAGGTGTCATTTTTGATGACAAGTCTACTTGGGCCCCACAATTGGCTGCCAAACGCAATGTATTTGCTAGGGCCACACTCGCTGTCCTAGAATTTGGACGCAAATTGGGGGTGAAGCCCATGCAAGCCATGTTGAAGGTCTATGTAGCAAAATGCACCTCCATCGCATTATACGGGGCAGACTTGTGGGGTTTTAAAAACATTTCTGATCTACAAGTTGTAGAAAATAGATTCCTAAAATCACTATTATCCCTCCCATGTTCTACTTCTAGCTACATAGTGCATCAAGAGTGTGGGATTGACTATTTAACTGATCGTATAGTCATTGCCCCACTTTTGAAATGGCTCTCGATTTGGCTAAATCCTGAACTAGAATTGAACCATGCCATTTTAAAAGATTGCCTATCCTTAGAGTATGGCAAAACCATACCGTGGCTGAACCATATTAAAATTCTAGCAAGGTATTTGGGCCGACCCGAGTTATTTGAGAACCCAAGCACCATAGTAAGGGGGGATTTAAAATGGGCAAAAGACACACATAAACAGAGGGCCATGTTAACAAGGGAGGAAAGAGAATTACTTAAACCCACTGTAAAGGCACATCAGCTGATTACTACATCTAACGGTTTAGAGCCTTACTTGGGTATTGTCAATAAGATGGACCATCGTTTTTTATTAATTAAGTTCAGATTGAACAAATTCAATCTTTTATTGACTGACTCCCCTGGCTGGACTAAGGAGAAGGATCTGGGGATCTGTTCGTGTGACGGATTCTCAATAAAAGACACTATGCACTTTATCTTTTTCTGTGAACACCTGTCTTCAATCCGTAAAAAATATATCATTCCTCTTTTAAAAAATAAAGGCTTCAGACAGGCGAAACCAGCTCTCATGCATCTTCAGATGTTGGGTTCTCCTTGGGAAATATTTAATATTGCCACTTTTTTAGTAATTTCAATGAGATTGAGGAAAAAGATCACATGGTTATAGTGTATATCTTTTTATTGTCTGAGTAATTATTTATTGTAATTTTATGTCCACTGTTTTTTAAATGGCTGTACTGTTTTATGTTCAATGTACTTTTATGGTTTTTGCTATGAACCGAATAAAGTAATTTTGACTGACTGAATTGCACAGTCTTGGCTGTGTTCAATGATCTAATGTTGCTGATGGCGAAGTAGCCTCATATAAGCGTAACAAGTGAAGGTATGTTAATTCCCGATATTCCTGTGAGAGCAATGACACATATGGGCTCCAAGTCCCCAAATTAATTTCCCCTCCAAGCCATGGATATAGTTATCTTCTCCATACCTAGAATGTGCCAGAGCCTGTGCAGCCATGTTGTATGTGGGGGAGTTTTGGAAGTACCCCAGAGGCTAAGGATATTTTGGGTGGCTGACCCAAGTTCCATGCCTATCTGGCACCCGCGTTTCAATCTCAAGGGGTATGCGAGTGGGTTTCGGGAGACCCAGCAGTATATAGGCAGGGAGTCACAAAAGTTGGGTATCAAGATGTCTGTCTGTCATCTATGACTTGTGTCCAGTGTTATTGAAGCAGAGGGCATTCCCACAGTATGTGCGTCAAGGACTCCATTCCCCCGCAGCCTCGTCAGCAGTATGCGCTTAACTTGGGCTTGATCCTATGGAGCCTTACCGGGGTGTAGTACTAATGTCTGCCGATTTTAATGAGTATTTCGGTACGTGCATTGCTGCTGGCTGTCTGGTGAGCCCTATATATGAGATACTCCCATTCCTTTTCACTTTGGGTCCGTTGAAGTTCACCCTCCCACTTCGCCCGTCCCCATTATGTGTGTGCCTGTTAATCTGAAGTAAGAGCATATAGTTCAGATATGAGGCTTTTATCCAATGTTTTGTCAAGAAGCCATTTCTTAATGCGTAAGGTGATGTTGTGCATTAGGTCTGTTTTGGGGGTGTATGATCCAATGTCTGAATTGAAGGTAATGGAGTCTTTCGGTTTCCGGGAGTCTGTATTCTTCTCGCATTTGGAAAAAGGAGAGTATGCCTTCAGTGTCGAAGTGGCTCATGGACCGACACACAGTTTGTCTCCATTCCACGAATCTCGCCGCCACCACCCCTGGGGAGAAGGCTGGATTGTCCAATAAAGGGGTCACCGGGGATGGAAATGTGGTTAGTCCATGCCTGATGCTGGTCCTAAGCTGTCAGTCACCCGTGTAACTGGTGAGAGAGGTTGATTTGGAGGTCTGTGAGCTTCTGGTAGGAAGGAAACCTTCCTCAGCGATCTGCCAGCAACTGCCCTGTCCTGGAGAAGCCACTGCTATTCAGACTGATTTCCCTACGTTGATCTGAAAGCCCGAGGCAGCCCCAAAAGATTCTAGCTCCTCGAAAAAGGCAGGCAGGGAACCAGCGTTCCTCTCCAGGGTCGCCAGCACGTTGTCTGCGTACAAGCTAATGGAATGTCAGTCGCATCTGAATGGCTCCCCAGTGATTTCTGGGTAATTGCGAATTCTCTGGGTCCGTGGCTCCATATATAGAGCAAAGAGCAGAGGGAACAGCCCTGACGTGTGCCACTGTGTATCGGGAAGGGATGTGTAGCTGTTAAGTTGAACCGTCGCTGTAAAGACTGGCGCTAGGACAGGGCAGAAGCTTTTGAGGAAAACTGCAGGGTATCCATCAGAGCCTGGTGATTTGGCAAGTTTTAGTCGGGAAATGGCTGCTATGACCTCCTCTATACGGATGTCCCCTTCTAGGGATGTCGATTGATCTGGGGTGAGAGGTGTAGACTGCTCAGACTGGAGATATCTGGCACAGGCCACTGGGTCGAAGGATTGATTTCAGTAGCTGTGTAAGTAGTAATCTTGAAATGTGTTCGCTATGTCCTTGTCAAAGACCAGATCACCTCCTGTAGTGTGGATCGGGAGAATGCCCTGTTCTTGTCTCTTGACTCGCTATTTGTCTTCTAGACTGCGGTTGCACTTGTTACCCCCTCCCCCCTCCACATAATAAGAATGTCGTAGGTGGAGGGCAGACTATTCCGCTCTATCCATGTTGATCGCTGCCAGTTGGGGGCGGATGTTGGAGAGTTGACACCACACTCTTGGGACACCAGTGTATTGGTGGATGCGCTCTAGCTCTTTAATTTGTTTAGTGAGATCTTCTCTTTTCCCTGCTGATTATGTCTGCTGATGCGATTGCTATAAATTCTCCCCCTTATGACGGTTTTAAGCGTTTCCTAAAGAAACGCGAGCCAGATTTCAGGGGTATCATTTTCGTGTAAGAAAGTCGGTAAGTGATTGTTAGAATTTGCTTTATCACCTCTTGACGGTGAAGCAAGGTATTGTGCAAGTTTCTAAGGGGGGGGGGGGGGTGTCGTGGGAGGGGTAGGGACATTGTGATCGTAACTACCCCTTGATCTGATAAGACAGCTGTGTGTATTGCTATATCTTTTGTGAGGGTCTGAATCCCCTTCATACCCAGAAAGTAATCCAGCCTGGCATACGTCTTATGTGCATTGGTGTAAAAAGAGTATTCTTTAGCCTGCGGGTGGTTAATCCTCCAAACGTCTACCAGTCCCAGATCCTTGAGCCATGCATGGCCCTCGCGTGATAGGGCTCCTGTCTTTTCGTATCTGAGTTGATCTATCTAATGTATTGTCAAACACCAGGTTTAGGTCCCCTCCCCGCAGCACCAGGTCATCCCCTGTCATCAGCGTCCCCTCAAGTGCGTTGTGTAGGAACCCCTCCTGCCTTTCATTGGGAGCGTATATTGAGCCCACCACCAGGGATCTGCCAGTGAGGGTGAAACGATATACAAGAAGTCTGCCTCTTATCTCTTTGACTTTCTGATCTACCTTCCCCAAAAGGAGTTTGCCACCAGTATGGCCACTCCAGCTCTTTTAGAAGGGGAGGAAGAGAAATACTGCTGATGGAAGGCCTTCGATCTAAGCCGATGATAGTCTCCCGCAAGGAGTCTAGTCTCCCGCAAGGAGGCAGATGTCAGCTCCTATGGTCTCCAGATAGGTGCGTATTGCCCTGCGCTTAATTGGGTTGTTGAGACCACGCACATTAAGTGTGAGAATTCTAAGAGGAGTACCTGTCATGAATATCAGGGGTATGCTGCATTTTCCCGGCTATGATGCCACAACATTCCCAAGGGGATGGTGCTCGATCGTGATGAGACTGTGATCCCCAGGTCAACTAGTCGGTTATGTCCCATGTGAAGGTGAGTGTGTGCCTATGATACCTGAACAAATCAAATTAACTAAAACAATGAACATCTTGGAACTTTGTCTTAAGTTCGGTCCTGCAAAATGGTGTGGATGCACGGCCAGCCCTATGGGGTTTCGAATGTGGTAGATGGTCCCGTCCCTCCCCACCCACCGCCCAGCCCCAAAGCTTCATGTGATGCAAAAAAGTGTCCCAGGCTTCAAGATCCTTCAGTTTTTGCCAGGGCTGATGGTACTGTCTCCAGAGCTGCTCGCTGTCCTCTGGCTATCTACTCTGGATCAGGCTTGTTTTGAATGCGCTGCCGACCCAGTCTTATCCAGCTAGGCTGTTGCTCCGTTTGAGGGAAAGGACCCACGCCCACCTGTCTCTCCACTCCCCCCCCCCCCCCCCCCCTGCTGTTCCCAGAGTGTTCAATTCCCAACATGCGGTGGGTCTCAGTCAGTGAGCGTAATTGGTGAAGCCGTCCCTCCCGCCGAAGGATCAGACGGAAGGGGTGATCCCACGAGTAAAAAACACCATGGCTACGAAGATGTGCGTTTGCCGGTCGAAATGTTTTTCATTACTGTAACGTGAGGGCTGCGAGGTCCTGAAAGAGGGTTGGGGAGTGTCCCTGGAAGGTGATGGGATGCAGATTACGTGCTTTGTGCAGGATGTCCTCCTTGACTTGGAGATCATGCGCACAGACTATAATGTCGGGAGTTAGTTGGGTTCTGTCTAAGGAGACCCACTCGGTGGGTCTCCCGATCCATTTGAATTCTCGTTAACCGGGGGGCCTCCTAGGATATGATGGAAGAGGTCTCTAACATAGCCAAAGATGTCGTCTCCTTAGACGTCACTCCCGTAATGAGGAGGATGTTCTTCTTAGTCCTATTTTCTAAATCCTCCAGGTGAAAATAAGTCAATATGTTCTCGGAGGCAGGTGACCTCCTGTTGAAGCACTAAATTCTCCTCTTCCCAACCCCCCCTCTTTATCTTGCAATTTCATGACGCGGTCTCCCAGCGCGTCAACATCCCTCCAGACCTCTTTAATATCTTGTTCTAGCTTGTGCTTTAGTGATTGGATGTCTTCCCGGAGAGTTGTGAAAAGCGACTCCAAAAAAGCACGGGTTACAGGATCTTCGGTTGACTAGTCCGACAGATTTCCCGCTTGATTCGGTTGCTGGGCCGTGTCTCTAGCTGGGCTCATTGTCAGGCGGGAGAGCATGTCCATTCTTTGGGCAGCCAGTTGCCATTTGGGAAGTGTCTAGTCTGAGATACTCGTGTTGGTGGACACAATGTATGAGTTGAGTCACAGGACCTGGTGACTTCCTTCCCTCCCAAAGTGTTCAAAGTGGTCGTGGTTCTGCACCCGGAAGTAAGTAACATTTGATGTCCCCACTTCAGAAGCTACGAGACGACCCAAGGGTCGATGTTGTGTTTCCGCCAGTGTAAAGCTGGGGCCGAACTGCCCCTCCGCGCTTGGAGAAGTCAGGGGCCCGGTCCATGATCTCAGTCCCCGGGCACCGTTGTGCTGATGGGTTTCGGTGTTCGCTGAGGAGAGCCTAGTCCACCAGACTGTCTTCAAATATGCTGGGGGGAGGGCCGTACCTGAACGGCACCTGATCCGCAGCCCCCAACTACTCCGGGCCATCTGTTCTCTGGCGCTCTGCTTGGCGAGCTGCCCCTTCACCGGCCAGAGCGTATCTACCCGGCGATTTCAAGACAGTGGGGACCCGCCTGTGATCCTCCGCATGCCCTCCCTCCAATGGCGAATGGGCGCCGCTGTCCTTGCGGGAGGCGCTCTCCTCCCAGATCTCTCTCCCAAGGACAGGCCGCTCTCACCTGGGGAGGACACTCAGGGCTGGAACCACAAAGCAGAGCCAACCAGCCCCTTCATCTCTCCGATCCCCGGCGGGGCATCTGATGTTGAGCGAGTCCCAGGACTCAAGCCACACCCCGCCAGCTGAGCTCTGACTCCCGGCCTCCGCGTTGCTCCCACCAGGATGACTGGAATACCTTGCTTCAGGGCCTCTATGCGGTTCTTCTGCGGGCACTCACCTGGCTACGCCAACACAATTGGCAGTTCCTGCTCACTTTGATGAACCTGGGGCACAGTTTAGGCCTGCGGCGGGTAGGATGAATGGCGAGGCACGTCCTACCTAGGTGCCATCTTGGCCACACCCCGTGCTTCCATTTAAACATAGGTAAATTGGTTTAATTGCAACTGACACATTTTTTTTGCCAATGTTCTAAAAAATGCACATATCGCCTGGAAGTTAAATGGCCCTTGTGGACTGCATTTTTATAAAATGAAAACGTCAACCATATGGAAGCCTCGTAGCCCACAAGGTAGGGTGCATGGCATTTAAAAGCAGGACACATACAAAATTGGTGACACCATATCCCTAGAGTGAAAGGCCCCGAAAGCTACTTTCACTGTAGTAGGCCTGGCTGTCCTATACAGAAAACCAGATTACACATTAAATATTAATTCTGCTATCTTGGGTTTGTGACAAGCAAAGATAACAAGCTACTAATTCTAATAGTTATTAAAATCCAATTTAAATTGTGAAGTTGAATTTTTAATAAGCAAAGTCAAAAATTTGCTTTATTCGGTTAAAATTTAAAACCATCAAAGCACAATCCAATAATTCATGGTACGGGTAGATACAAAGAATTCACAAAAAGTATAATACAATACATTGGCATATAAACACAAGTTTTTAATAAGCATTAGGTAAAGTATCTCTTATAAAGTTACATTTGCCCTGCCTTAATCTCCTTGAGGCTAATTTGCATTAGCTCCCTGGCAACTGCTCAGCCAATACATAGCAATTTATGAGGTGTGAAATTCATTCTAGTAGCCACGCAGTAGACCACTTTGATAGTCTGGTCGACTTGAATTGGCACTTACGACTCTTCTGAGCTTAGCTTGACTTTCAGGGTGAGGGTTGCGGCCCCTTCTGTTCACATATCAGTGTAAAATCCTGCCTGAAAGGCCAGTCTGATGCCCATGTAAACATGTTGCGCCCTTGAAATAGGTTAAACCGAGTCTGATCACAATTCTTGTGCATCCGTTGTCTGGTTGCTGAAGGACCCTACTATGTCTTTCCAGACTTCTGCCTCATTTTTAGTTGTGGGTCAAGGGCTTGCTTCAAACTGAATTTTTAAAGCGTGTAATATAAGAAATATAACTGATGTCCTACCATCAGTATAAAAAGACCAGACGAGAGGAGATATTGATGGACACGGGAGCATGATGGATAGACGGGGGGGCAATAGGAATGGGAGATACTGGTGGGAGACAGGGGAAAGGGAAGCATGGCAGTCCCTCCTTTAGGAGAGAGTTCGGTTTTGAGGCACTCACACCAGCTATACGTTGCCTCTTTGTTCCCCTTAAGCTACATTCTGCTCAAAGGACTGACAACAAAATGGTTGTCAAAAAACTAGCCATCAAATTACAAGCCCAGTCAACTTTAGAAGATGTACTCTTGTCACTGTGGGCAGACCTGGGTAGAAACAGGCCCATATTTGATTTCTGGACTGGGTTTGATGCCCGGGTTGCCACCTTTGATTGGTAATTGTTACCTTGCTTATTTTATTATATTATACTTAACCCCAGGTCTCCTTCGTGCTGCCACGGTTTAGAATGTGGAGAACTACCAGTGTAGAACAGATATAGGGATGCAATTGTACCAAGCCCGATTACACACACCCATACATGCACATCTCTCATTCCATTATGTAAACCTAATCCTTATCCTATAGGCAGCAGCGAAGGTGAGGCTGACAAAAGAGGATATGGAGAGTCCAGGGTGTGGTGGAGCGAGAGAGAGACAGGTGAGGTGGAGAGAGGGGAAGGTAAAGCAGAGAGTCAGGAGGGTAATAGGTAGGAGTCTGAGGCAAGAGGGTGGATAGGGAACAAAGGTGGTGTTCAGGGCAGGCAAGTAGCACAAGTTGGCAAGACAAAGGAGGGTGAGCCAGAGAGACTAGAGGAAGGAACAAGGAAAAGGACAAGGAAGAGCACGAAGGGCAAGGAAGAGCGCAAAGGGCACGGAAGCGCGTGAAGGGCCTGGATACCCTCACGGATGACAAGCAGCACTCTAATCCACCTTTACATTACCAGTGTGAGGTGGAAGTAGCCACCTACTTCCATCGAAGTGGAGTGAGTTTGTTGAGGCGCAGTGATAGGACGACAAGTTCAGGAAAGTGATAGTAGGATATGGCAGAAAGAGAAGACTGAAGTAGAGTAAGAGGGTCACAGCAGGGAAACAGGTGGATAAGGCAGTGAGAGTAGGATGAGGTGAAGAGAGGTGGGGGAAGTGGAGGGTAGGGTGAGCGACAGTCGTGTGAATTGGAGAGAAAGGAGGGTAAAATAGGGAAAGAGGAGTGTGAGACAGAAATGAGGGTGAGGTAGAGAGCTGAAGAAAGCCCAATAGGTTTAAACCTCCAGAAATAAACAGTTAAAACCAGTAGATTGAACCTGGCAACAGGTGAGATATGCAGCTCACATCTGTACAAGACGATCCAGCATGCACAGACCTAGCTCTCGGACACCTGGGAGACTCTGGCCGTCCCAACTTATCCTTATGGCCTACCCATTCATCTTCATGGCCTTCGTAGATGCTGATTCCTGGAGCTGGGCATGCCAGGTACTCACGGACTCCACCACCATGCAGAACTACAACAAGCATGTTGGGGTGGGGTTGAGGACTCTGTGCAAGTAGGATTTGCCTCTCTGGATGTTTCTAGACCACCAATGACTTTTTCTAGTGACACAACAGCTGGTAGGTTCCCTGACAGCAAGAGCGGATGAAATATGCCATTGAAACCTTGCTGATCGTGAATGGTAATTGCACTCTGAGGTTGTGCAGGTTCTTTTACATGGATGGGGAAAGTCCTTGTTCGTTAATTTCGCCCCTGTCTAGAACGCCCAATGTCAACATTTTTGTGCGTTGGAGCTCGAAGGCACCTCTCGTTCGAAGTTCCCTGTAGAGTGGAATTGATGACTCCAGTCCTATGTTCCTACTTGTCAATACCTCTCCTGCCCAAGTTCAAGATGAAGACTAACTGGGCCCAAGTCATCCTAGTGGCCTCAGATTGGGCACTGAGAATGACATCCCAAACTCCTTGGGCATTAGCATCTGTCCACTGACCAGGCTACCACTTCAGGAGGATCTCCTGTTTCAGAAGCAGGGCAGAATCCTACATCCAAACCTGGGCAACCTACACCTCCATGCTTGGGGATTGATCGATTGAGTGCATTCGACCTTCCACCCAAAGTTGTTAATGTCTAGGAGTGCCTCAACCAAATCTGTATATTACTGCAATTGGGATTTGTTTGTGGCCTGGTGCGAAACTGCCTGAAGTTTTTGTTTGTGATGTCACTAGCCCAGTAAGGCCTTGCTTTGGAACCTATCGACTGACCTTTTTACAGTTGCTGGTCCAGACCTCATTATTTGAGTTACCAGTTGAGATGGGTTTCCTTAAGGGGTTACTATATAGGTTTCCACCTTCTCAATTTGTAATGCCTCTATGGGATTTAAATTTGGTTCTCTTTTTTCTCATGAATACCCTTTGAGCCTATACACAGTTGTTCTCTCCGGCTGCTCACCCTCAAAACAATCTTTATTGTTAATATACCATTGGCAAGGCGAGTGAGTGAGTTAGAGACAGTTTTTCAACCCTCCCTACACCAGTTGCTACCCAGACAGCTGGATCTGCGGACCAGAGCTTCCTTCCGTAGGTGGTGACCCCCATTTCTTGTTGGTTAGAGCATTACTTGTCTGGCGTTCTTTGCTCCACGTCTCCTCTCTAGTGGGAAGAAGAGATTTCACTGGCTGGATCCGAAAAGGGTTCCCAGCTTCTACATTGATGGCATCAGGGAACACGGGTGGATGATCAGCTTTTTATTGGATTCACAAGAACAAAGAAAGACATCGCTGTGCAGAAAATGGCCATCTCGGACCAGATCACTCTCTGGATTAACATCTGCTATGCACTTGCTCAAATGCAGCCCCTTGATGGTTTGTGATCTCATTCCACTGGAGTCGAGGTTTCTACCACTGCATTAGTATGCGTGGTGCCTGTTCTGGACACTAGTCTGGCTGTTGAATGAGCTGCTCTTCGTACATTCGTGAGACACTGTCTGGACAGCCAGGTTTGCTGAGAATGACATTTCACCTGATTGGTCCTTCAAGACTTTTTGGATTGAGCTGCTTTATAGACCTTCCACCTGGGAGGTAATACTCTGGTAGCTATTCAGAAGGTGAGTAATCTTTGGCTAGAAGTTTCTATCAGAAGAACAAGTTACTTAACTTTGGTAACCCTCTTTTTGGTAGAGACCCTCTTGCCTCTAATTTTGTGAATTGGGGTCTTTAATCTATTTTTTCCCCCAGAAAGGATCGAATAGATACTTATCGGTTGCTTGGTTATATGCCAAGAACAATTGAGTGAAGTAATATTTTAAGCCGTTGTTGCCACATACTTCTGGTTTCTCGAACTATCTTGACTTGCTTGTATTAGTTGGGATCGACATATTGGACTTGCTATCCCTTAGCTTTGGTACCCACGCGCATCGAGTATGTTACCTTAGTTATCTTTTCCTGAAGAATAAAGCAAACTTGCACGTCAATTGCCTATAGCTGCCCAGTAATAAAACTAGAAGTTCAGCAGTTACCACCACCCCTCTTCTGGTGAGATTTTGAGAAATTTGACATCACGGTGAACCTACTTGTAGCCCCACACAACTATATCTGGCAGCATTTAGTTGCTTAAAGAAAATTAAGAGAATATAAATTGGAATGCAGCACAATAAATATAAACATTTGGAAAGTAGGGTCATTTTAATTTAGATTGCATTTGCCAATTAAGGATATAGGGAGTCTATCCCATCTCTTCATTAGTATTTTTAAGTTGTGCATAATAGGCCAGGTGAAACATCTTGCTCGTATAGGTGTACATGTGTGCTCCCAAATATTTAACTGCTTTGGATTGCACATAGACTTAGTTACAAATTGTTCTTTGTTAAAACATCAGTTATGGTGATATTTAATTTAGAGCCTGACACTTAGTAATTCAGTGGCTATTCTGTAGCAGTCATAGCTGCTCCAACATTTCTAGAAAACCTGAAGTAAGAAATTCCTGTCACGTATTAGTGGCACCAGAAGCTGCCTGGAAGTACAACTGCTCGCAGCTGATGGACCTCCAATGAGACACCCCTGCATTGAGGCACCAGCTTGAGTCGCTTTTGTTGGCCAACCGTGAGCGGTGGAGGAGACCTGGGATAGGTTGGACATACTAGCCCAGTGGTGGTATCACCAGTTGTCTCATCGCGAGGGTGACAAGTCAGGACGCCTGCTTGCATGGTTACTTGAGAGAACGACCATAACCAGTGATTCTTGCTCTGTGATGCCGGGATGTTACCCTGACAGGATCACAGACTGCGATTTAATCTCCTGCTGTGGGATCACTTTGCGAACGTTTATGGTATGACAGGAGTTGGCTGATCACCTGTGGCAAGCAGTTTTTTAGATCATCTTCCGCTCCATCTCACTGCTAACCTGGCAGAAAACACTAGAGGGGGAACTTTTGTTAGAAGTGAAGGAGATTATTCGGGAGATGGCGTGCTGCAAGGCACCGAGACCTTATGGGCTACAGACAGAATACTACCAAGCATATTCTGAGTTACTCCTCCCCTGGTTACTATAGATGCTCCAGGAGGTGCGGAGCTGTCGATGTTACCGCAGACAATGCGTGAAGCACAGATAGTCCTGTTCCCCAAGCCAGGTAAGGCTCTCTGGATCCTAGCTTGTATCGGCCTTTGTCCATGCTGGGAGTAGATGCTAAGCTGCTTGAGAAAGACATAGGCTGCGGGGCTTGGTCACCCACTTGGTGCACGATGACCAGTGCGACTCTATGCTGGGACGGGCGACACAGCTGAATCTCTGGAGATTGTGCCATGGGATACATTTCTTTGCTCATAGTGAGATGGCATTCAACACCCTCGATTGGGAATACCTCTTGGATGTCCTTCAGAAAATGCGGCTTGGACTGGTGTTTCTGTCCTGGGTGAAACTGCTCTATTCTGGCACCATTGCGCATGTTCGGACTGACACTGTGATTTCAGAGCTTCACCATTGGGTGAGGTATGAGACAAGGCTGTCCCCTGTTGCTGGTTTTCGCATTGGCAATGGAGCCATTGACAATTCGTCTTCACTGCAATATGGCGGAGTGGGGTGTTGAGGTGGGGGGCGTCACCCATGTTGTCTCTTTATGCAGACGATGTATTGGTATGTGTCACCCGTCCTGAGCTGACGGTGAGATTACTGTTGTGGATCATGTCTGAATTCGAAGTGAAGTGATGTCAGGCCTCCGGGTCAACAAGCAGAAGACGGTGCAGTTCCCTATGGCTGCTCTGGCGAGGGTGCGACCAGCCGAGCTCCTTGTAACAAAGATCAGCTGGGAAGCAGATCACTTCTTGTATCTGGGGATTCATATAGCAAACACCATGGAGTGCTTGATAGTCTTAATATGGACAGAGTGCTCCAGGTACTGGAAAACTCCATTCGTTTCTGGGTCTGCCGGCCACTGTCCATATTGGATGAAGTTGCACTGAACAAAATGGTTGTTACCCTGCTCTCAAACGCCATGTATGATATTCCAGTTGCCACCTTCCATAGACTTAACAGGCTTCTAGTGTCCCTAGTGTGAGCAGGTAAGCGCAGCAGAGTTGAACGGGACATTCTGAAGCAGGACACAGACCTAGGAGGACTCGTACTGTCAGACCTAAGGCTGTATTATTTTGCAGGTCTTTTGCAACATGTGGCCCAGTGGTGCACTACTGGCCTGAATATAGGAGAAACTGCTGGGCACATGTGGAGCTGAAATAGATAGGTATTCCGATAGGCCATCATTTTATTGTCCGACAGGTGGCGGTGGCCTGGGAGCATACAGTTACGCAGGTGTTGCGTTAGCCCCACTATGCTAGGCTCTTGCCCCCTCTGTTGGCTGAAGCCCATTCGTGAGAGCCAGTCTTTGATGGACTTGACGCAGTGGTTCGCAGTCCGCTGTAATACCCCTGACTATCTTTACTGTAATTGCGCGTTCCTTATGATGGCAGAGGCTCAAGATGTGTTTTGCCTTCACCAAGGACAATTCCTCCAAGGTATCCTGTACGATCTGTTAAATCTGGATGGATTTCCCAGCCGAACCAGTGGAATCTTGGATGTTACAGATCCTATTAGACCCTGGGTCGCCTTGAGGCTCAACGTCTCACATTTACAGGGTTCTTGAGGGCTATCGGCATGTCAATGTGTCATGGTTTTGGGACAGGATGGAAGCTCTGCCGGAGCCTCTCACGGAAGGCCCCTGGAAGAGATTGTTTGGTCAAGTTAAGGAAATGACCAGTAATGCAAAGTTCAAACTCGCACAGTTTTACTATTTACACCAGGCCTACCTGACCCCACAGCGGTTGCTTAGGCTCAGCGTAGCTCGTTCTGGTGCAGGCACCCGCTGTAGGCTAGCTGCAGAGTCCTTTCTTCATAAGTTCTGAGACTATAATAAAATTGAGGGTTTTAGAAAGAGGTCTTGAGGACGTTTTATGAGAAGTCAAGCGGGTGCCAGTGGAGACCTCGTTTGCTCACTGTTTGCTTAGAGTACTACCTATGCCTTGACAGGGAGGCCGGGTTAACCATAGGTTTGTCGTCCTCAGATTGGTGCTGGCCAAGTGACTGGTAGCCATCCACTGGATACAGTCTACGCCCCCCGGCAAGCTGCAAATGAGCTGTTGCGGAAGAGACTGTTGCGGGCAGTGCGTATGAGCTTGGTGAGCGAGATCTGGAATTGTGGTAGAACGTGCTGGCTAGCCTGTCGGAAGTAGATTTACCAATGGCTCCCCCGTTCCCCCCCCCCCCCCCCCCCCCCCCCCCCCCCTCCACTACTGGAGAATGGGAGCCATCCAGCGTGTGGCGTTTGAATGCTGTGCCCCAAGCTGAATCCAGGAGAGTCACTTTACCTATATGTGCTTATGGGGTAATAATGGAGTTGATGGGAGTGCTGTGGCCATATCCCCTCCCCCCCACCATTCCCTCTGCTCCTCCTTGGCCCATGTTCAATCCCTTAATATATATTCCTCTTTACTACCCTCCCTACCCCTGTTTAATTCACGGGGGTGGCCGGGAGAGACTTTAAGTCTTGTAAAGTGCCGCATAGTTGCTTTTCTTTTTCCTGATTTTGATGCAGTTTTGTTTTAGCACAGGATGCGTAGTTGTT